>NC_043717.1:48722122-48749140 GCF_006229205.1 Suricata suricatta | reverse complement strand
CAATGTTCATAGCAGCAATGTCAACAATAGCCAAAACATGGAAGGAGCCTAAATGTCCATCACCTGACGAATGGATCAAGAAGATGTGGTATATATTCACGATGGCGTACTACATGGCAATGAGAGGGAATGACATATGGCCCTTTGTAGGAAAGTGGATGGACCTTGAGGGTGTCATGCTGAGTGAAGTAAGCCAGGCAGAGAAGGGCAGAAACCATATGTTTGCACTCATAGGTCTAGCAGGAAGGCAAGAGAGACCTAATGGAGAACCAGGGGGAGCGGAGGAGGGAGAATTGGGGAGAGAGAGGGATGCAAAACTTGAGAGACTATTGAATGCTGAGAATGAACTGAGGGTTGAGGGGGATGGGGGAGGGGGGAAAAGAGGTGGTGGTGATGGTGGAGGGCACTTAAGGGGAAGAGCACTGGGTGTTGTATGGAAAATTATTTGACAATAAAATATGGAGAAAAAAAAACTAGTCTACTGAAGAGTGATTGGTTGAACCAGGCAATTATACAAGAAATTAAAAAATAAATGGAAACAAATGAAAATGAGTATACAACAATCCAAATGCTTGGGACGCAACAAAGGCAGTCCTAAGAAGAAAATCCATTGTAATCCAGGCCTATTTCAATGAACTAGAAAAAGCCCAAACTCAAAACCTAATAGAGCACCTAAGGAAAGTAGAAAGGGAGCAGCAATAGCACCCCAAACCCATCAGAAGAATAGAAATAATAAAGATGAGGGCAGATATAAACAGCATAGAATCCAAAAAAGCAGCTGAACAGATCAGTGAAACCAAGAGTTCGTTTTTTGAAAAAATAAACAAAACTGGTAAACGTCTAGCTAGGCTCCACAGACAGAAAAGAGAGAACACTCAGATAGACAAAATCATGAGAAGGAAAATGGATCTATTACAACAGATCCCTCAGAAATACAAGCAATCATCAGAGATTACTGTGAAAAATTATGCGCCAACAAACTGGACAATCTAGAAGAAATGGACAAATTCCTAAGCACACATGCACTACCAAAATTCAAACGGGATGAGATAGAAAATCTGAAAAGACCCATAACCAGTGAAGAAATCGAATCAGTTATCAAAAATCTCCCAACGAATAAAAGCCCAGGGCCAGATGGCTTCCCAAGGGAATTCTACCAGACCTTTAAAGAAGAGTTAACACCGATCCTTCTCAAGTTATTCCAAGAAATAGAAAGGGAAGGTCGACTTCTTGACTCATTCTACGAAGCACATATCACTTTGATTCCTAAGCCAGGCACCCAACAAAAAAAGAGAACTACAGGTCAATATCCTTAATGAATACGGAAGCAAAAATAGTCAACAAGATACTAGCAAATCAAATTCAACAGCATGAAAAGAATTATCCATTATGATCAAGTGGGATTCATTCCTGGGTTACAAGGCTAGCTCAATATTAGCAAATCCATCAATGGGATACATCACATTAACAAAAGAAAAAAATATATATGATCCTTTCGATAGATGCAGAAAATAGCATTTGACAAAGTACAACATCTCTTCCTAATAAAAACCCTTGAGAAATTTGGGATAGAAGAAATTTACTTGAACATCATAAAAGCCATTTATGAAAAACCTACAGCCAGGGTTATCCTCAATGGGGAAAAACTTAGAGCTTTTCCCCTGAAATCAGGGACACGACAGGGATATCCACTCTCACCACTATTGTTTAACATAGTGTAGGAGTCCTAGCATCAGCAATAAAACAACAAAAGGAAATAAAAGGCATCAGAATCAGCAAAGAAGTCAAACATTCACTTTTCGCATATGACATGATACTCTACATGGAAAACCTGATCAGCTCCATGAAGAAGCCTTCTAGAACTGGTCAACAAATTCAGTAAAGTTGCAGGGTACAAAATCAATGTACAGAAGTCGGTTGCATTCTTATATACCAAAAATGAAGCAACAGAAAGAGAAATCAAGAAATAGTTTCCATTCCCAATTGCATGAAAAATCATAAAACACCTAGGAATAAACCTAACCAAAGATGTAAAAGACCTGTATGCTGAAAACTAAAGAAGACTTATGAAGGAAATTGAGGAAGACACAAGGAAATGGAAAAATATCCCGTGCTCATGGTACAGAAGAATAAAAATTGTTAAAATGTCATTATTACCCAAAGCAATTTTCACATTCAATGCAATCCCCATCAAAGTTGCACCAGTATTCTTCTCAAAGCTAGAAAAAACTCTCTTAAAATTCGTATGGAACCAGAAAAAAAACCAAATATCTGAAGTAATATTGAAGAAGAAAACCAAAATGGGAGGCATCACAATCCCAGACTTTAGCCTCAACTACAAAGCTGTCATCATCAAGACACTATGGTATTGGCACAAAAACAGACACATGGACCAATGGAATAGAATAGAGAGCCCAGAACTGGACCCACTAGTGTATGGCCATTTAATCTTTGACAAAACAGGAAAGAGTATCCAATGGAAAAAAGACAGCCTCTTCAACAGGTGGTGTTGGGAGAGCTGGACAGCAAAATGTAGAAGAATGAAACTAGACCACTTTCTTATACCATTCACAAGAATAAACTCAAAATGTATAAAAGACCTGAATGTGAGACAGGAAAGCATAACAATCCTAGAGGAGAAAGCAGGAAATGACCTCCTAGATCTCAATCACAGCAATTTCCTCCTTGACACATCCCCAGAGGCAAGGGATTCAAGAACAAAAATGAACTGTTGGGATCTCATCAAGATAAAAAGCTTCTGCAATGCAAAGGAAACAATAAAAAAAAACTAACAAGCAATGGACAGAATGGGAAAAGATAATAGCAACTGGCATATCAGATAAAGGTCTAGGATCAAAAATCTACAAGGAACTCACAAAACTCCATACCTGAAAAATGAATAATCCAGTGAAGAATAGGGCAGAAGATCTGAACAGACACTTCTCCAAAGAGGGCATGCAGATGGCCAACAGGCACATGAAATGATGCTCAACGTCACTCGTCATCAGGGTAATACAAATCAAAACCACACTGAGATACCACCTCACGCCCATCAGAGTGGCTGAAATGAACAAATCAAGAGACTGACAAGGATGTGGAGAAACGATCACCCTCCTACACTCTTGGTGGGAATGTAAACTGGTTCGGTCTCTCTGGAAAACAGTATGGAGTTTCCTCATAAAACTATCAGTAGAACTCCCCCAAGACCCAGCAATAGCATTGCTAGGGATTTACCCAAAGGATACCGAAGTGCTGATGCATAAGAGCACATGTACCCCTAATGTTCGTGGCGGCACTTTCTACAATAGCCACATCATGGAAAGAGCCTAAATGTCCATCACCTGATGAATGGATCAAAAAGATGTGGTATATATATACAATGGAGTACTACATGGCAATGAGAAAGAATGAAATCTGGCCATTTGTAGCAAAGTGGATGAACCTCAAGGGTGTCATGCTAAGCTAAATAATTTAGGGGGAGAAGGACAGATACCATATGTTTGCACTCATAGATCTAACAGGAGAAACCTAATAGAGGCACAAAAGGACAGGAAGGGGGAAAGAGTTGGGGAGAGCAAGGGACACAAATCATGAGAGAGTATTGAATACTGAAAAGGAACCGAGGGCTGAAGTGGGAGGGGGAGGAGGGTAAGGGGTGATGGTCATGAAGGGGGGCACTGCGAGGAGAAGCAATGTGTGTTATATGGAAAGCAATTTGACAATAAACTAATATAAATTATAAAAACAAACAAACAAAAAGAACCATTTCTCTTGGACCTTACATGTTCTTTATAAACCAAGGCCAAAAATAGTGGTTACCTGCGGCCCAATTTCCTCAGGTAGTTTTCAGCTTGCTTCTTTATTATCCTTTTGGCTAGGCTTGGATAAAAAAGATGTCAGTAGGGGCCATAATAACCTGGATATTAGAAGCTCTTCTTGAGAGAGAGAGAGAGAGAGAGAGAGAGAGAGAGAGAGAGAGAGAGAGAGAGAGAGAGATACTTAAGCAGGATCCACGCCCAGCACAGCGGGCTCAATTTAACAACTGTGAGATCATGACCTATAATGAAATCAAGAGTTGGATGCTTAACCAACTGAGCCACCCAGGCACCTCTGGAGTATTACTTTAAATTGCTAAAAGAAAAAAAAAATAGGTGGGGCATCTGGGTGGCTCAGTTGGTTAAGTATAGGACCCTTAATTTTGGCTCAGATCATAATGTGAGCATCGGTGTGATGCAGCCCTGCTTTGGGCTTTGTGCTGACAGTGCAGAGCCTGTTTGGGATTCTCTCTCTCCCCCTCTCTCTTTCTCAAAATAAATATACATAAAAAAAAGTCAACCTAGAATCCTATATCCTGTAGAATTACCTTTGGAAATATAAACTAATAGTCTTTAGATGTACAAAAACTGAGAAAATTAGCTGCATTAAAACCTCTGATGAAAGAAATGATTTTTTTATTTTTTTGATGTTTTATTTATTTTTAATACAGAGAGAGACAGAGTATGAGAGGGGGAGGGGCAGAGAGAGAAGGAGACACAGAATCCGAAGCAGGCTCCAGGCTATGAGCTAGCTGTCAGCACAGAGCCTGATGAGGGGCTCAAACCCACGAACGTGAGATCTGACCTGAGCCAAAGCCGGAGGCTTAACCAACTGAGCCACCCAGGCGCCCCAAGAAATGATTTTTAAAAAGCCTTAAGGCTAAATGGAAATAATACTAGACAGAAGCCTGAATCTGCATTAAGAAAATAAACGAACAATGTTTTTTATGGGGAAATTTCTTACATTTCTTTAAAATTGAATGAAATGGATATGCAAGTATTTTAAAATGTAAAGAATAGTCTGAAGAGATCAGTTCACAAGGCATCTGTTCCTGGCCTTCCAGAAATTTACTTTAATGCAAGGACTGGGACAACTTCTATAGGGACTGGAGGTATCAAGTACTCACTTTTCATGTATCCATCAGTGTTCTGATCTGTTGTATTCATTATTTAAAATTCTATTGCATTTACAACTGTCGTTATATCAATTATATAGTAGTATATATACAAAGGAGCCTCTTATGTTATCAGTTATGAATATATAATATTATATAATACTACAAAGATCGCTTATGTGCATCAATTATTGGACATAGTAAATGGAAATTCAATGCCAATGTCCTGTACCTTTTTTGAATATATCTGCTATATTAACTGCATTTTCATCAAAAGCTAGGAGAAAAGAGATGAAATACATCATTGTCTTACTTATCATAAATACATTAAAATAAGAATGTTACCTTCTAAAAAAAAAAAAAGCTCTTCTTCCATTTTATCAGTACACTGCATGATACCCTGGATTCTGGTTCTAACCTTAGTTGTGGCAATAATGTCTTAAACAGAGATGAGCAAATGGGGTATTCCAGAAAGCCTCTGTTTTAAAAGCTCCTCATTTCCCCCACACCTAATTCTTTGATTATGATCTCTTCAACTTGCTCTTTGCCATTTTCACCCTCTGAATCTCCACCCCTCCAACCTAACAGACCAGTCAAGATATTTCTCACTAGCATTTGAAAGAGGCAATACCATGTAGTGTTTAAGAGCATCAGCTCTGAAGTCCAACTGCCTGGGTATGAATAATGCTTGCCATATTTCCTGGTTAAAATAGCCTTTGGCAAGTCATTTCACCTCTCTGTGTCTCAGTTACCCATATGTAAATGGGATAATAATATTATTTACTCTATAGGGTTATTATCAGGATTAAATGAGTTAGTGCATAAAATACCTAATACAGAATAGATTCTCAATAACTATTAGCTATTATAATTCCATCACAGGCTTTGACATGGCAGTTCTTCGGCTTAGAGCACCTTTTCCCATTTCTGTTGGCAAACTCTTATTTGTTCTTCCAAAATCAATAATCAACTATCTTCTTTGTGAAATATTTCTTTTTTTATAATAGTTTATTGTCAAATTAGTTTCCATATAACACCCAGTGCTTCTCCCCACAAGTGCCCGCCACCATGACCATCCCTCCCTCCCCCCCCAGTCCATGGTTCGTCTCCAGTATTCAGTAGTCTCCCTTGATCTGTGTCCCTCACTCTTCTCTGCTCTCTTTCCCCCTTTCTCTCCCCATGGTCCCCTGCCAGGTCTCTCCTGTTAGACCTATGAATGCAAACATATGGTATTCTGTCCTTCTCTGCCTGACTTATTTCTCTTAGCATGACACCCTCAAGGTCCATCCACTTTCCTACAAATGGCCATATGTCATTCTTTCTCATTGCCATATAGTACTCCGTTGTATATATATACCACATCTTCTTGATCCATTCATCAGTTGATGGACATTTAGGTTCTTTCCATGATTTGGCTATTGTAGAAAGTGCCGCTATGAACATTGGGGAACATGTGCTCCTATGCATCAGCACTTCTTTATCTCTTGGGTAAATCCCTAGCAGTGCCATTGCTGGGTCATAGGGGAGTTCTATTGATAGTTTTTTGAGGAACCTCCATACTGTTTTCCAGAGCGGCTGCACCAGTTTACATTCCCACTAACAGTGTAGGAGGGTGCCTATTTCTCCACATTCTCACCAGCTTCTATAGTCTCTTCATTTGTTCATTTTAGCCACTCTGACCAGTGTGACGTGGTATCTCAGTGTGGTTTTGAGTTGAATTTCCCTGATGATGAGTGACACTGAGCATCGTTTCATGTGCCTGTTGGCCATCTGGATGTCCTCTTTGGAGAAGTGTCTATTCAGGTCTTCTGCCCATTTCTTCACTGGATCATTCATTTTTCGTGTATGGAGTTTAGTGAGCTCCTTGTATATTTTGGATACTAGCCCTTTATCTGATACGTCATTTGCCACTATCTTTTCCCATTGTGTTGGTTGCCTATTAGTGTTTTTGATTGTTTCCTTTGCCTTGCAGAAGCTTTTTATCCTGATGAGGTCCCAAGAGTTCATTTTTGCTTTCATTTCCCTTGCCTTTGAGGATGTGTTGAGTAGGAAATTGCTGCGATTGAGGTCTAGGAGGCTATTTCCTGCTTTTTCCTCAAGGGTTTTGATGCTTTCCTGTCTCACATTCAGATCCTTTATCCATTTTGAGTTTATTTTTGTGAATGGTGTCAGAAAGTGGTCTAATTTCATTTTTCTATATGTTGCTGTCCAGCTTTCCCATCACCACCTGTTGAAGAGGCTGTCTTTTTTTCCATTGGACACTCTTTCCTGCTTTGTCAAAGATTAATTGGCCATATACTTGTGGGTCCAGTTCTGGGTTCTCTATTCTATGTGTGAGAATGTACTGTGCTAGCTGTCAGCAGAGGGTACTGGTGGTAATGGTGGGTGATGGGGAAGACAGAAGATGGGGAGGAAGAGTGCTAAGTCACCAAGATCTCCAGAGATGACACATTCTATTACCTTATTTTTCCACCGGGGGAACACTTAGAGGTATTTCTTGGGGAGAGATGAAGCTTTGAGGAGCTAAAGCAGCTCCTGTCTGTGGAAAATTGTCCCTGATTATGGTTAAACAGTCTGGGAACTCATCCAGAGCAGTCATAAAAAACATACCAGGCTTCATAATAAGTTTATACCTTAACCAAGATCACAAGAAGAATCAGTTGTGGCTGGTAAGTGCTTTGAACCAGAATGAAGAAAGGGATAGGTCCCTCTCTGATAGTTTCTCTTGTATCTAAAAATTGGGTACTTATACAAAAACAAAAACTTTCAGGATAACTAGAGCCCTGGGTGATAAATTGCAAAATATGAGGTAGAGAAAATGTGGTTGTTGCTCTTCTACAGACTGAAAAGACTGGCTTTGCCTCTGACTCATGGTGTGTCCTTGGATAAATCTTTTCTCTTTATAGGCATCAGTCTCCCCATATCTTCAATAAGGCAGTTAGATCTGATTGATGATCTTTAGGAATACTTAAAGATGAGGGCACTTGGGTGGGTCAATTGCTTGAGCATCCGACTCTTGATTTTGACTCAGGTCATGGTCTCACAGTTCGTGTGTTCCACTTTCATGTCAGACTGTGCACTGACAGTGAACAGCCTGCTTGGGATTCTTTTTCACTCTCTCTCTCTCTCTGCCCCTCTCCAACTCATTCTCTCTCTCTCTCTCTCTCTCTCTCTCTCTCTCTCTCTCTCAAAATAAGTAAATAAACATTAAAAATTTTCAAAAGGCAGTGGTGCTCAACTGACATTGATTCTGTCTACCATAAGATTGTGGCAATGTCTGAAAACATTTCTGGTTGTCACAAGTGGGGTGAGAAGGGTCTGCTACTGGCATCTATAGGTAAAGGCCATGGATGCTGCCAAACATTCTAGGATGCACAAGACATTGCTCACACCAAGATTTGATTAAGTAAATATAAATAAGCTAAAATCCACTACAACAAAAATTCTACTCTGAAGAAAAAGAAAACTTTCAGAGAAGTTAAGTCAATTCCACCACTTCCCTTGAGGTAGTGGTGCTGCTTATGCTCTAGGCCACAGGAAGTAATGTGTCAATCAAACTTATATGTCCCCAAAGTGATAATATCACTTTTAAAGTCTTCAACCTACTAAGAAAACAAAAATAAAATACAAAGGTCAGTAAAGTTCTTGTTCTTGCCAACATGATGAACACAGGAAAATATCATTTCAAAAAGTTTCATAAACCAAAAGATTCTGTTTTATTAAATATCCAAATGCTTAATTTGTAGCTATATTCAGGCATGGCTTTTTATCTCACCCCTTACCCCTGCCCTGGAACTAGAATGACATGATTATCAGGAAAAAAGAAGGAAAAAGGCTAATGAAACTTGCTTAAAATTTTGTGATTTTAAATGCTTCTTCCCCTGATCCCAAATATTCTTTAATGAAATATGGGATTTTTTTAATCTAAAAATTAAAAATACCTCAGCCATTAAAAAAATTTAAGACGGATTCCTTAAAGATCTTTAAATTATGGCATAAATAGTGGATGAGATAACCAAAGACCTTTACAACAGGAGAGATTTCATCTGTCTGGCTTGGAAGAGAGGCTGCCAAGCATGAAGGCAGGGGGCTTATGTAGGATGGTCCCCTTGAGAGCTCAGTAGGCCCTGAATGTCCGGGTTCTCCAGCAGGGCTAAGGATAATTGTAAGCTCACTCCATAGCCTTTTTTTCCTCTGAGTGCCACATCAAGATGGGGTCCTTGCCTTGAAGATTCTGGGAGAGGCCCTGGTTAATGAAGGTATATCTTCTCTGGAGAGATTGGAGTAGTTTTTCCAGCTGAGAGGGTGATAATTTTCTCACTTAAGTCACATTTATTATAAACCTAAATGGAGCTTATTTGGAGAATAATTTAGTTTCTCAAGGAAACTGAAAAAAAAAACTTTTAGTAGTGGAGAGACATTTCTAAGCAGCTGGAATTTTTGATAGTACCTTGGAGCTAAGAGGAGTGTGGCCAGAAGGGAACTTAACTCCCAAGCTCTTGGGCAAGGCATGGAATACTTAGTATTTCTTTCTGGGAGCAGCAGGAGGAGGAATATTCTTAGACTATGAGTAAATGTATAGAAGGATAATAAAGATATCCCCAAAAAAGATATGAGGAGGAACCCTAGGATCTGACTGAGGGAAATGGCTTTGACTTTAGAATTGTGGAATTATGGCATTTAAAAACTAGAAGGACCTTAAAGAGATTATCTGGATCAAAATCTCATTTTGTAAGTTAACTGAAGCCCAAAGGACAGAGCTATGTCCAAATTCATACACATATAAATACACACTCACAAACACACCTTATAGTTATGGAAGCATAGATGCACCATGTTCTAGAGCCAAACCTTTGTAAAATATCTTATCAAAATCCCCCTCATACTATAAATGGGGACCCAGAGGCCTATAGAGGATAAAGGGTCAACCCAAGGTAACAAACTGATGGTTTCCAGAGTGAAGGGAGGTAGGAGATGGGGAAAAATAGGAGAAGGGGAGTGGGATATATAGGTTTCCAGTTATGGAATGAATCAATTATAAGACGACAAAGTACAGCATAGGAAATATAGTCAATGGTGCTGTAATCACATGGTATGGTGACAGATGTTAGCTACAGTTTTGGTGAGTTTAGTATAATGTATAGAGATGTTGAATCACTATGTTGTATACCCAAAACTAATGTAGCATTTTGGGTTAACTATACACAATTTTTAAGAAATAGGAAAAAAAGAAGCCTGAAATGCTAGTCTAAGGGGTTTGGATCTTATCCTGGATGCAATGGAAAGCCATCAAAAAATTTTAAGCAGGGGAGTAACAGGATTATATGATTTTTTGTTTGTTTTGATATGTTTAAGATGATAGTTATGGAAGCAGTGTGAAGAATTGGCTGAGGAAATAGAGGATTAGAAGCAGGGAGGCCAGTTAGAACATTATGAAAGTCAGAACTGAGTCAGTGGAAAAGATAGGAAAGATACTTAGGCAATAAAATGAACAGAATCTGGGTAATACTGCGTTGAGGTGTCTAGCAGTCAGCTTCTCCCACACTCAGGCTGCCTAATAATCACAGAATCATTTTTTCTTACTATATTTAATTTAATTTAACCAATTTAAAATTATCTTAACTACATTTAAAGAAAAATGTATTTAATCTATATTATTCCTCACTAAATTATATATTCGATTAACATTTTTAAATTTTCAATTAGATTAGACATAAAATTAGATATAAAAAATACAAATTTAAGAATGAAATCTGGGTGTTATTTGGAAAACAATTTGAAAATAAACTATTTAAAAAAAGAAGAATGAAATCACCCCAAGTACATTTTTGTGTTTTTTTCATCTTTCAAGTTTTTATTTAAATTCCAGTTAGTTAACATACAGAGTAACAGTTACCATATACTATCTAGTGATTCATCAGTTCTATACAACACCGAGTGTTCATCACAAGTGTCCTCCTTACCACGTATCACACATTTAACCTATCCCCCCGCCCACCTCTGCTCCAGTAACCTTCAGTTTGTTCTTTATAATTGAGTTTATTTTATGAATTGCCTCTCCTTTTCTCCCTAAAGTCTTTTGTTTTTCTTAAACTCCACATGTGAGTAAAATTGTATGGTATTTGTTTTTCTTTGACTGACTTAATTTCTCTTAGCAGGATGCTCTCCAGCCCTATCCACGTCATTGCAAATGGCAAGATTTCAATATATTTTATGGCTAAACAATATTTCACACACACTTTATCTTCTTTGCCCATTCATCAGTCAGTGGATATTTGGGCTCTTTCAATAATTTGGCTACTGTTGATAATGCTGCTATAAGCATTGGGATGCATGTACCTCCTCAAATTAGTACTTTTGTATCATTTTGACTAAATACCTAGTAGTGCAATTGCTAGATTGTAGGGTAGTTTTATTTTTTACATTTTGGGGAAACTCTATACTGTTTTCCAGAGTACACCAGTTTGCAAGACCAATAGTGCAAGAGGGTTCTCTCTTCACCAGATCCGTAACAACACCTGTTGTTTCCTGTGTTGTTGATTTTAGCCATTCTGACAGGGTATCTCATCATGGTTTTGATTTGTATTTCCTTGATGATCAGTGATGTTGAGCGTCTTTTCAACGTGTCTTTTCACCATCTGTATGTCTTCTTTGGAAAAATATCTATTCATGTCTTCTGTCCATTGTTTAACTGGATTACTTGCTTTATGGGGTTGAGTTGTATAAATTATTTACATAACCCTTTATCAGATCTGTCTTTTGCAAATATCTTCTCCCATTTAATAGGATGCCCTTTAGTTTTGTTGATTGTTTCCCTCACTGTGCAGAAGCTTTTTAAGTCCCAATAGTTTAGTTTTGCTTTTGCTACCCTTGTCTTAGGAGATATATTGAGTAAGAAATTGCTATGTCTGATGTCATAGTGGTTACTGCCTGTGTTCTCTAGGGTTTTGAGGAAGTATTTTAGGTATTTAGGTATTTTATCAATTTTGAATATATCTTTTTGTATGGTGTAAGAAAGTAGCCTAGTTTCATGCTTTTGCATATCGGTGTCCAGTTTTCCCAGCATCATTTGTTGAAGAGACTGTCCTTTTCCACTGGATATTCTTTCTAGGTTTTTTGAAGATCACTGATCATGTAGTTCTGAGTTCATTTCTGAATTTTCTATTCTGTTCCACTGATCTATGTGTCTGTTTTTCTTTTGTGCCAGTGCAACATGGTCTTCATCACTACAGCTTTGTAATATAACTTGAAGTCTGGAATTGTGATGACTCCAAGATTGCTCTACTTTTTCAAGATTGTTTTGGTTATTCTTTTGTTTTTGTGGTTCCATACAAATTTTAGGATTGTTTGTTCTAGCTCTGTGAAAAGTGCTGCTGGTATTTTGATAGGAATTGCATTAAATGTGTGGATTGCATTAGATAGTATATACATTTTAATAATACTTGTTCTTCCAACCTGTGAACATGGTACATGTACTCTTATGCATCAGCACTTCTGTATCCTTTGTGTAGGTTCCCAGCAGTGTTATTGCTGGGTCCTAGTGGAGTTCTATTGTTAGTTTTTTGAGAAACCTCCACACTGTTTTCCATAGCGGCTGCACCAGTTTACATTTCCACCAACAGTGTAGGAGGGTGCCCTTTTCTCTGCATCCTCGCCACGATCTATAGTCTCCTGTTTGGTTCATTTTATCCATTATGACCAGCGTGAGGTTGTATCTCAGTGTGGTTTTGACTTGTACTTCCCTGATGATGAGTGTTGTTGAGCATGGTTTCATGTGTCTGTTGGCCATCTGGATGTCCACTTTGGAGAAGTGTCTATTCATGTCTTCTGCCCATTTCTTCACTGGATTATTTGTTTTTGGGTGTGGAGTTTGGTGAGTTCCTTATAGATTTTGGATACTTAGCCCTTTATCCTACGTGTAATTTGCAATTATCTTTCCCATTCTGTCGGTTGTCTACTAGTTTACTTGATTGTTTCCTTTGCAGTGCAGAAAATTTTTATCCTGATGAGGTCCAAATAGTTCTTTTATGCTCTTGATTCCCTTGCCTTTGGGGATGTGTTGAGTAAGAAATTGCTGCAGCTGAGGTCAAGAAGGCTGTTTCCTGCTTTTCCATGTAGGGTTTTTATGATTTCCTCTCGCCCATTCAGGTCCTTCATTCATTTTGAATTTATTTTTGTGTATGGTGTAAGAAAGTGGTCTAGTTTCATTCTTCTACATGTTGCTATCCATTTCTCCCAACACCACCTGCTAAAGAGGCTCTTTTTTCCATTGGATACTCTTCCCTGCTTTGTCAAAGATTAATTGACCATACATTTGCGGGTCCAGTTCTGGGTTCTCTATGTCTAAGTTTGACTTCATCTTTGCCAATCTTGATGACTTTTATTTCCTTTAGTTGTCTGATTGCTGATGCTATTCCATGGGTCTATGTGTCTGTTTATGTGCCAATACCATACTAGCCTTGATGATTAAAGCTTTGTAGTAGAGGCTAAAGTCTGGGATTGTGATGCTTCCCGTCTTGGTTTTCTTTTTCAATATTACTGTGGCTATTTGGGTTCTTCTGTGATTCCATACTAATTTGAGGATAATTTCTTCTAGCTTTGAGAAAAATTGGTGTAATTTGGTGGGGGTTGCATTGAATGTGTACATTGCTTTGGGTAGTAATCACATTTTTACAATGTTTATTCTTCTGATCCAAGAGCATGGAATGTTTTCCCATTTCTCTGTGTCTTCTTAAATTTCTTTCATAAGTTTTCTATAATTTTTTGTAAAAAAATATTTTGTATCTTTGGCTAGGTTTATTCCTAGGTATTTTATGGTTCTTGGTGCAATTGGGAATGAGATCAGTATCTTGCTTTTTCTTTCTGTTGTTTCACTGTTGTATAAAAATGTAGCCAATTTCTGTACGTTGATTTAGTACCCTGCGAATTTGCTGAATTCATGGATCAGTTCTAGTAGGCTTCTGGTGGTGTCTGTCAGGTTTTCCATGGAGAGTATTATGTCATCTGTGAAAAGTGAAAGTTTGACTTCATCTTTGCCAATGTTGATGACTTTTATTTTCTTTAGTTGTCTGATTGCTGATGCTAGGACGTCCAACACTATGTTAAACAACAGTGATGAGTGGACATCCTTGACGTGTTCCTGATCTAAAGGGGAAGTTCTCAGTTTTCCCCATTGAGGATGATATTAGCTGTGGGCTATTCATAAATGGCTTTTATGATGTTTAAGTAAGTTTCTTCTAGCCCCACTTTTTCAAGGGTTTTTATTAAGAGGGGGTGCTGTATTTTGTCAAATGCTTTTTCTGCATCTATTGACAGAATCATATGGTTTTTATCTTTTCTTTTGTTAATGTGGTATACCACATTGATTGATTTGTGAATATGGAACCAGTCCTGTAACCCTGGAATTACTCCCTCTGGATCAGGGTGGATAATTCTTTTTATATGCTGTTGAAATCCATGTGCTAGTATCTTGCTGTTGGGGCCCAGTAGGCAAAAAATACCTTCAAACAATATTTGGCCTCCTGGGCCCCACATATGGCTTCTGTTCGACCTATGATTTTCTCATTGTTTTGCAAAGAGGTATATACTTTTAGGCTTTGAATCAACTTGGGTCAGGCAGTGAGCTTCCCTTCCTTTATTTTCTGGCTCTTTGTCTGCTGTTGGGAGTGAACATAATCCTCTGCCAAAAGATTTGCTTACAAAAGGATGAGCATCTTACCCTTGAATAACTGAAGAAGGGCCTTAAAGAATGTATTTCTACTAATAGAAATCTTCAGGCTTATCTTATGCTTAAAACCAGACTATTATTAGGGGGTTCCTCTTTTGTAATGACTTAATCCTGTTACTACTGTCATGAAAAGAATGACCTTTTCTGGAGCATGTCTGTACTTCAAGGACCTTGAACTATGAAAGAAACGATGTAATCACCCATGGTATATAAGACCCCGACTATCCTAATAAAGTTTGGCTTTACCACCATCCACGTTCTCTGTCTCATCTCGTCTTGTCTCGTCTTGTCTCATCCTGTCTGTCTTGTCTTCTTTCCTAGAGATATTGCGCCAACACCAACCCCCTATTTGGTACCTTTCAACTGTGGTGCGTGTGTTAGTCCTCTGCACTTGCTTAGTATTTTTTCATCTGTATTTATTAAGGATATTTGCCTGTAGTTCTCTTTCTTTTCTTGGGTCTCTGTCTGGTTTGGGAATCAAAGTTATGCTGGCTTCGTAGAATGAGTTCAGAAGCTTTCCTTCTAGTTCTATTTTTTGGAATAGCTTGAGAAGAATGGATATTAACTCTGCTTTAAATTTCTGGTAGAATTCCCCAGGGAAGCCATCTGGCTCGTGGCTCTTACTCTTTGGGAGATTTTTCGTAACTGATTTGATTTCTTCACTGGTTTTAGGTTTGTTTAGATTTGCTGTATCTTCCCGTGTGAATATTGGTAGTGCTGTGTGTTTAGGAATTTGTCCATTTCTTCTAGATTTTCCAGTTTGTTGGCATATAATTTTTCATAGTACTATCTAAAGTTTGATTGTATTTCAGTAGGATTGGTTGTAATAGATCCATTTTCATTCATGATTTTTTCTATTTGGATGTTCTCTCTATTCTTTCTGAGGAGCTCAGTTTATCAATTTTGATTATTTTTTTTGAAAAACCAACTCCTGGTTTCATTTATCTTTTCAACTTATTTTATGGATTCTATATTGTTTATTGTTGCCCTGATCTTTATTATTTCTCTTCCTCTGCTGGGTATGGAGTGCTCTAGTTCCATTAGGTACTCTGTTAGATTTTGAATTTGCACTTTTTCTAGTTTCTTGAAATAGTCTTAGATTGCAATGAACTTTCCTCTTAGGACTGCCTTTGCTATATCCCAGAGAGATTGAATTCTTGTATTTTCATTTTTATTTGTTTCCATATATTTTTAAATTTCTTCTCTAATTTCCTGATTGATCTAATCATTCTTTTGTAGGCTAATTTTTAACTTCCACATTTTTGGAGGTTTTCCATACTTTTTCTTGTTATTTTTTTTTCAAGTTTCATAGCTTTGTGATCTGAAAGTGTGCACGGTATGATCTCAATTCGTTTGTATTTATGGCGGGCTGCTTTATACCCCAGTATGTGATCTATCTTGTAGAATGTGCCATGCGCACATTCACTCCAGAAGACAGTGAATTCCCTAGACTCAGAATGTAGAGTTCTACATATATCTGTCAAACTCATCTGTTGCAATGTGTCATTCAAGTCCATTGTTTCTTTAGTAATTTTCTGTTTGGTTGATCTTTCTATTTCTGTAAGTGGAGTATTAAAATCCCCTGCAATTAGCACACTCTTATCAATAAGATTGTTTCTGTTTTTGATTAATTGTTTTATGTATTTGAGTGCTTCTGAATTCAGTGCATTGATGTTTATAATTGTTAGCTCTTCCTGATAGAGAGACCCTGTAATTATTGTATAATGTCCTTCTTCTTTTGTTACTTTAAAGTCCAGTGTGTCCAATATAAGTATGGCTACTCCGGCTTTCTTTGACTTCCAGTCACATTATAGATAGATATTTCTCCATCCCATTACGTTCAAATGGAGGTGCCTTTAGGTCTAAAATGAGTCTCTTGTGTACAGCAAATAGATGGATTTTGTTTCCTTTATCCATTCTGCTACCCTATGTCTTTTGATTGGAGCATTTAGTCTATTTACATTCAGTATTATTAGTTTTTTTTCTGGCTTTCACAATGGAATTTTATTATTATTATTTTTATCAAGGTCATTTTTATTTTTATTTATTTATTTATTTATTTATTTTATAATAGTCTATTGTCAAATTGGTTTCCATATAACACCCAGTGCTTCTCCCCACAAGTGCCCCCCACCATGACCATCACCCACTCCCTCCCGACCCTTCCCCTTTCAGTCCATGGTTCATCTTCAGTATTCAGTAGTCTCTCTTGATCTGTGTCCCTCACTCTTCCGCACTCTCTTTCTCCCTTCCTCTCCCCATGGTCCCCTGCCAGGTCTCTCCTGTTTGACCTATGAATGCAAACATATGGTATCTGTCCTTCTCTGCCTGACTTATTTCACTTGGCATGACACCCTCAAGGTCCATCCACTTTCCTACAAATGGCCATATGTCAGACAAGGGAATCAAGAACAAAAATGAAGTACTGGGACCTCATCAAGATAAAAAGCTTCCGCAAGGCAAAGGAAACAATAAAAAAAACTAATAGGCAACCAACACAATGGGAAAAGATAGTGGCAAATGGCATATCAGATAAAGGGCTAGTATCCAAAAGATACAAGGAGCTCACTAAACTACATACACGAAAAATGAATGATCCAGTGAAAAAATGGGCAGAAGACCTGAATAGACACTTCTCCAAAGAGGACATCCAGATGGCCAACAGGCACATGAAATGATGCTCAACATCACTCATCATCAGGGAAATTCAAATCAAAACCACACTGAGATACCACCTCACACCAGTCAGAGTCGCTAAAATGAACAAATCAAAAGACTATTGATGCTGGCGAGGATGTGGAGAGATGGGCACACTCCTACACTGTTGGTGGCAATGTAAACTGGTGCAGCCACTCTGGAAAACAGTGTGGAGGTTCCTCAAAAAACTAACCATAGAACTCCCCTATGACCCAGCAATAGCACTGCTAGGGATTTACCCAAGGGATAAAGAAGTGCTGATGCATAGGAGCACATGTACCCCAATGTTCATAGCAGCACTTTCTACAATAGCCAAATCATTGAAAGAGCGTAAATGTCCATCAACTGATGAATGGATCAAGAAGATGTGGTATATATATACAATGGAGTACTATATGGCAATGAGAAAGAATGACATTCAGTGTTATTATTGAAAAATATGGGTTTAGAGTCATTGTGTTCTCTGTAGGGTTCATGTTTGTGGTGGTGTCTCTGGTACCTTGTATTCCTTGCAAAATTTCCCTCACAGGCTCTCTCCGAGGATTTCTTGTACGACCTATTTGGTGGTGTTGAATTCTTTCAATTTTTGTTTATTTGGGAACACCTTTATCTCTCCTTCTAGTTTGAATGACAGGCTTGCTGGATAAAGGATTCTTGGCTGCATATTTTTTTCTGTTCATCACATTGAAGATTTCCTGCCATTCTTTTCTGGCCTTCCAAGTTTCAATAGATAGGTCTTTAACTAATCTGATAGGTTTCCCTTTGTATTTTAGGACCATTTTATGCCTAGGGGTGTTTTCAGAATTCTCTTTATCCTTATATTTTGCCACTTTCACTATGATATGTCGTGCCGAAGTTCAATTCAAATTATGTCTGAGGAGATTTCTCTATGCCTCTTGGATTTCAGTGTCTGTTTCCTTCCCAAGATTCTCTTTCCTCTTCTTCAGGAATTCCGATGATATAGTTATTTTTCTTTTTTATTGGATCACACAGGTCTCAAATTTTCCTTTCATGTTCCTGGATCAATTTCTCTCTTTTCTTTCTCGGCTTCATCTTTTTCTATAACTGTGTCTTCTTATTAACCTATTCTCTCTGCTTCTTCAATCCATGCAGTAGCAGCCTCCATTTTACTATGCACCTCAATTATAGCATTTTTTAATTCATCACAGCCATTTTGAAGTTCCCTAGTCTTTGTGTCAATAGCTTCCCTGATGACTTCCATGCTTTTCTCAATCCCAGCAATTAATTTTATGACAATTGTTCTAAATTTTTGGTCTGTTATGTTGTTCATATCTGTTTTGAGCAGTTCTGTTGCTGTGACTTCTTCCTGGAATTTCTTTAGAGGTGAGTTCTTCCCTTTCATCATTTTGGCTAGCTTTCTGTCTCTTTTCAGTTTTAGAAGCTCGTTCTGCACTGTGCACCTTTTAGTATTGCTCTATTAAAGGAGGCTCATTGACTGTCCATAGCCTGACCATTCAGGAAGTGTTCTTTTATTGGTGTCTCTTGGTTTCTCTTTTTGTGCCATTGGTTATTTTATTTCTCTACTCAGTGATATTTGGGACTCTCCAGCATGAATACTTTGGCTTGTTTCTTGAGGTAGTCATATGAGGCTATCTTCTTAGTGGACTCTGTATTTTTTCCTCCCAGACTCTTACAGTTCAGAGTATTGTGGCTTCATTCCTTTTTACCTTGATAGATGCAGGCAGGTGAAAATTACCACCTCCCTACTTCTCTGTCATCTTGACCCTCTAGTAGCATGTTCCTTAACCTCCATATGTGTGTGGCTTTTTCCTATTTTTAATAATGGTTAATTTCAAGTTTCACAGAATTGTGCACAGAAAGTGTGCATGGTATGATATCAACATTTTTGTACATGTTGAGGCCTTTGTTATCTATTCTGGAGAATGTCCTATGTGGACTTGAAAATAATGTGTATTCTGCTTCTTTAGGATGAAAAGTTCTGAATATATTTGTTCAGTCCACCTGATCCAAAGTGTTATTCAAAGCCATTGTTTCTTTGTTGAGGTTTTTATTTAGATGATGCATCCATTGGTGCAACTTGTGTGTTTGATTCCTTTCTTATTACTGTATTATTATCAATGAGTTCCTTTAAGTTTGTCATTAATTGATTTATATATTTGGGTGCTTTCAAATCTGGGGCATAAATATTTACCACTGTGAGGTCTTGTTGCAGAATCCCTTTTATTATGATATAGTGCTATTCTTCATCTCTCATTATAGACTTTGGTTTAAAATCTAATTTGTTTTATGTAAGTAGGATACTCTGGTTTCTTCTGATATCATTTTTATGGTAAATACATCTCTATCCCTTCATTTTCAATTTGCAGATGTCCTTAGATCTAAAATGAGTATCTCATAGGAAACATATAGATGGGTCTTTCTTTTTTAATTCTGATACCCTAGGTCTTTTGTTTCTAGTATTTAGTTCATTTACAATCAGAATAATTACTGATAGATATGTATTTATTGCCACTTTATTACTTGTTTTCTTGTTTTTTTTCTTGAGATTTTTCTCTTTTCCTTTTTGTATATCTCATTTTGGATCTTTCCTTCCCAGACAGAGTCCTGTTTAATATTTCTTGCAGTTCTCATTTAGTGTTCTTTAACTCCTTTCATTTTTGTTTGTCTAGGAAATTCTATCTCTCCTCTTCTGAATGATGGTCTTGCTAGATAGAGTATTCTTAGCTGTAGGTTTTTCCCATTGAGCACTTTGAACATATCATGCCACTCCCTTATGGTTTTCCAAGTTTCTGTGGAGATATCTGCTACTAAACTTATTGGTGTTAGGGACTTCTTTGCCTTCCTGCTTTTAGGATTTTTTTTCTTCATCAATATATTTTGCAAATTTAACTACAGTATGTCTTGGTATTGGTCTGCTTTTTTTTTTTAATTTTGATGGGAGTTCTCTGTGCCTCCTCAATATGAATGCCTGTTTCCTTCCCCATATTAGGGAAGTTTTCAGCTATAGTTTTCTCAAATAAACTTTCTATTCCCTTTTCTCTCTCTTCTGCTTCTGGGTCTATGGTATGAATGTTATTACATTTGATATGGTCACTGTATTACCTATGTCTACTTTTGTGATCCAAAATTTTTCTTTCTCTGTTTTGTTCAGATTCACTATTTTCTATAATTTTATCTTCTATATCACTTATACGTTCATCTGCTTCTTCCATCCTCATGGTTTTTACATCCGATTAGTTTTAAGTCTCAGTTATTGTATTTTAAATTTTGGCTTGATTCTTTTTTAGTTTCTTTTATCTCTGTGGCAAGGGTATCCTGATGTCTTCCATGCTTTTCTCAAGCTTAGTTAGTTTTCTTATGATTGTTGCTTTAAATTCTGGATCAAAGATATTACTTATATCTGTTTTGACTTTTTCCCTAACTCTGGCCATTTCTTGTTCTGTTTTGGGGATCAATTTCTCTGCCTTTGCATTTTGTCTAAGTCTCTTTATTCTCTGTGTTATGGAAGCCTGTTATGTTTCTTACTCCTGAGAGTAATGACTTTATGAAAAATAGGTCATGTAGTGTCCAGGGCCTAGAGATTCAGGATGTGTCTCTGGTGTGTGCTGCATGCACCCTGATGCTGTGTTTTCGCAGATTTATCCCTCAGGTCAGTGGTCTGTAGAGTTTCTCCTTGCTTGCAGTGGGGAGTGTTTGGATCTTGGACAGTGTGGTGATTTTTACTAGGTGTTCTGTGGTTTGTTTACTATAAGAGACCTGATACTATTTTCATTAAAAATGAAGCTTTTCCAAACTCCATTGTCAGCAAACATGGTGCATGTGAGGGTTTGTGTTGATCTTCTGGGGAAGAGACCAACTGCACTGGTCCTTAGGCACACTTGCCTGAGAAAATTGGTACCAGTGTGTGGGAAACGGCAAAGATTTCAGCTGCTTGGCCATTTGCTAGCCAGATTTGTCACTCCCTGAGGGGAGTTGCAAAATAGGCAGGGGAGTGCCACTCCCTGTCAGAGGAGAAGCCAGAAGATCAAAGATCAACCGCCTGCAGGCAGGGTAGTATCAGCCCCTCAAGCACTGTGCTAAAACACTTTAGTCTGGTTCCTATTTTACTCCAGTCTTAATCCCTTAACCCTGTTTCCTACCAACCGACCTAGGTCAGCTGCCTTGTTTTCCCGCCTTGAAACCTTTATAAGATAGGGTGTTTTCTCAATAAAAGAGAAGAGGCTTGAACGAAAGTGTGTGTTCTTGTCTTTACTCTCTGTGCGTCCCCCTTCCTGCCCTGTTCTCTCTCCCTCTCTCAGGATCAAGAACCCGCGAGGATTTTCCGCCCTGCTGGCTGGGGCGGGACACAACACCAGTGGAGAACAGGAGAGTGGGGTTTCATGTAAGCAGGTTAGACAGCCAATGTTGGCACTGTGTTATTTACTGAGGTTGGTTTATGCTGAGGGTCAGAGGAAGTAAATGGCTCCAGTCTGGTCCTTTGTCCCCAGAGAGGTGAGTCTGTGTCTGATGCTTTTGGGGATGCATTTTCAGAGGAGGGAATAATTCTCCTTGTGTGTTCCAGTTGTTATTCAAATTGCTTATTTCACACTGTCTGTGTCTGGGCCACTTGCTTGCCTGAAGAAGTGCAGTGTACCTTCAGCTCTACCCTTGCCAGGCCTGTTGATTTTTAACTTCCAAACCTCAGGGACCTGGAGTGGCAGGGACCTGTGCTGGCACCCTAGGAAAGGATCTTGATGCACTGGAACTGATGCAGGTTTGATTCAAAGCACAGTCATGCCAGAACGCAGGGTCATGGGATTTAAATCAAGCAGTCTAAACATCCAGTGCCCTGGTTAGCCATCTTCAGCAGGCATCTCTGTACATCTCCTGAGAGTCAGGGGAGGGAAATGGTGCATGGAGTTCTTTTATATACAGAAAAGAAATGCTACATCTTACAGATGCACTCCAAAAAGTACAAGCAGTTTCTCATTCATCCCCTTAGGCAATCCTCAGATCATGCAGTTGGCTCTTGGGGGAACAGTTTCCTTAGATCTCTTTCCCAGCCAAGTCTGTGGAGCTCTAAAACTCCAGTCTTTGAGCCCCACTGGTTGCATAAACTCACAAAGTTATGCACCTCTCATTTCCCCAGCCAGTAGATTTGGGGAAGTGTTCTCCTTGTGCATATCTCTGTGTGTTTAACACTCTCTTACCTTTCTCCATGACCAAGGCTCCTTCCTATCCCCAGCATCTCCCCTAAACCACCTCTCCATATTTCCTGCCTTTCTTGAAGTGGTCTCCTCTCTCCCTTTAGTTGTACAGTTTGTTCTATCAATCCATAGGTTTATTTCTTGAGTATTTAGAATGATTTGATAGTTAACTATCTGTATTTGAGGGACAAGGCAAGCCTAGGGTCTTCCTACTACACTGCAATCTTAGTTCTTCCCAGCCAAGTATATTTTCCAACCACGATTGTACAAAACTAAGGATAAACAATAAAACAAAGCTGGAAAATCAACAATGTAAATGTTAAATACTTAATATGTAAATATTAAACAATATACTGCTGCACAAACCATGGGCCAAATATGAAATCACACAGCAAGTCAAAATATGTCTCAAACAAAAGAAAAAAAAATAAGCCACCCAGGTTTCCCTTCTGATTCCTAATTTAACTTTCATTCTTGTTATTGCTATGAAAAAATTTTCTATTTCTTGAATTCACGAATTCTTGAATTCATTTGGTAATTTGTGCATTGTTAGGAAATATGCGTTTTTATTTTTCTATGTTATCAGACTTTTTAGTACCTACATTTTTGGTGGAAATGTAAACTGGTACAACCGCTCTGGAAAACAGTGTGGAGATTCCTCAAAAACTATCAATAGAACTCCCCTATGACCCAGCAATAGAACTGCTGGGAATCTACCCAAGGGATACAGAAGTGCTGATGCATAGGGGCACATGTACCCCAATGTTCATAGCGGCACTTTCAACAACAGCCAAGTAGTGGAAAGAGCCTAAGTGATGTCCATCAACTGATGAATGGATCAAGAAGATGTCACATACTATTTGGCAATGAGAAAAAATGAAATCTGGCCATTTGTAGCACAATGGATGGACCTAGAGGGAGTCATGTTAAGCGAAATAAGTCAGGCAGAGAAGGACAGATACCATATGTTGTCACTCATAGGTCTAACAGGAGAAACCTAATAGGAGACCATGGGAAGGGGAAGAGGGAAAAAGAGTTGGGGAGAGGGAGTGAGGCAAAGCATGAGAGACTTTTGAATGTTGAGCACAAACTGAGGGCTGAAGTGGGAGGGGGGAAGGGGTGGGGGGGTGATGGTCATGAAGAGGGGCACTTGGGAAGAGCACTGGGTGTTATATGAAAACCAACTTGGTAATAAACTATTAATAAACAAATAAATAAAGTATTAAAATATTTAAAATTTAGGAATCAAAAATCTCCCAGCACAGAAAAGGCCAAGACTAAACCAATGAAAATTGGTGAATTCTACCAAATATAAAAAAAAGTAATTAATAACAATCTTTCTCAAAACCTTCCAAATAATTGAATAATGGGAACACTTTTTAAATCATTCTATGTGGCCACTAATACCCTGGTACCAAAGCAGGATAAAAACAGTATAAGTTGTACTGTATAAGTGTTCCTATTCTGGATTTCTTTTGACATCCATTTGTGTGATAAATGTTTCTCCATCCCCTCTCTTTCAATCTGCAGGTGTCTTTAGGTTTAAATGAGTGTCTTGTAGGCAGCATTTAGATAGGTCTTGTTTTTTAATCCATTCTGACACTCTATGCCTTTTGATTGGAGCATTAAGTCCATTGTACAGAGTAATTATTGATAGATATGTATTTATTGCCATTTAATTGTTTTGTGATTGTTTCAGGAGATTTTCTCTGATACTTTCTTGTCTTTGTCACTTTTGTCTCTTCTCTACACTGAAATATCCCTTTTAAAATTTCTTGCATGGATGGCTTAGTGGTCACACACTCCTTTAGTTTTTGTTTGTCTGGGAAACTTTTTATGTCTCCTCTTCTGAATTGTAACCTTGCTGGATAGACTATTTTTGGCTGCAGATTGTTTCCATTCAGCACTTTGAATATATCATGCCACCACCCTGTGGCTTGCCATGTTTCTGTTGAGAAATCTCCAGGTTGCCATATCGGTCTTCCCTTGTAAGTTAGGACTTCTTTTGTCTTGATGCTTTTAAGATTTTTTGTCTTTATCCCCTTATTTTGCAAATTTAATTACAACATGTCTTGGGTTGGTCTGCTTTTGTTGATTTTGATGGGATATCTCTGTGCCTCCAGGATCTGGACGTATGTTTCCTTTCCCAGACTAAGGACGATTTCAGCTTTTATATCTAAAAGTAAATTTTCTACCCCCTTTTCGCTATTCTTTTTCTTCTGGGACTCCTATAATAAGAATGTTATTAAATTTTATGGGTCACTGAGTTCCCTAAGTCTATTCTCATGTTCCATAATTCTTCATTTTCTTTTTTGCTCAGCTTCATTATTTTGTCTTCTAGGTAAATAACTCATTCTTTTGCTTCTTCCAGCCCCATGTTCATTACACCAAGGCTAATTCTATATTTATTGTATTCTTCATCACTGATTGGATCTTTTTAAGCTGTTTATCTCTGTGGTAGGGGTTTCCCTGATGTCTTTTATTGTTTTCTCAAGCCTACTGTGTATCGTTATGGTTGTTTTAAATTCTCAGTTATGTTACTTACATCTGTTTTGCTTAGATTTCTGGCCATGTCCTTATTTTGTTCTTTCATTTGGGATAATTTACTTACATCTTGACATTTTATCTGTCTCTGCATTCCTCTTCTTTTCTCCCTTTAGTTGGGCTATTTGTTCTGTCAGTCTTCAGGTTGATTTCTAGGTATTTAGGATTATTTTATAGTTACCTATTTGTTTCTGTGGGACAGCAAGAGGCTAGGGTTTTCTTACTCTGCCTCCATCTTACTTTTCACCGACATCACAGAATTTTAATGTCATATAACAATAAGCATTTATTAATCACAAATTACCTTAGTATTATCACATGGAGATACATATATGAAATTGCATTAAATTCAAAGCATTTTAAATTCTCCTTTCCCACTTTTCCACAGCTTCATTGTTGGTGTATAGAAATGCAACAGATTTCTATGTATTGATTTTATATCCTGCATCATTGTAGTTTTCATGTATTAGTTCTAGCAATTTTTTTGGTGGAGTGTTCTGAGTTTGCTATATAGAGTATCATTTCATCTACAAAAAGTGAAAGTTTCACTTTTTCCTTGCCATTTTGAATTCATTACATTTCTTTTTGTTGTCTGATTGCTAAGTCTAAGACTTCTAGAGCTATGTTAAATAGTAATGGTGAGAGTGTACATCCATATCTTGTTCCTGACCTTAGAGGAAAACTCTCAGTTTTTCCCCATGAGGATATTAGCTGTGGGTCTTTTTTTATATGGCCTTTATGATACTGAGGTATGTTCCCTCTATCCCTACTTTGTTGAGGGTTTTTCTTTTTTTTTTTTTTATCAAGAATGGATGCTGTATTTTGTGAAATGGCTTCCCTGCATCAACTGAGAAGATCATATGATTGTTATCCTTTCTTTTATTAATGTAGTGTATCACACTGATTGATTTATGAATATTGAACCAACCCTGAAGCCCAGGAATAAAACACATGTAGTCATAGTGAATAATTCTTTTAATGTACGGTTGGATTTGATTTGCTGATATCTTGTTGAGAATTTTTATATTCAGGTTCATCAAGAATGTTGGCCTGTAATTCTTCTTCCTGGGGTCATTGTCTGGTTTTGGAATCAAGGTAATGCTTGTCTCATAGAATTAATTTGAACATTTTCCTTCTATTTCGATTTTTTGAGACAGTTTGATAAAAATAGCTAT
Organism: Suricata suricatta; assembly: GCF_006229205.1. Lineage (NCBI taxonomy): Eukaryota > Metazoa > Chordata > Mammalia > Carnivora > Herpestidae > Suricata > Suricata suricatta. Next base: position 48,722,899 of record NC_043717.1, on the reverse strand, counting down.
TTTTTCCATTGGATATTCTTTCCTGCTTTGTCAAAAATTAATTGGCCGTACATTTGTGGGCCCAGTTCTGGGTTCTCTATTCTATTCCATTGGTCTGTGTGTCTGTTTTTGTGCCAATACTATACTGTCTTGATGATGACAGCTTTGTAGTAGAGGCTAAAGTCTGGGATTGTGATGCCTCCCGTTTTGGTTTTCTTGTTCAATATTACTTTGGCTATTCAGGGTCTTTTGTGGTTCCATACGAATTTGAGGATAGTCGGTGCTGGGAGAACTGGACAGCAACATGCAGAAGAATGAAACTAGACCACTTTCTTACACCATACACAAAAATTAACTCAAAATTGCTGAAGGACCTGAATGTGAGACAGGAAACCATCAAAACCCTCGAGGAGAAAGTAGGAAAAAACCTCCTAGACCTCAACCGCAGCAATTTCCTACTCAAAACATCCTCAAAGGCAAGGGAAATGAAAGCAAAAATGAACTCTTGGGACTTCATCAAGATAAAAAGCTTCAGCACTGCAAAGGAAACAATCAAGAAAATGAATAGGCAACTGACAGAATCCGAAAAGATAGTTGCAAATAACATATCAGATAAAGGGCTAGTATCTAAAATCTACAAGGAACTCACCAAACTTCACACCCAAAAACAAATAACCCAATGAAGAAATGGGCAGAAGACATGAACAGACACTTCTCCAAAGAGGACATCCAGATGGCCAACAGGCACATGAAACGATGCTCAACATCACTCATCATCAGGGAAACACAAATGAAAAC
>NC_043717.1:48720578-48722022 GCF_006229205.1 Suricata suricatta | reverse complement strand
ACATCCAGATGGCCAACAGGCACATGAAACGATGCTCAACATCACTCATCATCAGGGAAACACAAATGAAAACCACACTGAGATACCCCCTCACGCCAGTCAGAGTGGCTAAAATGAACAAATCAAGAGACTATAAATGCTGGCGAGGGTGTGGAGAGACAGGCACCCTCCTACACTGTTGGTGGGAATGTAAACTGGTGCAGCCACTCTGGAAAACAGTATGGAGGTTCCTCAAAAAACTATCCATAAAACTCCCTTATGACCCAGCAATAGCACTGCTAGGGATTTACCCAAGGGATACAGAAGTGCTGATGCATAGGAGCACATGTACCCCAATGTTCATAGCAGCAATGTCAACAATAGCCAAAACATGGAAAAAGCCTAAATGTCCATCACCTGATGAGTGGATCAAGAAGATGTGGTATATATATATACAATGGAGTACTACATGACAATGAGAAAAAAATGAAATATGGCTATTTGTAGCAAAGTGGATGGACCTCGAGGGTTTCATGCTAAGCGAAATAAGTCAGGCAGAGAAGAACAGATACCATATGTATGCACTCATAGGACTAACAGGAAAACAGGAGAAACCTAATGGAGGACCAGGGGGAGGGGAAGAGGGAAAGAAAGTCGGGGAGAAAGAGGGATGCAAAACTTGAGTGACTATTGAATGCTGAAAATGAACTGAGGGTTGAAGGGGGAGGGGGGAAAAGAGGTGATGGTGATGGAGGAGGGCACTTATGGGGAAGAGCGCTGAGTGTTGTATGGAAACCAATTTGACATTAAACTATTTTTAAAAATAGAATAGCTATTAAATCTTCTTTATTTTATAAAAATAATAGTTTATAATAATATTTTATATTATTATAAGATCCTTTATTGACACTATGGTTAAATAAATATCGTTTTTAGATTTGTAACAATTTGTGATTCTATTTAGGATGTGCTCTGTAATTTCCTAAGGTTTTAACAAATTTCCCAGTATTCAAATGGTAGAAAAGTCTTTTGACCAATTGGGCCCTTTCATTCAGGATGCCAAGTTACTTAAAAGCACTGTCGTATAGGTTATATTATATGGGAAAATGCTACAACTGCTCAAATATATGTGCAGTCTCTAAAGTTTTAATGTCTGGGTATAAGATCATTACTTAACACCTTTAGTAATCAAAAGGTTAAGTGTCACTAAATTTGTTTTTCAAGGTGCATCATAATGAACTCCTCAGATCTTTAGATTCTGTCACAGAACGTGTTTCTTTAAGGGAAGTTGTAAAGAGGAGTTTTGGGACAAATGCAGTATTTGACATCTTTTAGGTTAGTACTAAAATGGGTAGAAACTTCCAGAGCTAGAAGCTGCATTGAAACTAAACAAAAATTAAAAACATGGGACCAAGTAAATTGATAAAAATTATAGTTTTGTAACTTGTTGGAAACATTGCTGATC
>NC_043717.1:48661352-48720478 GCF_006229205.1 Suricata suricatta | reverse complement strand
CAGTAAATATTTCTTTCATGGCCATTACAATTGTTTGCATAAGTTCAATAAGAATCTGTTCATTTTATAGTAAAACACCTTTTGGAAATACTGGTTATTTTACCAAGGCTTTGACTGGAATGTCCTATTTGAGAGTCAGGCATAGGCTCAGAAATGACTTGACAGCTTTAAGGAACTAAGGTTGACTTTATGGAACATGGAGCCATAAAGCCTTGTGGAAATGCTGGCTGGATACCTTGCTCACAGAGTTCCCAGCAGCCTCCCCAGGTGAGTAAAGAAGGTCACTTCCTGGCAGGTGCAGGAACCTCAGCATATGTTGGGAACCTCAGGAAGAGGAATTGGCCCAATTTAACAGGTATTGCAGGCCTGTCTGGAAAGTGCTTGGCTTGGCATCTGGCCCAGAGTGGCTACTAAAAGTTCAACCTGGAGATTCCTTATAAAAGGACCCAGCAAAACAAGCCTTATAAAATCCTCATGAACAATCTTTATTCTTGCTGAGCTTATGTAAATAATTAGGCCAGGGTTGTTAAGATTGGACTCATTCCACCAATGCATTAGTCTCGACTTGGCTATATCTGATAATGGAGGGGTTTTTTTAGAGAGAAAAACTATGTTTCAGGAGTGCACTACTGTAAATGTTATTCTAGTTCTGAGTGTCTTTGAATATTTGTTGTTAGATCTCAGGCTTGTTAGTTTGTGAGGATGATATTTAAAGATGGGGGTCAGCCCCTATTAAAGTTTCAGGGATCTCTCTGGACTTAAGTGAACCGACTCACAAGAACCCTTAACCTGGTGAGGTGATCCAGATCCAGTTGATCAGCTTGAACTGATCCTCAAAAAGACTCTGACCCCAGGAATCTCTAGCCCTGCTCCAGCCACACCCTGGAAGCTGGCTGGTCTAGCAAGGCAGAAGCCTGAGGAATCATCGGTTCAGTAAAATAAACTGTCCTGCCTCTTTGCCATTGGGCTGGCAAATGTTGCCCCAGAAAGCTGGGGAAACAGCAAAAGTTCCTGATAGGATGTTCTTTTGGTATTAATTGCCTCTGATCTGGGCATGGGATTTCAACACGGCAAAAGGTAAGGGGAGCCTACTCCTTTACTGCCAGACTCTAATGGGGGGGTCCTCAAGTGGCTGATAGATGGCCCACCAATTTGGCTAAGAATTATGAAGGCGTATTGCAGTTATACGCCCAAGGATCCTGACAAATGAGGAAACAAATTGGCTGTCATTCTTCTTTTTGTAAACCAGACAGTGCCAGATATTAGAAACCCTAAAAGAGACCCTTACCAAATTAACCATGGAGACTGGCGGAAATTGGGTAAACTCTCCTTCCTTATGCCCTTTACAGGGTAAGAAATTCCCCTTACACCAAGGAGGGCTATGCCAGGCTTTAGGGGTACAATGGTAACTCAGCTGACCCACGATTGGGTCAGTTACAAGACAGAGAGGGGAATGTAAGGACACAGATTTGAGACATTAGAAGGGCACACATTGCCCAAGGCAAGAGGGACCACCCTTAGGGCAGGCCTATTGCTTAAGGCTAGTTATATCCTATGTGAGGGTCCTGGGTCCTGGGTCTACTGTGATTGGTTAACACTCTAAATGTTGTAATTGGATTAACCTGCTGTCAATAATATTGTGCAATAATAATTGGATCACTGTACCTATGTCACAATTTCCTGTAACTCCCCCTTCCCAAACTCATAAAAGCCCTACCCCACCTTTGTTTGGGGTTCTCAGCATGGATCCACCATGCTGGTAAAGTCTGTGAGCCTGAGTTTAGGCCCCGGCGAGCCTAAACCCGTAATAAAGCCCTTTGCTTTTGCATGCGTGAAAAAAAAAAATGGTATCTGCCCTTCTCTGCCTGACTTATTTTGCTTAGCATGACACCCTCGAGGTACATCCACTTTGCTACAAATAGCCATATTTCATTCTTCCTCATTGCCATATAGTACTCCATTGTATATATGTATACTACATCTTCTTGATCCATTTGTCAGGCGATGGATATTTAGGCTCTTTCCATGATTTGGGAATTGTAGAAAGTGCTGCTATGAACATTGGTTTCCATATAACACCCAGTGCTCTTCCCCACAAGTCTCCTCATTTATTACCACGACCCCCCGTCCCCCTCCCCCTTCAGCCCTCGGTTTGTTTTCAGTATTCAATAGTCTCTCATGATTTGTGTCCCTCTCTCTCCCCAACTTTCTTTCCCCCTTCCCCTCCCTATGGTTCTCTGTTAGGTTTCATGCTAAGTGAAATAAGTCAGGCAGAGAAGAACAGATACCATATGTTTGCACTCATAGGTCTAACAGGAGAATCCTAAATCTCCTTTAAATGTCTAGTAGAATTCCCCTGGGAGGCCGTCTGGTCCAGGAGTTTTTTTTTGTTGGGAGATTTTGATTACTGATTCAATTTTTTACTGGTTTTGAGTACTTTCAAATTTTCTATTTCTTCCTGTTTCAGTTTTGGTACCTCATATGTTTCTAGGCATTTGTCCATTTACTTCAGATTACCCATTTTTTGCAATATAATTTTTCATATTTTTTTGTATTTCTGTGGTATTGATTATGATCTCTCCTATTTTGTTTGTGATTTTATTTGCGCCCTTTCCTATTTCTTTTTGATAAGTCTCGCTAGGGGATTATCAATTTATTAGTTCTTTCAAAGAAACAGAAATTAGTTTTGTTGATTTGTTTTACTGGTTTTTAAAATATAATTTATTTCTGCTCTAAACCTTATTATTTCCCTTCTTCCTTTTGCTTTAGGCTTTATTTGCTGTTTTTTTTCTATCTCCTTTAGGTGTAAGGTTAAGTTGTGTATTTGAGGTTTTATTGCTTCTTGATGTAGGCCTTTATTGCAAAATATTTTCCTCTTAGAACTGCCTTTGCTGCATCTCCAGGGTTTTGGACTGTCATGTTTTCATTTTAATTGCTTCCATGTACTTTTTAATGTCTTCTTTAATTTCCTAGTTTACTCATTAATTCTTTAGTAAGACGCTTTTTAACTTTCATGTATTTGTGGGCTTTCTATATTTTCTCTTGGGGTGTACTTCAGGTTTCATAGGGTTGTAGTCTCAACATATTCATGGTATGATCTCAGGCTTTTTGTATGTGTGGAGGGCTGATTTGTAACTCAGTATTTGATCCCTTCTGGAGACAGTATATAATCCCTTCTGGAGAACTTTCCATATGCACTTGAAAAGAATGTATATTCAACTGATTTAGAAGGAAATGTTCTGAATATATCTGTTAAGTCCATCTAGTACATTGTTTCATTTAAAGCCATTGTACCCTTGCTGGTTTTCTACTTAGTTGATGTATTCCTTGCTGTTAATAGGGCGTTTAAATTCCATACTCTTATGTATTATTATCAATGCTATTGTTATTAATCGATTTATATATTTGTGTTCTCTCAAGTTGGAAACATAAATATTTACAATTGTCAGTTCTCCTTGACGGATCAGCCCCTAATTATAATATAATGCTATTCTTCATCTGTTGTTACAGTATTTGGTTTAAATCCTAGTTTGTCTGACATAAGTATGGCTACTCTGGCTTTCCTTTTGCATCCATTAGCATACAGATTGTCCTCCATTTGTCACTTTCAATCTGCAGGTGTCTTTAGTTCTAAAATAAGTCTCTTGTAAACAGCATATAGATTGGTCTTGTTTTTCCATTCATTATCATACCATATAACTTTTTATTAAAGCATTTAAACTATTTACTTCAAAGTAATTATTGAGATATATGAATTTAGTGCTTTCGTGTTACCTGTAAAGTTGTTGTTTCTGGTTAGGTTATCTGTTCTTTTCTAGATTTTGTTGCTTTTAGTCTTTTATTCCCCACTCAAAGTCCACTTTAATATTTCTTGCAGGGCTGGTGTATTGATCACAGACTCCTTCCATTTTGTTTATCTGGGAAATTCTTTATCTCTCCTTCTATTCTGAATGAAAGCCTTCCTGGATAAAGTATTTTTGGCTGCATATTTTTCACATTCAGCATGTTGAATATATCATGCCACTCTCTTCTAGCCTGCCAATTTTCTGTGAAGAGATCTGCTGCAAACCTGATCTGTCTTCCCTTGTACATTAAGGACTCTTTTTGGCTTGCTGCTTTCAGGATTCTTTCCTTCTCTATGAATTTTGTGAATTTCACTCTTATTTGCCTTGATGATTGCCACCTTTTGTTGAATTTAATGAGATTTCTCTGTGGTTCTGAGTTTTGATGTATGTTTCCTTCCCCAGGCTAGGGAGGTTTTCAGGTACAATTTGCACAAATAAATCTTCTGTTCCTTTTTTAAACTTTCTTCATATTATGGATCTACTATGATACAAATGTTATTACACTTCATTATTTCCCATAATTTTATCTTCTATATCACTAATTCTGTTTGTCCATCCTAATTTTCACAGCATCCATTCAGGTTTTTGTCTGGGTTATTGTATTTTTAATTTTGTTCTCGCTAGTTTTTATTTATCTCTGCAATAAGGAATTTTCTGGTGTCTTGTATGTTATTTTTAAAAGCCCAAGTAGTATTCTTACAATTATTGTTTTTAAATTCTAGTTCAGACATATTACTTTAATCTATATTGATTCAATCCCTGACTGTGACTTCTTTCTGTTTCTATTTTGGGATGCATTCTTCCATCTTGTCATATTGTCAAAGTCAAAAAAAAAAAAAAGACCTAGATCCTAGGTGTGTTTTGGTCTTCTGGTTAAAATATGCTAGACACTCCTCCAAAAACATAAAATAAATTGAAATAAAAATAATAAAAAGTTTAAAATTTCTTTTTCTGAATCACAAGAAAGAAAATAAAAATAGCAACAACAACAACAACAAACAAACAAAATCAAGGAAGCCAGATCATAATTCCCCAAGAGCTGAAGCTTTGTAGCACTCTATGATCAGTAGACTTGATGCATGTATGCGATTTGTGTTGGTCATCCCTTAAATATTATCTTCTTCAGTATGAACAGCCACAGTTTTAACTCTTTCAACTCCCTCTCTTGACTGCTCGCTTCCTTCTGGACTCACTTCACATATGAGCTCTTAATGTATCATACTCAGAGTTGGATACAGCCATTCAATATGAGTCAGTCTAGACAGGGCAGAGTGAAAAGGGATTGCTACTTCTCTTGATCCAGACACTATAGTTGTATTAATGCAGCCTACATCCTCATTAAATTTTTTTGGCTGTAGCATCCTAACAGTAATGCCTATTAGGCAGTCTCAAGTCCCTTTCCTGTAAACTGTGTACAGGGCAGTCTCTTCCATCCTGGGTATAGCCAGTTGGTTTTCTGCGTCAAGTGCAGGACATTCCACTTGTAACTGACAATAATATGGACAGGTTCAACCACTTATTTCAGTCTGTTGACATCTTTTTGGAGCCACTATGGCTTGAAATATACCGCCTTTTCCTTTCAGATTTCAAATTTCAGCAGTAATCATTCCTCTCTATGTAAGCCTGCTTAGATATTTTGTTGGAATATCCAGTCTCTCATTCATTCTTTAGGAGGGCAGTGCCATTTTCTCCAGGTGTTCCAGGGGACAGTTCTCAAGGACTATAGTATGGGGATGGCCTTGATCAGTGAGTACCAGTACAACATTAGCTGAAAAAGCAGTTCTAATGAAAACCTTCCCCCCAGCCTATCTGGGTCTCTGTCAGGGAGAACTCCATGCATTAACTCGTTCATTCAGCAGTGGATAGAGTAATATTTCCAGTTGGCTGCCAGGGAGTAGATTCTGAAATTTCAGGCCATCCAAGGGCAGACCAACACATCAACAGGACTCTTTTGATGGCTCAAAAGTTACCAGGTCTAATGGGTCTCCAATCAGCTAAGTTTACGACCCCTTCTCTATCCCAGAACATTTGGCCTAACTCTAGTCTTGGTTCTGAACACTTAGCTTATTTTTCCTCCTTTATAAAACTGGACCTATCTATGACCTCTTGGACAAAAAAACTGATTACGGCAAGGGATGTGGTATCCTTCACCACTTTCTTATTAGCCCCTTAAACAGTTTACTTACTTTTATGTTAATATATTATCTGATTTTTAACTTTTTTGAGTTATATTTGAAATGTAACATTGTTTAAATTTAAGGTGTACGCCATGTTAATTTAATACATTTATCTATTGTAATATGATTATATTTCCATCACTTAAATAAGTATCATTTATTTTTAGCGGTGGAAAAATTAAGTACTAGTTTCTTAGCATGTTTAATGATTATAATACAATATTATTGTCTGTATTAACTATACTGTGCATTAGATCTCTGGGACTTATTTACTATTTGTTTTAAATTTGTATTCTTAAATGACGTTTGTCTTATCCTCCTACCCCCCACACCCATCCCCTGGTAACCACCATTTTACTCTCTATTTTTATGAGTTTGGCTTTTTTATTTTTATTATTATTTTATCATTACATTTAAAGGGACGGGCCCGTGGCACAATGGATAACGCGTCAGGCTATGGATCATTATGTTTAAGTAGGCTCCATGGCCAATGGAGGGTTTGAGCTCACAACCTAAAGATCCCAAGATCAAGAGTCACCTGTTCAACTGACTGAGCCAGCCAAGTGCCACTGAGTTTGGCTTTTTTCGATTTCACATTTAAATGATATACACGATGTGTCTTCTTCTGTCTGACTTATTTCACTTAGCATAATATGTTCAAGGTCCTTCCATGTTGTTGTAAATAGCAGGGTGTGCTTTTTTCTTATGGCTGAATAATATTCGTGTGTGTGTGTGTGTGTGTGTGTGTGTGTGTGTGCATATTATGTTTTCTTTATTGATTTATCTGTTGATGGGCACTTAGGTTGTTTCCCTATCTTGGCTATAGGGAATAATGCTGTAATAACTATGAGAATGCAAATATCTCTTCAATATCCTGTTTTTATTTAATTTGGGTAGATACTCAGAACTGGGATTGCTGGATCATATGGTAGAACAATGTTTTTGGTAGAATAGTTTTGTTTGAAAGAGAGATTGAGAGAGAGATGGGGCCAAGGGCAGAGAAAAAGGGAGAGAGAATCCCAAGCAGGCTCTGTGAAGTCAGTGCAGAGCCCCATGTGGGACTCAATCTTATCAGCCATGAGATCATGACCTGAGCCAAAATTAACAGACTGAGCCACCCAGACACCCCAAGGTAGAATAACTGTTAATGTTTTGAGGAATCTACATAATATTTTCCATAGTGGATGCACCAATTTACACTCCCACTAGCAGTATATGAGGGTTCTTTTTTCTCTACATCTTCACCCACACCTGTTATCTCTTGTCTTCTTGATGATAGCACTATGAGAACTGTGAATTGATATACCATTGTGGTTTTGCTTTGAATTTTCCTGATAATGAGTGATATTAAAGACCTTTTCCTGTATTTGTTGGCACTTCGGGTGTCTTATTTTTTTAAAAGTCTATTTAGGGGCAGTTGGGTGGCTCAGTCAATTAAGCGTCCAACTTCAGCTCAGGTTATGATCTCATGTTTCGTGAGTTTGAGCCTCACGTGACAGCTCAGAGCCTGGAGCCTGATTCAGGTTCTATGTCTCCCTCTTTCTCTGACCCTCCTCTGCTTATGCTCTGTCTCTCTGTCTCTCTCAAGAAAACCAATAAAAATAAACAAATAAAATAAAAATAAAAAATGTCTGGTTCCTCTGTCCACTTTTAACTGGGTTGTTTTACTGTTATGAGTTGTATGAGTTCCTTATAGATTTTGTGTTTTTTGTTTTTTGTTATTTTATTTTATTTCAATTCCAGTATAGTTAAAATACAGTGTTATTTTAGTTTAAGGCATATCGTATAGTGATTCAACAATTTCATACATCACCTAGTTCTCATTATGGCAAGTACATTCCTTAATACCCATCATGTTCACCCATATCCGTATCCACTTCCATTCTGGTAACCATAAGTTTGTTCTCTTTACTTAAGCATTTGTTTCTTGGTTTCTCTCTCTCTCTCTCTCTCTCTCTCTCTCTCTCTCTCTCTCTCTCTCTTTTCCTATTTGTTCTTCTGCTTTGTTTTGTAATTTTCACATATGAGTGAAATAATATGGCATTTGCCTATCTTTGACTGACTTATTTCACTTAGCTTTCTACTATCTCCAGCTATGCCATTGAAAATGGCAAGATTTCATTATTTTTATGGCTGAATAACATTCCATTGTGTATACAATCACATTTTCTTTATTAATCCATCAATCGATGGGCATTTGGGTTACTTTCATAATTTGGCTATTGTAAAGAATGCTGCATAGGAGTGCATGTATCTCTTTGAATTCTTTATTTTGTATTTTTTGGGCAAATACCCAGAGTGCAATTACCGGATCATAGGTAGTTGTATTTGTAACATTTTGAGGAATTTCCATACTGTTTTCCACAGTGGCTGCATCAGTTTGCATTCCCATGAACAATGCATGAGGGTTCTTTTATCTCCACATCTTTGCCAACACTTGTTTCTTGAATTTTTTATTTTAGCCATTCTGACAGGTATAAGGTGATAGATATTTCATTGTAGTTTTGAATTGCATTTTCCTGGTGATGAGAAAAATTTGTTAATATTTTGGATGTTAACCCCTTCTCTGATACATGGTTTGCAAAAATGTTCTCCCATCATGTAGGTTGCCTTTGAGAGAGAGAGAGAGAGAGAGAGAGAGAGAGAGAGAGAGCAAGAGCCACAGAGGGAGAGAGAGAAACTTAAGCAGGCTCCATGGCTCCATGCTTAGTGCAGAGCAGAGCCTGATGTGGGGCTCGATCCCATTGCCCTGTAATCATGACCTCAGCCAAAATCAAACGTTGGAAACTCAACAGACTGAGTCATCCAGTCAACCCAGTTAATTATTTTTAAATTAAGGTATGTACCTACATTTTTTGAAATAATGCTCTTGAACACGTAATAGACTACAATATAGTCTAAGCATAACTTTTATATGCATTGGGAAACCAAAAATTTTATTTAACTGCTTCATTGTGATATTCACTTTATCATTGTCATCTAGAGCTGAAACCACGACATCTCTACAGTATGCCTATGCTTGTATTCTTACTCCATTATTTACTTTTTCCACCATCCCTTTAATTTCATTTTTATTCTTTTGCATACCTTATTTTTTAATTTTAATTTTAATTAGTTAATATAAGGTGCAATATTGGTTTCAGGAGTAGAATTTAGTGATTCATCACTTATATACAAAACCCAGTGCTCATCAAACAAGTGCCCCCTTAATACCATCACCCATCTAGCCCATATTCTGCCTACTTCCCTCCATCAACCTTCAGTTTGTTCTCTACCATTAAGAGTCTCTTGTGGTAGGGCACCTGGGTGGCTCAGTCAGTTAAGGGTCCAATCTTGATTCTGGCTCAGGTCATAATGAGATCGAGCCTCAAGTTGGGCTATGGGCTGACAGTGTGGAGCCTGGTTTTTGTCATGTACTTTCTCTCTGCCCCTCCCCTGCTCATGTGCACATGCTTGCTCTCTCTCTCTCTCTCCCTCCCTCAAAAATAAATAAGTACACATTTAAAAATGTCTTTTGTGGTTTCCTTCCCTCTCTCCTATTCCCCCATATGTTCATCTGTTTTGTTTCTTAAATTCCACATATGAGTGAAATCATACATCATTTGTCTTTCTCTGATTGACTTGTTTCCCTTAGTGTAATGTTCTAGCTCCATTCACCTCCTTGAAAACGGCAAGATTTCATTTTTTTGATGGACGAGAAATATTCCATTGTATATGTATATCACATCTTCTTTATCCATTTATCAGTCAATAGACGTTTGGGCCCTCTCCATAACTTCATTATTGTTGATAATGCTGCCATAAACATTGTGGTGCATGTACCCCTTTGGATTTGGATTTATATCCTAATAGTGCAATTGTTGGATCATAGAGAAGTTCTATTTTTAGTTTTTTGAGGAATCTCCATACTGTTCTTCAGAGATGCTGCCCCTGTTTGAATTCCCACTAATAGTGCAAGAGGGTTCCTCTTTCTCCACATAATGACCTACACCCGATGTTTCTTGTGTCATTAATTTTAGCCATTCTGACAGGTATGAGGTATCTCATTGTGGTTTTGACTTGAATTTCCCTGATGCTGAGCATCTTTTCATGTATTTGTTAGGCATCTGGATGTCTTCTTTGAAAAAGAGGCAAGATGGCAGATAAGTAGGGAGCTCTGTAATCTCTGCCTGTCAGCAACTATTAAATTGAGAAGGACCAAAGCCACAATAATTTGATCTGCAAGAATGGAAGGAGAACACACAGACTCCTTATAGATGACAACCTCATGGATGCTTGATCTTGGAAAGACCAACATTTATACATTACCGTGATTAGATCAATTCCTACCATCCAGATATATTTTTCCTTATCTCTCCCCTCCGTAAGTTTTACTCTCTCAGACTGTCCTTTGTCTTTTCTGTCCCTCCCCCCTTCTTTTTATCTTTTATTTTCCTTTCCTTTCTTTTCTTTTCGTTTCTTATTTTCTTTCCCCTTTGGTTTGCTGATTTATTTGATTTGTCTGTGACTTGGTGTGCTTTTGTTCCCTGTATGTTTGTCTGTCTGTTGTTATTTTCAGGGCTACCTTAAGAAAAAAGAAGTGGTGGAGAGTCCCAAATACCACTGAGCAGGGAAATAAAATAATAAAAGGCACAACAAGAGAAACCAAGAGACACCATTGAAAAGCGTGTCTATTTGTGTATTCTGGCCATTTATTAACTGGGCTATTCCTTTTTTTGGGTGTTGGATTTGGTAAGTTCTTTATAAATAATTGTTACTAACCCTTTATCAAATATGTGGTTTGCAAATATCCTCTCCCATTACGTTGGTTGCCTTTTAGTCTTGTTGATTGTTTCCTTCACTGTGCAGGAGATTTTTAACTTGATGAAGACCCAATTGTTCATGTTTCCTTTCAATTCCCTTCAGTAACATGTCTAGTAAGAAGTTGCTTCAGCCAAGGTCAAAGAGACTGCTGCTTGTGTTCTCCTATAGGATTTTGATGATTTCTTGTTTCACCTTTAGGTCTTTCTCCATTTTGAAATTCTTTTTATGTATGTTGTAAGAAAGTCATCTGGTTTCATTCTTTTACCTGTTGGCATCCAGTGTTCCCAACACCATTTGTTGAAAAGACTGTTTTTTTTCCATTGGATATTCTTTTCTGCTTTGTTGAAGATTAGTTGAGCATACAGTTGTGGGTCCATCCTTTTAATTTTAATTTGAGTCATTATATTTAAGGTGGGTTTATTTTTTATCCATTCTGACTACCTTTGTCTTTTATTTGCTGTATTTGGACCACCTTTAAAGTAATTATTGATATTAGTTTCAGGTGTGAAACTTAAGATTCAACAAGTCTATACATTACTCAGTGCTCATCACAACAAGTGCACTCCTTAATTCCCATCACATATTTGACCCATCTTCCTACCCACTTCCCCTTTGGTAACCATCAGTTTGTTCTCTATAGTTAAGAGACTGTTTTTTGGTTTGTTTATTTTATGTTACGTATACTGGAATTGAAGTTAAATTTTTTTCCAAAAAATGATACAATAAAAAATTAAAGTGATTATTGATATAGTTGAATTGGTATCTCTAATGTTGGTAACTGTTTTCAATTTGTTGCACTTGTTCTTTATTTCCTTTTATTTATTTTATTTCTTTCATTTTCTGCCTTCTCTGGTTATATTTCAGCATTTTACATTAAGCATTTTATATGATTTAATTTTATCTCCTATCTTAAAACATTTGTAGCAAAGTGGATGGACCTCGAGGGTATCATTCTAAGTGAAATAAGTCAGGTGGTAAAGGACAGATACCATATGTTTGCACTCATAGGTCTACAGGAGAAACATAACAGAGGATCATAGGGAGGGGAAGGGGGAAAAAGAGTTGGAGAGAGAGGGACACAAATCATGAGAGACTATTGAATACTGAAAATGAACCAATGGCTGAAGGGAGAGGGGGAGGGGGGAAGGGGTGATGGTCATGGAGGGGTGCACTTGTGGGGAGAAGCATTGGGTGTTATATGGAAACCAATTTGACAATAAACTATTAAAAAATAAATAAAAATAAAATTTAAAAAAGACTTGTACACTGAAAACCATAAGACATTGATAACAGAAATTGAAGAAAAAATAAACAAATAAATAAATAAATTGAAAGATATCACATGATCATGAATTGGAAAAATTAATATTAAAATGTCCACACTTCCCAAAGCTATCCACAGATGTAATGTAATTCCTATCAAAATTACAATGACTTTTTTCACAGAAATAGAAAAAAAGAATCCTAAATTTATTTGGAGCCACAAAAGACTCCAAATAGCCAAAACAATCTTGAGAAAGAGCAAAGCAAAAGGCATTATTCTTCCTCATTTTATTATTATTATTATTATTGAATTTTCAAATTTTTTATTTAAATTCTAGTTCTTTTACATATACTGTAATACTGGTTTCAGGATTAAAATTTAGTGATTCATCACTTAGAGATAACAGTCAGTGCTCATCACAAATGCTCCTCTTAGTACGCATCACAAATTTAGCCCATCCCTCACCCACCTACCTCCATCAACCTTCAGTTTGTTCTGTATCCTTAAGAGTCTCTTGGGGCACCTGGGTGGTTCAGTCAGTTGGGCATAAGCTCAGGTCATGATCTCTTGGTTCATGGGTTTGAACCATGCATCAGGCTATCTGCTGTCAGCACTGAGCCCGCTATGGATCATCAATCTCCCCCTCTCTCTGTCCCTCCCCAACTAATGCTCTCATTCTCTCTCTCTCTCTCTCTCAAAAATAAATAAACATTAAACATGTTTTTTAAAAAGTCTCTTATCATTTGATTCCCTCACTCTGTTTTTTCCTTCCCATATGTTCATCTGCTTTGTTTCTTAAATTCTACATATGAGTAAAATCATATGGTATTTGTCTTTCTCTGCCCAACTTATTTCACTTAGCATAATACACTCTAGCTCCATCCACATCATTGCAAATGACAAGGTTTCATTGTTTTTGATGGCTGAGTGATATTGCACCATATATACACCACATCTTCTTTATCCATTCATCAGTCAATGGACATATGGACTCTTTCATAGTTTGGATATTGTTGATAATGTTGCTATAAACATTGGGGTGCATGTACCCCTTCAAATTTGTATTTTGTATTTCTTTGGTAAATACCTGACTCTAAACTATATTACAAAAGCTATAATAACAAAAACAGTATACTATAGGCATAAAACATGCATATATAATGGAGCAGAATAAAAAGCTCAGTAAAAACCCCACACATATATGGTCAATTAATTGGGAACCAAGAATATACAAAGCAGAAAGGACAGTCTCTTTGATAAACGATGTTGAGAAAACTGGACAGCTACATGAAAAAGAATGAAACAAGACATCTGTCTTACACCTTAATAAAAATTGAAAGACGTGAATGTAAGTTGTGGAACTACGAAGCTCCTAGCAGAAAACATAGGCAGTATGTTCATTGACATCAGTCTTGGTAATGTTTTTTTTTCTTTAATCTGACTCCAAAAGCAAATGTAACAAAAGGAAAAATAAACAAACAAGTGGGACTACATCAAACTAAAAATATTCTGCCCAACAAAGAAAATCATCAACAAAATGAAAAGACAACCTACAGAATGGGGGAAAATACAAATCATATATTTGATAAGGGGTTAATATCCAAAATATATAAAGAACTCATACTACTCAATAACAAAAAAAGAAATATAACTAAAAAATGGGCACATTATCTGGATAGACAGTTTTCTAAAGAAAACATATGAATGTCGAGGTACATGATAAGATGCTCAACATCACTAACCAACAGGCAGATGCAAATCAAAACCACAATGAGCTATCAATTCACACCTGTTAAATTGGCTATTATCAAAAAGACAGGAAGGAAGGAAGGAAGGAAGGAAGGAAGGAAGGAAGGAAGGAAGGAAGGAAATATGGAGGAATGGAGGGTGGGAGGGAGAAAAGAAAGGAAAAGACAAGAAAGAAAAAGAAAAAGTGTAGTTGAGGAAGTGGAGAAAGGAAATTTCTATGAACCTAAATATTACCTTGTGTTGGTGGTGATGTAAACTGGTGAGGCCATTATGTAAAACAGTATGAAAGTTCCTTGAAAAATTAAAATAGAACTACCATATGATCCAGCAATTCTTCTCTGGGTATTTATCCAAAGGAAATGGAAAACTCTAACTCAAAAAGATATGCTCACTCTCATGTTTTTTACAGCATTATTTACAGCAGCCAAGAGATGGAAACAACCTAAGTGTCCATCAACAGGTGAATGGATAAAGAAAACAATGGAATATTATGCAGTTATATAAAAAATGAAATCTTGCCCTTTGCAACAACATGGATGGACTTTGAGAGCATTATGACAAGTAAAATAAGTCACACAGAGAAAGACAAGTACTGTACGGTCTCACTTCTATATGCAATCTGAAAAATAAAAACAGATCAAAATCATAGATACAGAAAAAAGATTGATGATTGACAGAGGCAATGGGGGTGCCATGAAATGCTTGAAGGTAGTCAAAAGGTACAAACTCCCAGTTGTGAAATAAGTAAGTAAGCATGGTGAATATAATTAATATATTTGAAAGTTGCTAAGAGAGTAGATCTTGAAAGTCCTCATAATAAGAGAAAAATTTATAACCTATGTTTGGTGAAGAATGTTAACTAGATTTATTGTGATCATTTCAAAATACCTACAAATATTGAATCATTATGTGGTATAGCTGAAAGTAATATAATGTCATATATCAATTATAACTCATTATTTAAAAAAAGGATTTATGCTCTGGTAACTAGGCAGACGCAGGAACTGCTAGAAGGCCCTGCCTGGTTTATTCACACTTGGTGGGACACCAGAGTGAGTGTATCCTAGAGGCAAAGACTGAGGACCAAAGATGGAAGCCCCAGTTTACTAATCCCAGAAGGCCTAAATGCTCTTTTCTCCTCCTAAGCATGTTTCTGCAGAAAAAGACTCCCTGAATACATTCATTGTCTTGGTAAGGAGGATATGACTACCTAAACTGCACCAGAAATAATGTACAAATAAAATCAGAAGATTCTATGGTTAGCTTGTTACCTTTATTTGAGAAGTGCTGAATCCCAAAAGATCTCTGCCCAAAGTTATTTCCCCCAGAGATCTGCCTATAGCTTATTTCTGGCCATCTCCTCTGTTTAAAGCAGTGGCTTTAAACATTTTTTTTAACCCACTGATCCATAGTAAGCAAGACATTTTATTGTATGGCCCAGTAAATGCTTTCACTTATGTGTGGATTTGTGTATATAGTCACATATATTTTCATGCATATATGAATTGAGTTCTTATATGTCAAAAATTTGTAAACATTGGCAATTTCATATTGTTCAAATATAAAAAAATTTCACTAATAGTGAGGATCTTAGGCATATGTAATCACTGTGGTATTTTCTATTTTGTTCTATTTAATTTTTAAGGCATATCATTTGTTACCCACTAAATCAATTTCATAATTTACTAGTTTCTTGTGACTCATAGTTTGAAAAGCACTGGTTTAATATGTTATCTCCTAAAGGCTTTTCTTAAAATAAACAGGAATTTTCCTTGGGATAGATAATGCCACAAGTTAAGGCCAGAGGTTCCTCCAGAAAATATGCAGATCAGAGAAGAGAAAGAGGGAGAAAAGAGAGGGAAAGGCAGATCTAGGACTAGAATCTGAGGCTTTTGACGTAAAGTTTGGGGCTTCTTCTTGCCAAGGGGAATCCTGGAGATACAGTGCTTATTCCCACAAGGATAGCTAACCCCATAGGCCAGAGCTGGCACTAAATACTCACAAACATTTGTGTCCTAGCACATGAGCCAATGGTCAAGATTTAATCAGCCTCCTTTTGGATTCTGTATGCTATGATCAGCCCTAGCCTGTGTGACATGCCTTGTCATCAGCAACCTATTTTGCTGCTGACAGCTCCTGTCGGCAGAGCCAGTGTCCGGTTACATGCTCATCCTAGCTAAGGCAAGGACAGGGAAGTGAAATGCAGCCCATATGCATAACTGTCCCTCAAGCCAGCTCTCTGGTCTGGGAAAGGAAGAGGTGGCTCATGGACTAATGGGAGCAGCTATAGACATCTGGCTGTCAGGAGTTTTCTTATTTGACCTTACCCAGATTCTAGCCCTTGCCTCCCTTATCCAAGAATAGTTAGGACCCTTTGACCTGACCAATAAACTCATACTGTTTTGAACCGAGGCTTTAGTACCAGCCCCAAATAAGTGCTACTTGCCTTCCTTTTGCTATTGCTATGGTACAATCTTGGGACCCCTAATCTGGCATTTAATTTCATGCCTGGGTCACCTATCTTGTGCCTCCAGCCTAGAAGTGATTATGAGCCTGACCAGGAAGCAGGTCAATCAATAATTATAATCCTGATTAGGTAGCATGTTTATAATAACTGGATCCAGGGGATCTGAATTCATCTCCAAGTAGTTGGGCTCGTATAAAGTTCCTTCATGCAGCCACAAAATGTTCAGTGAAACACATAAGCATCTGCTGCAGACTTGGTCCTGGGACCTTAAAAGAAGAGCAACAGATCAATCAGGGCTCTTCTGATGGTAGTTTTTGGAACAATACTCAAAATCCAAACGCTTTTGTTTAATTATTCTACAGTTGTCTCTGGAAGGCTTCCCCCTGATGAAATACCTCAAATGCTAAAGCCTGTGGCCTTTAGATAAGATCCATGAGATTTTGAGGAAATCTTCCATTTTTCTTCAAGCCAAAGCAAAGGATTTGAAGCCTGGTTCCTTCTATGAGAATCTAGGTAGCTCTCCTCTAGGAATAAAACTATAAAGAAAGCCATGAGCTAGACTGGTACCCAATGAACTTCATTTATATCCATTCTCTTGGTAGTGGTACTCAGTGCTACATTGTACGGTTGTGCTATTTATGACTTACACTTGACCTGCTTATCAAACTCTGCTTATAATGCTAACACCCACCCAGAAGGAACACCATTGTGTACTGGGTGTGCTCAAAGAAGATTTTTTTTTTCTAATTCATACTGTATAGTCTAGGGCAACACTGATGAGACCCTAGAGATCCTCTTGAAAGAAATATTTTAAAAAAACTCCTCTGGACTGGACAGAGTTCCCAAAAGAGAGGCCTCTGTGAAACAGATCTTCCCTTCCCACTCACTGTAAATATCTGGAATCCTCTACTTCAAGGCACCAAGTCTTACCTATATGTTGATCTGTTCTTAATTCACTTCATCAGCCCTAACTTCACTCCTGAACTTCAGACAGGTATGATATAGCTATCTACCTACCATCTCCACCTGGAGAATACACAGACATCTCAGAGTACTTTTCAAAACACCTCCCCATCAATATTTCTTACCTGCACTGGTCATTTTCTACTTGCTCCTCCAGATGCACTCTCCAATCTTCTCTAACACTGCATTGTTTTATGCCACTCTGACATATACCTCCTTATTTCCTTCCCTTATTCTTTCTCCTTTCTTCCCAGATGCAGGTCAGAATCCATGATCCTTCTTTCTCAGCTTCCATAAAACTCTGGATGTGAGATCAACAGGTTATATACCTGAATGTCTCCTCTGCTAGAAAGTGATCCCTTTGACAGTAGGGACCAAACCATGCTCATCCTGTACTTATGAGAGGGTCTCCCACATAGTAAGTACCCAAATAATTGATTAAAGTTTATTTTCCCTATTCTTTTTTTTGATATGTATATATATCAAAAAACATGCATGAGCAGGGGAGGGTCAGAGAGAGAGGGAGACACAGAATCTGAAGACAGGCTCTGAGCTAGCTGTCAGCACAGAACCTGACGCAGGGCTTGAATCCACAAACTGCGAGAACATGACCTGAGCCCAAGTTGGACGCTTAACTGACTGAGCCACTCAGGCACCTCTGACATGTATATATTAATGCACATGTGCTAATAAAGGTGGAGGAGTGGGGAATCAGTGTCCTGAAGATCACAACAGGTGAGGAGAAAGAGTTAAAGCTAAGGGTACAGAATGGAAGAGTGCTAAAAAAAGAAGAAAAGGGCAGAAAGGAATCGAGATTTAAGGATCACCTACTGTATGACAGACTTCTTAGTCTCTGAAACATTGGGTTAACTTTCTCAAAATCACAGGATGAATAAGCTCCTGGGAGAAAGTTAAAGGGAAGTGTAAAGGACATCAACAGGTTTGGGAGAACTATGAAAATACAGAAAGGAAGGAGTCAACGATTGGAATGGTAAATAGTATATATTTGGGGTTACAAATAAGCCCAAAAAGTAGGTAGGACCAAGCTGGAGTAGCCAGGTAACTTATTAAACACTTAAATTCCTGGTGACTATTTTCCAGCAATCCTGACTCAGTAGCATAAGGTGGAGCTGGAAACATAATATTTAACAGATGCCTCACAGTAAGCAATGGATAGAATTCATAAACCACACGAGAGACACTGATTTAGGCAGCAGGATCAATTTGAGTTAAAATTATTTTAATGTTTATCTTTTTAGAGGGAGAGACACAGAGAGCGAGTGGGGGATGGTCAGAGAGAGAAGGAGACACATAATCTGAAGCAGGCTCCAGCCTCTAAGCTTTCAGTACAGAGCCCAGCACAGGGCTCAAATCCACAAGCTGTGAAATCATGATCTGAACCAAAGTTGAATGCCCAAACTGAGCCACCCAGCCATCCTGAGTTTCTTAAACCTACCAAATAGATCTTAGATATGAAAGGGGCAAGAATAACTTTTCCAATATCCCTGTCAAAGAGCCTTCCTGTCCCTGTTCCTACACCATAATGTGAGACCATCACCACATTACAAGGTAGTGTACCCAGCCAGTCTATTGCTAGACTGAAAACCCAAGTTATTAGAAAATTCTTTCCTAAACTGAATCTAAATTGGCATCGCCAACACCCTCATTTGGCATTATCTATGCTTTGAGGTAACACAGGTTATCTCACTCTGTCATGGGCTAGATGGGCAGGTAGCCCTAATAGACAGTTAATGAGGGTACATTGGGAATAGTTGCTGTGGGACTGCAGAATTAAACTGAAAATTGTGGATATATATATATATATATCTGATCCAGTGACTACTATGTAGAAGATCGTCTTCCAGGACACCCATGTGGTTTTCTGACCCCATTTCTAATACCCTGGGTAAACCTGAAGGATCTAGTTTACAGGGTTTCCTGGGGATTTGGGTGGGCAGAGGTACTTGAAGAAGAATATGGGAAGGAGGCTCTCAGAAGGAACTCTTTTATTTTCTTTCCAAG
Organism: Suricata suricatta; assembly: GCF_006229205.1. Taxonomy (NCBI): domain Eukaryota; kingdom Metazoa; phylum Chordata; class Mammalia; order Carnivora; family Herpestidae; genus Suricata; species Suricata suricatta. The sequence goes on along the minus strand of NC_043717.1, from coordinate 48,701,188 downwards.
CTGTTATTTAAGTTCCAATTACTTAACATACAGTGCAATTTTAGTTTCAGGTGTAGAATTTAGTGACTCATCTCTTACATACAATACTTGGTGCTTATCACAAGTGCTTAATCCCCATCACCTATTTAACCCAATCCCTGTCCTGGCTCACCCACCTTCCCTTTGGTAATTATCAGTTTAATTATCAGTTAAAAGTCTGTTTCTTGGTTTGCCCCTTTTCCCCCTACCCCGTTATGTTCATTTGTTTTGCTTCTTAAATTACACATAGGATTCTCAGAAGGAACTCTTGAGCAGAGCTCCTTCCTGACTTTTGACTTTCTAAGGTCTCTCAATTTCCCCAAATAGATGCTTTCATCAGCTATGACCACAGCATATTGTGTTAAGGCAGTTCGAGTAAGATGAACTTTAGCAATATATAACATAATGTGTTATATACAATGAAAGGAATATAATAATAGCCAACATTTATTAAGCATTTTTCTGTGAGCCAAGATTATTCTACATGCTAAACATGTATGAACCCTTTTAATTTTCACATTTGTCCAGTGAGTTAAGTTCTATTGCGGTCCTCATTTACATATGAAGAAACAGAAATAGAAAAAGGCCCAAATTACCAGTTAGGAAGCAGCAGAACCAAGGTTTAAATTCATGACGTCTGTTTCTCTTTTGCAGAATGAGGACTTGTCTGAGAATTTAAAAAACTAGAATTAATCCCTAGTTCTTCCATTAAGTCACTGAGTAATCTTCCCTTTTCCTAATTTCAGGTTCCATATTTGTAATAAAATATGTAATGACATATGGAGCAGGGGTTTCAATTATTTTGACTCCAAGTTTCTTCCATCTTATTTATTCAGTTGATCCATATATGGTCACTCAGTACCAGGCCCCACATAATCAAGACACCATCTCTCCTTCACAGAGCTCCTACTTTATCAAGGGCAGGAAGACCACACTAACTGGTCCTGGGTCTCAGACAGATGGAGAATAATCACTTGGCATCTGCAAACCATAAGTGCTACTGAATCAAGACTTTTAAAAGGGCCCAGGGTGGGGAAGGTGGACTAGAGACATGCCCTGATGGCAAAAAAAGATATATATATATCTGGGGATTTTGGTAGGAAAGAGAATAAAAGAGGTCAGAGACACAATGAGGAACAGGAGGGAAGAGGTGAGAAAGGTGGATAGTAGGAAAAAAAGGAAGGAGTGAAAGGAAGAATAGGAGAGAGTGGGAGGGAAGTCTTCTTAGCTAGTATGTAGAATCTGAGTTGTCTATGCATTCTCCATAGTCATTTTGTTTTTGACACTCATAGGCATCAGGTGACTTACCTTAGAATATGACATGATTTAAAGGACCAAGGTGAGAGTTAACTACAAATCTATCACCTCTCTGTAAGTTATTTCTAAAGAGTATGGGGACCCAATAAGGTCCAGAGGAGCACTGAATATGGCCTGCAGAATGGAAACCTCATTTCTCTTCTGTTCCCTGAACTTTCAGCAACTAGTGTTACCCTATGTGCCACTACCATCATGTTCCAACTGCCTGCCAATCAGTTACTGCTATCAGTGTAGGCCTGCTAACAAGCCTCAAGTTGTTCCCTTGCCCCCCCCAGAGGTAAAAATAAAAAACAATGATGGAATTGTGGGTGTTGGGTCAGGTGGTGGGAAGATATATTACAAGATCTGGAATAATAATCATGCAGTAAAAATACTACCATTCTTCCATTTTGTGCTTGAGCACGAATCAGTAACTGATCATAGCATTTTCGTCTGCACCACTTAGATACTGGTTCAGGACCATCTTCTGTCCATGGAAAAGCATTGGAATAACAAAGTTATACCAATTGCAACTCTGAATAGCCTTATGGGATCATTCTAAATAGGGAACCAACTGTTCCATGCATGCCATAGCCTTTACTTTTATTTTTATTTTTTTTATTACAGATTATTGTCATGTTGGCTTCCATATAACACCCAGTGCTTTTCCCCACAAGTGCTCTCCTCCATGTCCATCACCCCACATAACCTTTCCCCCTCTCCCATCAGCCTTCAGTTTGTTTTCAATATTCAACAGTCTCTCATAATTTGCCTTCCTCCCTCTCCCTAACTCTTCTACACCCCTTCCCTCCCTGTGGTCCTCTATTAGGCTTCTGTTACACTTAAGAGTGAAAACATATGGTATCTGTCCTTCTCTGCCTGATTTATTTCACTTAGCATGACACCCTCAAGGTCCCTCAACATTGCCAAGAATGGCCAAATTTCATTCTTTCTCATTACCATGTAGTATTCCATTGTATACATAAACCACATTTTCTTGATCCACTCATCAGATGATGGACATTTAGGCTCTTTTCATAATTTGGCTATTGGTGAAAGTGCTGCTATGAACATTGGGGTACATGTGCCCCTATGCATCAGCACTTCTGTACCCTTGGGTAAATCCCCAGCAGTGCTCTTGCTGAGTCATAGGGGAGTTCCATTGTTAATTTTTTGAGGAACTTCCACACTGTTTTCCAGAGAGGCTGTACCAGTTTACATTCCCACCAACAGTGTAGGAGGAGGCCTGTTTCTCCACATCCTCGCCAGCATCTATATTCTTCTGATTTGTTCATTTTAGCCACTCTGAATGGCATGAGGTGGTATTTCACTCTGGTTTTGATTTGTATTTCCCTGGTGATGAGTGACGTAAGCATCTTTTCATGTATCTGTTGGTCATCTGGATGTCCTCTTTGCAAAAGTGTCTATTCATGTCTTCTGTCCATTTCGTCACTGGATTACTCTTTTTTCGGGTGTGGAGTTTGGTGAGTTCCTTGTAGATTTTGGATACTAGCCCTTTATCTGATATGTCACTTGCAATATCTTTTCCGATTCAGTCAGTTGCCTATTAGTTTTCTTGATTGTTTCCTTTGCAGTGCAGAAGGTTTTTATCTTGACGAGGTCCCAAAAGGTCCTTTTTGCTCTTTATTTCCTTGCAATTGGGGATGTGTCAAGTAGGAAACTGCTGATGCTGAGGTCAAGGAAGCTGTTTCCTGCTTTCTCCTTGAGGGTTTTGATGGTTTCCTGTCTCACATTCAGGTCCTTCATCCATTTTGAGTTTATTTTTGTGTATGGTGCAACAAAGTAGTCTAGTTTCATTCTTCCATATGTTGTTGTCCAGGTCTCTCAAACCATCTGTTAAAGAGGCTGTCTTTTTTCATTGTCTTTTTCCCACTCTTTCCTGCTTTGTCAAAGATTAGTTGGCCATACATTCGTGGGTCCAGTTCTGGGTTCTCTATTCTATTCCATTGCTCCATGTGTCTGTTTTTGTGCCAGTACCATACTGTTTTGATGGGTACAGATTTGTAATAGAGGCAGGGAATGATGCCTCCCATTTTGGTTTTCTTCTTCAAAATTACTTTGGCTATTTGGGGTTTTTTGTGGTTCCATACGAGTTTTAGGATAGTTTGTTCTAGCTTTCAGAAATGTGAGTACAATTTTGATTGTGATTGCATTGAATGTGGTGATTGCTTTGGGTAATAATGACATTTTTACAATGTTTATTCTTGTGAACCATGAGCATGGAATGTCTTTCCATTTCTTTGTGTCTTCTTCAATTTCCTTCATAAGCTTTCTATAGTTTTCTTTGTACAAATCTGTTACATCTTTCGTTAGGTTTATTCCTAGGTATTTTATGGTTTTTCGTGTAATTATGAATGGGATCTGTTTCTTGATTTCTCTTTCTGTTGCTTCATTATTGGTGCATAAAAATGCAACCGATTTCTATACATTGATTTTGTAGCCTGTAACTTTGCTCAATTCATGTATCAGTTCTAGTAGGCTTCTAGTGAACTCAATCGTGTTTTCCAAGTAGACCATCATGTCATCTGCGAAAAGTGAAAGTTTGACTTCATCTTTGCCAATTCTGATGCCTTTTATTTCCTTTTGTTGTCTAATTGCTGACTTCTAGCATGATGTTAAACAACAGTGGTGAGACTGGACATCCATGTAGTATTATGATGTCAGGGAGAAAGCTCTGAGTTTTTCCCCATTGAGGATGATATTAGCTGTGGGCTTTTCATAAATAGCTTTGATGATGTTAAAGGAAGTTCCTTCTCTCCCAACTTTCTTGGAGGGATTTAAGAAAAAATGCTGTATTTTGTCAAATGCTTTTTCTGCATCTATGGACAGGTTCATATTATTTTTATTTTCTTTTGTCAACATGAAGTATCATATTTTTGGATTTGCAAAATTTGAACCAGTCCTGTAATCCAAGAATGTATCCCACCTGATCATGGTGGATAATTTCTTTATATGCTGTTGAATTCTAATTGCTAGTATATTGTTGAGCATTTTTGTATCTGTATTCATTAAGGATATTTGCCTGTAGTTCTCTTTTTTTTGGATCTATGTCTGGTTTGGGAATCAAAGTGATGCTGGCTTCATGGAATGAGTCTTGAAGTTTTCCTTCTAGTTCTATTTTTGGAATACCTTGAAAAGAATGGGTATTAACCCTGCTTTAAATATCTAGTAGAATTCCGCAGTGAAGCCATCTAGCCCTGGGTCACTTTTGATGACTGATTTGACTTCTTCACTGGGTATAAGTCTGTTCAGATTTTCTATCTCTTCCTGTTTGAATATTGGTAGTGCTATGTGTTTAGAAATTTGTCCATTTCTTCTAGTTTGTCCAGTTTGTTAGCATATAATTTTTCATTGTATTCCCTGATGACTGTTTGCATTTCTGAGGGATTGGTTGTAATAGACCCATTTTTGTTCGTGATTTTGTCTATTTGGGTGTCCTCCCTTTTCTTTCTGAGGAACTTGTCAAGAGGTTTATCAATTTTGTTTATTTTTTTGAAAAACCAACTCTTGGCTTCATTGATCTGTTCAACTGTTTTCTTGGATTCTATATTATTTCTGTATTGATCTTCATTATTTCTCTTCCTCTGCTGGGTTTGGTGTGCTCTTGCTGCTCTCACTTTAGTTCCATTAGGTGCTCTGTTAGATTTTGAATTTGTGCTTTTTTTAGTTTTTTGAAATAGGCCTGGATTGCAATATACTTTCCTCATAGAACTTCCTTTGCTGCATCCCAGTGAAAGGGTGCAGGTCTTATTCAAGTTTCCCCTCTTGCGGGGGACCAGCCCACACACCCCAGTCGAACAGTCCCTGAGTAGGTGGTTGGTGTTGGCGAAATATCTATAGGAAGGAAGACAGACAACATGAATGGTGGTAAAACCACACTTTACTAAGAAAGTCAGTGTCTTTTATGCCATAGAGGTTTTACACATTTTTTTTCCTCTTTAATGATTACAAAGCTTATTGTCCTTGAGAGATTAAAAACATGCCCTAGGAAGGATCTTTTTTTTTAATCACAGAAAAAGGAACAGCCGTGAAAACAGAAGTAAAAAAACAGGAATGAGGGAGTCTGTCTCTCAAAGAATCTTCTTTTTCTTTAAGGTTCTTTAGCAGTTATGTCTGGGCAAGACACCTATCATTCAAGGGGTTAATTTTAGACAGAGGATTGTTTTTGCCCCAATAACAGGCAATGAGCTGGGAACAGAAATAAAGTAAGGGAAAATAGGTGCCATTCTGACCCAAGTTGATTCAAAACTTAAAGGTATATGCCTTCATTGCTTTTGCAAAGCAATGAGAAAAATCTCAAATTTTTTTTCCTGCGCCCTGGGGGCATAGCATCCATGGTCACTTATGTAGATTCTCCTGTGTTCCAGAGGTCTGGCCATCAAAGGTCATTCTGCGGGAGGTTTTTTGGCCTGCTGGGCCCCAACACCCTCTGACCTTGAAGGCCAGCTAACACCATTAACATTTCTGGGGGCGGGCCTAAAGATGGAGGTTAAGACTAGTCACGCCCTACATGAGGGTCCCAGGTCCACTCTGTAATTGGTTAAAGTTACTGTCAAAGATGTGATGCTATAATGATTGGACCCCTGTACCTGTGTCACAATTTCCTCTGTAACTCCCCCTTCCCAAACTCATAAAAGGCCCTGCCCCACCATGCTCGGGGCTCACTCCACGTGGATCCAGTACATTGGTGGAGTCTGTGAGCCCATGCTTATATAAGTTCGTAATAAAGCCCTTTGCTTTTGCATGCGTGATTCGGTCTCCCAGGTAATCTCTGGTCTTTGGGGTGATATTAAAATCTGGGCATAACACCAGAGAGTTTGGATTGTTGTATTTTCATTTTCATGTGTTTCGTTATATATTTTTGTTCCTTTTCTAATTGATGATTGGCCAAATCATTCTTTAGTAGGGTGGTATATAACCTCCATGTTTTTGGATGTTTTCCAGATGTTTTCCTGTGATTGATTTCAAGTTTCATAGCATTGTGATCTGAACATATGCATGATATGAGCTCAATTCATTTAAATTTATGTAGGACTGCTTTATGACCCAGTACAAGATCTATCTTGGAGAATGCACCATGCACACTCAAGAAGAAAGTGAATTTCCTAACCTCAGGATGTAAAGTTCTATATATATCTGTCAAACCTATCTGTTGCAATGTGTCATTCATGTCCATTGTTTCTTTAGTGATTTTCTGTCTGGTTGATCTATCCATTGCTGTAATTGGAGAATTAAAATCCACAGCAGTTGGTACATTCTTATCAATAAGGTTGTTTTGGATGTGATTAATTTTTTTTATGTGTTTGGGTGCTCCCTAATTCGGCACATAGATGTTTAAAATTGTTAATTCTTCCTGATGGAAAGACCCTTAAATATTGTTCTTATTCATCTTTTGTTACTGCCTTTAATTTAAAGTCCGGTTTTTTTGATATAAGTATGGTTACTCCAGCTTTCTTTTGACTTCCAGTTGTATGGTAGATATTTCTCCATCCCCTTACATTCAGTCTGAAGGTGTTTTCAGGTCTAAAATGAATCTCTTGTAGATAACAAACAGATGGATTTTGGGTTTTTTTTTTTTTATCCATTCTGCTACCCTATGTGGTTTGATTGCAACATTTAGTCCATTTACATGCAGTGTTAATATTGAAAAATATGGATTAGAGTCATTGTGTTCTCTGTAGGGTTCATGCTTTTAGTGATGTCTTTGGTACCTTGTATTCCTTGCAATATTTCCCTCATAGAGTCCTTCTTAGGATTTCTTGTAGGACCTGTTTGGTGGTGATGAATTCTCTCAATTTTTGTTTATTTGGAATCACCTTTATCTCTCCTTCTATTTTGAATGACAGGCTTGCTGGATAAAGGATTATTGGCTGCATATTTTTTTCCTGCTCATCACATTGAAGATTTCCTGCCATTCCTTTTGGCCTGTCAAGTTTTACTAGATAGGTCTATCACCACTTTGATAGGTGTCCCTTTGTATGTTAGAGCCCTTGCATACCTACCTGTTTTCAGAATTCTCTCTTTATCCTTATATTTTTCCAGTTTCACTATGATATGTCATGGCGAAGGTCGATTCATGTTACATCTGAGGGGAGTTCTCTGTGCCTCTTGGATTTCAATGTCTATTTCCTTCCTCAAATTGGGGACGTTCTCAGCTATAATTTGAACAAGCACCACTTCAGTACCTGTTTCTCTTTCTTCTTCTTTAGGAATTCCTATGATACAAATATTGTTCCATTTAATTGTGTCACTCAGGTCTCGAAATCTCGTTTCCTGCTCCTGGATCAATCTCTCTCTTTTTCTCCACTTCCTCTTTTTCTATAACTGTGTGTTCTCATTCTCCTATTCTCTCTCCCTCTTCAATCCGTGCAGTGGCCACCTCCATTTTATTACATATCCCATTTACAGAATTTTTAACTTGCCACAACTATTTTGAAGGTTCCTAGTCTTTGTATCAATAGTTTCTCTGATGACTTTCATGATTTTTCAATCCCAGCAGTTAGTTTTATGACAATTGTTCTAAATTCTTTCTGTTATGTTGCTTATATCTGTTTTGATCAGTTTTGTGGCTGTGATTTCTTCCTGGAATTTCTTAAAAGGAGAGTTCTCCCGTTTCATCATTTTGGCTAGCTTTTTGTCTCTTTTTAGTTTTAAAATCTCATTATGCACTCTGCACCTCTTAGTATTGGTATATATTAATGAGGCTCATTGACTGTCCAGGGCCTGTGCATTCAGAAAGTGTTCTTTTAATGGTGTCTGTCAGTGTCTCTTGTGTGCCCTTGATTATTTTATTTCCCTAGTCAGTGGTATCTGGGACTCTCCACCATGTGTATACTTCGGCTTGTTTCTTTAGGTCGCCATGTAAAGGAAGACAGACTGACAAACACACAGGAAATAAAATCACGAAAATGCACAGACAAATCAAACAAACAAGCAAACTAAAAAGGGAAGGAAATAAAAGGAAAAAGGAAAGGAAGGGGGGACAAAGACAACAAAAGACAAAGGACAGTCTAAGTGAAACAGTGGAGTGGAGATATAAGAATGAGATAATGGAAAATATATCTGAGTGGCAAGAATTGATGTAATCACAGCAATGCTCAATGTTGGTCTTTCTCAGTCTCCGGGGCTGAAAAGGAGAAAATAAGAGAGAGAGAGAGAGAGAGAGAGAGAGAGAGAGAGAGAGAGAGAGAGAGGGAGGGAGGGAGAAAGGCAGCTCTCCAATGTGGATGGGCATGGTTTGATATATTTAGGTCTGGAGGCCTGCGCCCTGAAGCCCTGCCTTGGTGGTTGTGGGGAGAAGAATGGTGGCACCCTAATCCCTTCTCGAACCAAGCATTGCAACCCAATCTTGAGGTCCCAAATCCCTGAGTCCTTGGTGGGCCAATTGTATTTTCCAAACCCCGCCTCATTTCCAAATCCTAGTCCTAGCACTTTAATGCTACCACCCAAGATAAGATGTACTCCCGCAATCAGGCAGCTTCCTATCTGGAGATAGAGTGTGTGCATGGGAGTTTGGTGAGCAATTTCTCCTGGCATTGTCTGGGAATAGGGGCACCGAGCCCAAGGAAACCAAGCCAGCTAAAGGTGATGGATCTCTCACTGTGCCCTGTGGTTATAGATGAGATGATAGATCCCTCTCCATCCTGGGCCTAGGTTTTTCTTTTCTCTAGAGAGACCTCTATGTGCATTTTCAGCCTCTCTTTCTCTTCCCCTCATCTCTCCAAGGCTCTACATGCTCCCTGATGTTCAGCTCAATGGGGGCTCCCTCCCCTCCATGCTTCTGGGTCCCAGCCCATTTTTATCTTCCCCTGTTTGCACTCATTCATGCACATATGAGGGTGTCTTCTTTGTGGACTCTGTGTCTTTTCCTTCCAGTCTTGTAGATCAGAGTATTGTGACTTCAGTCTTTAATTTGATAGATGTGGACAGGTGAAAATTACAGAGCTCCCTACTTCTCTTTCGTCTTGCCAACCACCTAAAAGAGGTTTCAAAATCACAATAGTCTTTAATTGAAAGCTGCAAGGAGTCTATAGGTGTTCATTCAGTGTATGATCTTCTATCTATACCAAACACTATCATGGAAAGAACTGAAAAAGACAACCATGAAAGTGTCCTTAAATGTCATCTAATATAACTGAGACACCTATACTGCTTGCACTGAGGAGTTTAGTGCTTGAGCTTCCTCCAAGCTAGAGGGGGAAAAAGGGGAAATATTATGAGCTATAACATTTCTATATTTGAGGAAATAAAATAAGTTGTTTTGGAGAAACAATGGTTCTCCTGGATTAAATAAGAAGAGAATTTGTTCAGGAAGAGCTTTGCTGCATGCTTCATCTGTTTTGACATGATGGTACAAATCTTGATATTAATTATTTCCTTTTGACTTGTGACAATCCTATAATAATTATCAGTTCTATTTTGAAGATGACAAAATTAAATATTAGGTAAAAAAAATCCTGACTAAGTTCAATAGCTAGTAAATGATAGAGTTGAGATTTGACCAGGATTTGGTCAATTTGATTCTAAAGAATCTTTCCAACATACTATGTTGCCTACAAATTAACACAGAATGACATAATGAAATTTTATTCCATTTATTCCACAAATATGTTGTGTCCTATGTGCCAGGTACTGTTCTGGCATTGAAAGGAATACGGTAGATGGTGTTCACGTATTCATGGAATTTATGCCCTCGAAGCGAATTGTTTAAGGAGGACAGTGGCAGTACTCAGATTATTACTTAATATACGTTGTTATAAATTATGAAAATATTAATAAAGGAAAATACAGACAGTGTAGAAAGCATATCAGTGAGGGGTTTGAGGTAGTCTGATAGGTTTGAGTTGAATATGTAATTGAAGAATGGTAGGGAGAGTGTTAAATCATCCCAAGCTAAGGGAAGAGCTCGTGCAAAAATCCTATGATGGGAAGACCTTATAAAAGTTTAATATGTCATGAGCACAGAACAGGAGGAGGGGAACAATTGGTGAAGAAGACTCTGTAATCCTCAATGAGGAGTTTGGACTTTATCTTATGAACAAAAGAAGGTAGCCATTGGATAATTTTAAGCAAAGAAGTTAAATTATTTAATGTATATTTTGAAAATATATTTTTCCGTTATGATATATGGCAATATATGCAGAAAATTGCATAAAACTCACTTATATAATTCAGTGAATATTTATGAAGTGAAATGCACATAACCACCACCCAAGTCAATAAATTACACATTCCCAAAACCACAAAAATACTTCCATGTAAACTTCCTTGATTATAATCCTCTCCTTTCCACCAGTGGTAATTTCCTATCCTGATTTTTTTGATGCCCATACCTTTTTTGTAAGATTAAACATTCTATTTTATGGTAATTTTAGATTCAGATGCAGGCATAAGAAACAATATAGAGATAAGTCTGTACCACTTTCCCCCCCAAAATAGTAATTTGCAAAACATAGTGTCACAACCAGGATAGTCATATTGATACAGTCAAATACAGAACAGTTCTGTCACTACAAGGGTCCCTCCAGTTGCCCATTTATAAACACACTTAATTCTTGCCTTCTGATCTACCAATTTCTGTACCCTGGTTACCACTAATCTTTTCTCTATGTTCTTCACTTTTATATTTTTTCTATTTTAAGAATGTTATATAAATGGAATCATACAGTATATAACCTTTTGGAATAGGTATTTTGACTCAGCATAATTCCCTGGAGATGTCCAAATTGTTGAGTGTATCAATAGTTTGTCCCTTTTTATTGGATTCCATGGTATGGATATAGCACACTTTGCGTAACCATTCACTCATTGAAACACATATGGGTTGTTTCCAGTTTGGCGTTATCAAGATTACACAGTAGTGTAAAGGTTTTTGTGTAAATATAGTTTTAATTTCTTTGGGATAAATGGCTACAATTTCTAGAATATATGTTATGTACATGTTTAATTGTTTTAGAGATTATTATTTATTATTTAATTTTTAATTACTTTGATATGATAATGACTTCATAGGTGTGACAGGTATGTTAAAACTCATCAAACTGTATATATATATTTTATTCAAATTCATATACAGTTTACTGTTAAATTGGCTTCCATATAAACCCAGTGCTCTTTATCACAAGTGCCCTCCTCAGTGACCAACACCCCCTTCCCCCCTCCCTCTCCCCTTTAGCCCTCAGTTCGTTTTCTGTATTCAATAGTCTTTCATGATTTGCCTCCCTCTGTCTCCCTATCCCTTTTTCCCCCTTCCCTTCCCCATGGTCCTCTGTTAGGTTTCTCCTCTTAGACCTATGAGTGCAAACATATGGTATCTGTCCTTCTCCTCTTGTCTTATTTTGCTTAGCATGACACCCTCGAGGTCCATCCACTTTCCTACAAATGGCCATAGTTCATTCTTTCTCATTGCCATGTAGTACTCCATTGTAGAGATAAACCACATCTTCTTGATCCATTCATCAGATAGTGAACATTTAGGCTCTTTCCATGATTTGGCTATTATTGAAAGTGCCACTATGAACATCAAGGTACATGTGTCTCTATGCATCAGTACTTCTGTATCACTTGGGCAGATCCCCAGCAGTGCTATTGCTAAGTCATAGGGAAGTTCTATTCATAGTTTTTTGAGGGACCTTCATACAGTTTTCCAGAATGGCTGCACCAGTTTACATTCCCACCAACAGTGTAGGAGGGTGGCCTTTTATCCATGCCCTCGCCAGCATCTATAGTTCCTTGATTTGTTAATTTTAGCCACTCTGATTGGCATGAGGTGGTATCTAAGTGTAGTTTTGATTTATATTTCTCTGATGATGAGTGATGCTGAGCATTATTTCATGTATCTGTTGACCATCTGGATTTCCTCTTGGAGAAGTGTTTACTCATTTCTTCTGCCCATTTCTTCACTGAATTATTCATTTTTGGGGTGTGGAGTTTGGTGAGTTCCTTGTAGCTTTTGGATACTGGCCCTTTATCTGATATGTCATTTCCAATATCTTTTCCCATTCTGTCGGTTGCCTATTAGTTTTCTTGATTGATTGCTTTGCAATGTGGAAGCTTTTTATTTTTATGAGATCCCAACAGTTCATTTTGGTTCATGATTCCCTTGCCATTGGGGATGTGTCAAGTAGGAAATTGCTGCTGCTGAGGTCAAGGAGGCAGTTTCCTGCTTTCTCTTCTAGGGTTTTGATGGTTTTGTCTCACATTCAGGTCCTTCATCCATTTTGATTTTATATTTGTGTATGGTGTAATAGCGTGGTCTAGTTTCATTCTTCTGCATGTTGCTGTCCAGTTCTCCCAGCATCACCTGCTAAAGAGGCTGTTTTTTTTCCCATTGGCTACTCTTTCCTGCTCTGTCAAAAATTAATTGGTCATACATCTGTGTGTCCAGTTCTTGGTTCTCTGTTCTATTCCATTGGTCTATGTGTCTGTTTTTGTGCCAATACCATACTTTCTTGATGATGACAGCTTTGTAGTAGAGACTAAACTCTGCGATTGTGATTTCCCTCATTTTGGTTTTCTTCTTCATGATTACTTTGGTTATTTGGAGTTTTTTTGTGGTTCCATACACATTTTAAGATAGTTTGTTCTAGCTTTGAGAAGAATGCTGGTGTAATTTTGATGGAAATTGCATTGAATGTGTAGATTGCTTTGGGTAATAATGACATTTTAACATTTATTTTTCCAACCCATGAGAATTGAATGTTTTTCCATTTCTTTCTGTCTTCATGAATCTCTTTCATAAGTTTCATATAGTTTCCATCATACAGGCATTTTACATCTTTGGTTAGGTTTATTCCTAGGTATTTTATGATTTTTTGTGCAATTGTGAATGGGATCTGTTTCTTGATTTCTCTTTCTGTTGCTTCATTATTGGTGCATATTAATGCAACTGATTTCTGTTCATTGATTTTGTAGCCTATGACTTTGCTCAATTCATGTATCAGTTCTCATAGGCTTCTGGTGGAGTCTGTCCGATTTTCCATGTAGAGTATCATGTCATCTGCGAAAAGTGAAAGTCTGACTTCATCTTTGCTGATTCTGATGCCTTATATTTCCTTTTCTTATCTGATTGCTGATGCTAGGACTTCCAGCACGATGTTAAACAACAGTGGTGGGAGTAGACATCCGTGTCGTGTCCCTGATGTCAAGAGAAAGCTCTGAGTTTTTCCCCATTGAGGATGATATTAGCTGTGATCTTTTCATAGATTTCTTTTATAATGTTTAAGTAAGTTCCTTCTATCCCAACTTTTTCGAGGGTTTTTTTTTTTTTAAGAAACAATGCTGTATGTTGTCAAATGTTTTTTCTGCATCTTTCGACAGGATCATTTGGTTTTTACCTTTTTTTGTTGTTGTTAACGTGATGTATCACATTGATGGATCTGAGAATATTGAACTAGCCCTGAAACCCAGGAATGAATCTCACGTGATCATGATGGATAATTATTTTTATGTGCTGTTGAACTCGATTTGCTAGTATCTTGTTGACTACTTTTACATCTGTTTTCATTAAGGATATTGGCCTGTGGTTCTCTTTTTTGGTTGGGTCTCTGTCTTGTTTGGGAATCACAGTGATGCTCGCTTCTAGAATGATTTCGGAAGTTTTCCTTCTATTTCTATTTTTTGGAATAGCTTAAAAACAATGAGTATTAACTCTGCTTTAAATGTCTGATAGAAGTCCCCTGAGAAGCCATTGGCCTTGGGCTCTTATTCATTGGGAGATTTTTGATAACTGATTCGATTTCTTTACTGGTTATAAGTCTGTTCAGAATTTTTATATCTTCCGGTTTGAATTTTGGTGTTCATGTATGTTTAGAAATTTGTCCATTTCTTTTAGATTGTCCAGTTTGTTGGCATATAGTTGTTCAAAGTAATCTCTTGTATTTCTAAGCGATTGGTTGTAATAAGACCATTTTCATTCATGATTTTGTCTATTTTGGTGTTCTCTCTTTTCTTTCTAAAAAAAACCTGGCTAGATGTTTATCATTAAAAAATTTTTTTTATTAACCAACTCTTGGTTTCACTGATCTGCTCAATTGATTTTTGGATTTTAATTGTTTATTTCTTCCCTGATTTTATTATTTCTCTTCTTCTGCTGGGTTTAGGGGTGCTCTTGCTTCTACCCTTCTAGTTCCATTAGGTGCTCTGTTAGATTTTGAATTTGCACTTTTTCTAGTTTCTTGAAATAGGCCTGGATTGCAGTATACTTTCCTCTTAGGATTGCCTTTGCTGCGTCCCAGAGTGTTTAGATTGTTGTATTTTCATTTTCATTCGTTTCCATATATTTGTTAGTTTCTTCTCTAATTTACCGATTGGTGCACTCATTCTTTAGTTGGTTAGTTTTTAACCTCCACATTTTTGGAGGTTTTCCAGACTTTTTCCTGTGATTGATTTCAAGTTTCATAGCATTGTGCTCTGTAAGTATGCATGGTATAATATCAATTTGTTTATATTTATGGAGTTTTGCTTTATGACCCAGTTTTAATCTATCTTGGAGAATGTGCCATGTGCACTCGAGAAGAAGGTGAATTTCCTAGCTTCAGAATGCAGGGTTCTAAATATATCTATCAACTCCATCTGTTCCAATGTGTTGTTCAGGTCCATTGTTTCTTTAGTTATATTCTGTCTGGTTGATCTATCCATTGCTGTAAGTGGAGAATTAAAGTCCCCTGCAATTAGCACATTCTTATCAGTAAGATTATTTCTGTTTGTGATTAGTTGTTTAATGTATTTGGGTTCTCCCGAATTCAGCAGGTAGAGGTACATAATGGTTAGCTCTTCATGATGGAGAGACCCTGTAATTATTATATAATGTCCTTCTTCATCTTTTGTTACTGCCTTTACATTAAAATCCTGTTTGTCTGATATAAGTCTGGCTACTCTGGCTTTCTTTTAACTTCCAGTCGCATGATAGATAATTCTCCATCCCCTTATTTTCAATCTGAAGATGTATTCAGGTCTCTAACGAGTTCTTGCAGACAGCAAATAGATGGAATTTGGTTTTAATCCATTCTTCTACCCTGTGTCGTTTGTTTGGAGCATTCAGTCCATTTACATTCAGTGTTATGTTTGCGCCAGTTGGATTTCAATGTCCAGTTCTTTCCCCAGGTTCATGAAGTTATCGGCTATAATTTGATCAAGCACCCCTTCAGGACCTGTTTCTCTTTCTGCTTCCTCAGGAATTCCTATGATATGGATATTGTTCCGTTTGATTGTATCACTCAGGTCTTGAATTCTTCTTTCATGCTCCTAGATCAATTTCTCTCTCTTTTCCTCGTTTCCTCTTTTGCTATAACTATGTCTTCTAGTTCACCTATTCTCGCTCCCTCTTCAGTCTGTGGAGTGGCCACCTCCATTTTTTATGCACCTGATTGATAGCCTTTTTTAACTTGTCACCGCTATTTTGAAGGTCCCTAGTCTTTGTATCAATAGTTTCTCTGATTCTTTTCTCAATCCCAGTGATTAGTTTTATGACAATTGTTCTAAATTTTTGTTCAGTTATGTTGCTTAAATCTGTTTGGAGAAGTTCTGTGGCTGTGATCTCTTCCTGGAATTTCTTTAGAGGAGAGTTTTTTCATTTTGTCATTTTGGTTAGCTTTTTGTCTCATGTCAGTTTTAAAACCTCGTTTTGCTCTGTGCACCTGTTAGTATTTCTCTATAAAGAAGGCTCATTGACTGCCCAGGGCCTGTTGTTTCCGGAAGTCTTCTTTTTTTTTTTAACTTTGTAGAAAATATCTTTTTTTAATAGTTTATTGTCAAATTGGTTTCCATATAACACCCAGTGCTTTTCCCTACAAATGCCCCCCCTCCATGACCATCACACCCTTGGCCCCTCTCTCTCCCCCTTCAGCCCTCGATTCATTTTCAGTATTCAACAGTCTCTCATGGTTTGTGTCCCTCTCTCTCCCCAACTCTCTTTCCCCCTTCCCCTCCCTATGGCCCTCTGTTAGGTTTCTCCTATTAGACCTATGAGTGCGATTATCTTTTTTTTTAATTGAAATTGTTCATTACCAAGTTTGTTTTCATGTAACACCCAGTGCTCTTCTCCACAAGTGCACCCCTCCATGACAAACACCCCCTTCCCTTCCCCCCTCTCTCCTCAGCCCTCAGTTTGTTCTCAGCATTCAAATGTCACTCATGATTTGCCTTACTCCCCCTCCCCAACTCTTTCATCCAACTTTTTTCTTTCCCATGGTCACCTATTAGGTTTCTCCTGGTAGAACCATGAGTGACAACAGATGGTGTCTTTCTTTTTCTGCCTGATTTTTTTCGCTTAGCATAACTCCCTCCAGATCCATCCATTTTGCTACAAATGGCCATATTTTATTCTTTCTCATTGCCATATGGTATTCCATTGTATATCAATACACCACATCTTCTTGATCCATTCATCAGTTGATAAACATTTAGGCTCTTTCCATGATTTGGCTATTGTTGAAAGTGCTGCTTTGAACATTGGGGTACATGTGCTCCTATGCATCAGTACTTCTGTATCCCTTGGGTAGATACCCAGCAGTGCTATTTCTGGGTTATAAGGGAGTTCTACTTTTAATTTTTTGAGGAACTTCCACACTGTTGGTGGGAATGTAAACTGGTGCAGCCTCTCTGGAAAACAGGAAGTGTTCTTTTAATGGTGTCTCTCAGTTTCCCTTGTTGTACTTTTGATCATTTTATTTCCCTACTCAGTGATATTTGGATCTCTCCACCATGTGTACTTTGGCTTGTTTCTTGAGGTAGCCCTGAGTTGGAAAACAGACAAGCACACAGGGAACAAAAGAATGCAAATGCATAGTCAAATAAAACAAAGAAGCAAACCAAAAGGGGAATGGAATAATAGAAAAGGAAAGAAGAAAGAAAAGAAAGCAAAAGAAGAGAAGAAAGAAAAAACTGGGGCAGAGACAAAAAAGACAATGGACAGTCTAAAAGCTTATAACATGCTGAGGGGAGAGATAAGAATGAGATAAGGGAGAATATATCTGGATGGCAAGAGAAAAAAAAGGGGAAGAAAAGGAAAAGGAAAAAAGAGAAAAAAATTTAAAAAGCAGCTCTCCCTCGAGGATGGGAGTGGTTTGCTGTTGTTAGGTCTTAGGGGCTGCTCTCTGAGGCCCTCCCTTGGAGGTTGCAGAGAAAAGAATGGTGGCGCCCCCAGCTCTGCTAGAACCAAGGTTTGCAAGCCTCTCTTTTGAGTCCGATCTCCCTGTGCAGAGTGCGAGCCAAGTTGTATTTTCCAAACCCAGCCTCTCTTGAAAATTCTAGTCCATGCACTTTAATACTACCACCGGAGATGAGATGTACTTGCACTGGTAGCCAGCATTTTAGCCAGAATCTCATAGGGGGAGGGAGGTGTTTCTCTTGGCACCATCCGGAATTGGTGTTGCCACCGTGGGAGACGAGGTGTGCTCCTGTGGGTGGCTGGCCTCTTAGCTGCAATCGCATAAAGGTGGGGGCTGTTTTCCTTGGTGTCACCCGGAATTAGCACTGCCACTGCCTGAGAAGAGATACATTCCCTCTGGTGGCCATCCTCACAGCCACGATCGTGCAGGGGGAGGGAGCTGTTTTTCTCTGGTGTGTAGGGGGTCAGCGCTGATGCCAACGAGTCCAAGGAAGAATTCGCCAGCTATATGGGACAGGTTTCTCTCCCTGGGCCTAGCGGTTATATATGGGGTGATAATCTCTCTCTCCGTCCTGGGCTAAGTTCTTTATCTCTTCTCTAGAGACAGTACTATGAGCGTTTTCAGTCTCTCTTTCTCTTCCGCATGTCTCTCAGGGGCTCCATGTGCTTTCCCTGTGTTGGGCTGGGGCTCCCACCTCCTCTGCACCTTTGGGGCCTGGCCCCTTTTTATTTTAATTTCCCCAGTTCACACTCACTTACTCAGGCATCTGAAGTTCTCTTCTTTCTGGATTCTGTGTGTTCTTCTCCCACTCTTGCAGATCAGAGTATTGATGCTTCCGTCCTTTTCAGTTTGATAGATGAGGACCGGGGAAATTTACAGAGCTAACTACTTCTCCACCATCTTGCCTTCCCCACATGTTTAATTTTTTTTTAAGATGGTGTCAAACACTTTCCCAAAGTAGTTGTATCATTTTCATTCTCACAGTAAATACATGAATTATCCATTTTGTTCATATCCTCACCAGCGTTTGGTGCCACTTTTTAATTTAGCCATTCTGATACATGTGTAGTGGTTTCACTGTGGTTTTAGTTTGCATTTTCCAAATGTTTAATTATATTGAACATCTTTTCATGTGCTTATTTGCCATCTGTATATCCTTTTTAGTGAAATGACACCTCGTATCTTTTGTCCATTTTCTAGTTGGATTGTTTGTTTACTGTTGAGTTTTGAGATTTCTTTAGAAATATTATTCTTTGTAATATGTGTATATATATGTGTGTGAGTGTGTGTGTGTGTGTGTGTGTGTGTGTGTGTGTGTGTATAATCATTTGGATTGATTGTATTGTTCAGTTTCTTTTCTGTTTGGTAGTTCTATAAAGTTTTGAGAGTTCGGTGTTGAAGTAATTTACTATATGTAGTACATTTATGTATTCTGTTAGCTTTTTCATTTTTTTTTTTGCATCTTGTGTTCTGATGCACAGTTGTTTGGTACATACACATTTATGAGTGTATGTCTTTCTAGTGGACTGATCCTTTTAACATTATGTAATGAACTTTTTTGTCTCTGGTCTTTTTTTTTACTCTGAAGTATGTTTTATTTTATATTAATATACATATTCCTGCTTCCTAAATTAGTGTTTGCATGGCATATCATATCCATCCTTTGACTTTCAACTTAGCAATGTGATTGTATTTAAAGTATTTTGAAAGTATTTTGTTGTATAAGTCATTTTTTCCTACTTTGTGAATTTCTGTCTTTTAAATATATTGGGGACATTTATGTATAAGGTAATTATTGATATGATAGTTTGTCATTTTTTTCTTGTTTGATTTTTCTGTTTCTTATTCTTCTGTCTTTTTATTAAATTCTTCTGGGTAATTTGAACATTTTTAAGGATTCTATTTTGACCCATTAGTAGTGTTTTTTTTTTTTTTAGCATGTTGCTTTGTATCATTTTTCTTAGGGATTTGCTCCATATATTACACTATACTTTAAAAAATTATCACAGTTTCCTGGTATTGCCATTTAACTACTTTTATTTAAGTGAGGAGACCTTACTGTCTTTATGTACCCTTATCCTCCTCACCTTTAAAATATAATTTAAGTATTTCTTCTATGTACACTGGGCACTATCAGATTTTATAATTTTTACTTCACTTATCAAATATTGATTTAAGAAACTAATTACAAGTAAGATAGTCTATTAAACCCATTGATATTTCCCCCAATTCTAATGTTCTTTCTTTCTATGATTTCAACCTTTCTTCCATTAGCATTTACTTTCTATTAAGAGAACTTCTTGTAGCTTTCGTTTATGGTAGGTCTGCTGATGGCAAATTCTCTCAATTTTCCTTTATTTGAACATATATTTATTTTTTTGCATTATGAAGTATAATTTAGGTGGATATAGAAATTTAGGTTAATAGTTCTTTTCTTTCAGTATTCAAAAATGTATCCGTTTCTTTTATTCTTTATTTCATAGACTCCAATGATAGAATGTTGGAACTTTTGTTATAGTTCCATAGGTCCACAATGCTCTGTTAATTTTTCTTTTGGTTTATTTTCTCTCTGTTATTCACATGGTGTGAATTCTATTGTTTTTTCCTCAAGTTTACTGATTCTATCCTCTGTCATTTTAGTATTTTAATAGTTTATTTTTCTTTGTTGAGATTTTCTGTTTTTTTCTTTTTTTTATAATAGTTTATTGTCAAATTGGTTTCCATATAACACCCAGTGCTTATCCCCACAAGTGCCCCCCCTCCATGACCATCACCCCCTTCTCCCCTCCCCCTCCTCCTTCAGCCCTTGGTTCATTTTCAGTATTCAATAGTCTCTCATCCAAGGGAAACTTTGATTGATTACTAAAATATTTTTGATGACCACTGTAAAATCCTTGTTAAATAATTTCAACATCTGAGTCATCTCCATGTTGGTGTCATCTGATTGTTTTTCTCATTCAATTTTGATTGTTCTTGGTTGATACGATATGTGACTTTTTATGGCATTCTGGATGTTTGGTGCATTATATGATGATATTCTGAGTTCTTTTTAAATATTTTATTTCATTTCATCTTTTTTTTCCAAGTGGACATCTCCCTTCCCCTTTGATGTATAGTGCAAGGACAAGGAGGGTGTGTATGTTCAGCATCTTTCTGGGCCCTCCTGACACTACCTCTGCAAACGTGATGCACTGACTCATATTGTTTCATTGCAAATGGATGGAGTAGAGGTTTATATCTCTGATATCTTCCCAGTGAATGTAGGACACACCTTTGTTGCCTCTAAATGAAGTGTAAGATCAACCCCTGACTGATAACCTCAGGGAAGGCTGATTCAAATTTTTCTATTGCTACAGGACGGAGGTGGGAGCTCAGTTCCCAGTAGAACCTGATGACACAGAAGGAAGTGCAGGAATGGAGCAGGAGTGCAATCTAACTCTGCTTTGCATTGCTTCTTTAAGAGTCATTGTTGAGACACCTGAGTAGCTCATTGATTGAGTGTCCAACTCTTAACTTTGGCTCAGATCATGATCTCATGGTTTGGGAGTTCAAGGATTCTCTCTCTCCTTCCCAGCCTCTCCCCTGCTCACACTCTTTCTTCCAAATAAATAAACATAAAAAAGTCATTGTTGCTAGGTGTGTGTGGAGGCTCAGTCTCAGCCCCAATGAGGCTATTCTATTTCGGCAGAACCGTAATTATGTCCTTTTGAATATAGTTTTACATGAATATACATCCATTATCACTAGATTTTCCTTTTGGCAAACTATATTAATGGTGTATATTAATTCTTTTCTGGTTTCTTTCCTTTTTTCCATTTTAAAAATTATTTTTATTTAAATTCAAGTTAGTTTACATATAGTGTAGTATTGGTTTCAGGAAAACCAATTTAATGATTTATGACTTACAGATAACACCAAATGCTTATTGTAACAAGTGCCTTGTTTAATGCCCATTACCCATTTAGTCCATCTCCCCATCTACCTCCCCTCAAGCAACCCTCAGTTTGTTCTCTGTTTTTAAGTCTTTTATGGGGGCATCTGACTGGTTCAGTCAATTAAAGCGTCTGACTTCAGCTCAGGTCATGATCTAACAGTTCATGATCCCCATATTGGGATCTCTGCTATCATTGCAGAGCTTGCTTCAGATTCTCTGTCATCTTCTCCCTCTGCCCCTGCCTGACTCGCTCTTTCTCTCTCAAAAAGAAATAAACATTAAAGTAAAAAGTTTTAAAAATTCACTTATAGTTTGCTTCCTCCTCTGTTTTATCTTATTTTATTTTTCCTTCCCTTCCCCTGTGTTCACTTGTTTTATTTCTCAAATTCCACTAATGAGATAATTGTCTTTATCTGAATGATAGTGATTTATTTTGCTTAGCCATAATAACCTCTAGTTTCATCAACGTTGTTTCAAACGCAAGATTTCATTATTTTTTAAAATCCCTGAGTAATATTCTTGGTTTCTTTCATTAAATGTTATGCATGTGAGATCAATACATGTGGTTGCATATAACTATAGTTCATTTGTTTTCATTACAATATAATATTCGATCATACAAACATGTACAATCTATCCATTCTGCTCTACATCAGTGTTTATAGATTGGTTCAAAGTTGGTTATTGGTTATTATGAACAATATTATCATGACCATTATGGTATATATATCGTGGTGCGCAGAAACATTAGTTTTCAAGTCATACCAGTAGAATATCTGGGACATGTAGTATGCATATATCATCCTTAGTAAATAATAAAAAACATTTTCACAAAGTAGTTGTACCAATTTACACTACTACCAGCAATATATGAGAGCTCCCATTACGCTAATCATCACCACAACTTGCAATTGTGAGGCTTCTAAATGTTTTCCAATCTGATGAGGATATTAGATATACACTTCTTTGAAAAGATTTCCGCATATTGTTTTGATTACTACTGTTACAAATAACGAGATGGAAAAAGAAAAAGCCTTGGTTCTTTTCGTTGCCTCAATAAAGAATTATAGGACAGTGAAATGAAATTAAAGCAGAGCAAAGTGGGGCACCTGGGTAGCTCAGTTAGTTGAGTGTCTGACTCTTGGTTTTGGCTCATGTTATGATCTCAGGGTCTTGAGATCAAGCCCTGCATGGGGCTCTGTGTTGAGCATTGAGCTTGCTTAAGATTCTTTCTCTCTCTCTCTCTCTCTCTCTCGCTCTTTCTCTCTCTCTCTTTCTCTCTCAAATTAAAAAAATAGTCAGAGGAGAGTCTTATTAAAATGTATTCAGAGGAAAGAGATGGCCAGTTAAGAAAGACAATGTCCCAGGAGATTCCAGGGCGTGGACTTAATATTTTTTTTCTTTTGGGTGAGTCCTAGGGTTGCAACATTTGAGTGACAGGCCCGGATTATATAATAATTAGCTACCTACCCATGTCATTTCCCAAGACATATTCAAAATACCTGTACAGTGTAGGGAACCAATATTATTTCTGTTCTACAAATACAAGTCAAATAAGGACAAGCAGTTCCTTTCTACATGAGTGCAACAACCACAACAAACAACTGTTCCTCTGCCAGGAGATTGTAACCACAGACCAACAGCTAGATGGGCAGAATGAGGTGATACCTGGGTGGTTTTTGGTTGGGGCTTTCCATCAAGACACCTAAGGTCCATTATCATGTTGCTCATGCCTAGCTTCCTGCCTAACACTATTATTTTGTAGTATACATCTTGAAACCTGGGATTGTGATACCTCCAACTCTGTTCTTCTTTCTTAAGATTACTTTGGCTACTTGGGATCTTTTGTTGTTGTATACAGATTTTAGGATTATTTGTTATAGCTCTGTGAAAAAATGTTGTTGGTATTTTTATAAGCATTGAACTAAGTATGCAGATTGCTTTGGGTACTATGGGCATTTTTATCAATATAGGTTCTTCCAATCAGGAGCATGGAATATCTTTTTATATGTTTATTTAATCTTCAATTTCATCTTCATCTTTCATCAGTGTCTCAGTTTTCAGACTATAGTTCTTTCACCTCCTTGGTTAGGCTATTTCTATGTATTTTATTATTTTGGTACAATTTTAAGTGAGATTTTTCCCTTAATTTCTCTTTCTGCTACTTCATTATTAGTGTAAAGAAGTGCAACCAAGTTTTGTATATTCATTTTGTATCCTGTGAGTTTAATGAATTCATTTATCAAGGAACCCTCATGCACTGTTGGTGGGAATGCAAACTAGAGCAGCTGCTGTGGAAATCGAAATGGAGTTTTCTCAAAAAATTAAAAATAGAAGTACAATATGATTCATTAATTACATTACTGGGTATTTATTCAAAGAAAGCAAAAACAGTAATGTGAAAAATTACATATTTATTGTTTATTGTGGCATTATTTATAATAGCCAAAATATGGAAGCAACCTTATGAAATAATGAAATATTGAAATAATGAAAGCAACTAATCAAATATTAGCCTTAGAAAACAATGAGCTTTTTTTTTGCAACAACATGGATGGACCTAGAGGGTAGTAGTCAGTCAGAGAAAGACAAATACCATATGATTTTTCTCTTACTTGGAATTTAAAAAACAAAACAGAGACTCCCAGGTGGCTCAGTCGGTTAAGTGGCCCACTTCAGCCAGGTTATTATCTCATGGTTCATGGGTTCGAGCCCAGCGTCAGGCTCTGTGCTGACAGCTCAGAACCTGGAGTCTGCTTCAGATTCTGTGTCTCCTCCTTTCTCTGACCCTCCCTCACTCACACTCCGTGTCTCTCTTTTTCAAAAATAAGCACTAAAAAAGCAAACCAAGCAAAACAAAACAAATGAACATAGAAAAAAGAGACAGACAAAAAAAAAATTAGACCCTTAAATAGAAAGAACCACCTGGTGGTTGCCAGAAGGGAGGTGGGTGGGGGCATGGGTGAAGTAGATAAAGGGGTTCAAGAACACAAGTATACTGATGAGCACTGACTAATGTATAGAGTTGTTCATTTATTATATTGCATACCTTAAACTAATAAAGCACTGTATGTTAATTATACTTTAACAAATATAAATAAATAAAAGAGGAAAAAAGAAAAAAAAAAGAATCTCCCCAGCTACAAAGTTAAGCATGTATTGGAGAGAGTGAGAGGAGCACATTTTCAATGGATGATGTAGACATTCACATCTTTTTATAGATTGCTATTACAACAAAGAACGTGTTGGGAAAATAGAACTAAGTAAAGACATTTCAGCAAGTGGAGGGGAAAAGGTGAAAGTTATGACTAGAATGTCCATGAATTTGCAATGCTAAATTATGAGCTGAGCGGTACTTTAGCATACCACAGTAAACAAGGGCATTGTGACACATTTTAATTTTTTTGTGTGAAACATGGCAGTACTTAATATCTGCCAGACATTTTGCAAACTACTGGCTTCAGGTAGTTTACAGTTTCAGCATTAGATTGTGCTATGTTCCTTTTGATCATTGCCACGATAAAAAACAATCACTGTGTGAAAATCCATATGGAAAAGGAAATGAAGATAGTGATGTTTAATCCGATTCAGAGATCTGAGAAGTTAGGCACTGCTTGAAGTGTAGTTATTTAAGATAATTTAAAATAATATTCTACTGTATATTGATATGTATGTTAATATTTTTCTTTCTATTTATATTATTTTGTAAGAAGCTACTAAACCAAGGCATAAGTATTTATTGAGTTGTTTGAACCTAAGAATTTAGTAAATAAAACTGTTAGATACATCTTTTGCCTCAGAGATGCTGTGAAAACACTAAATTTTTTCACCAAGCTAAGGGCATTGGTAACCACGAATGCTTTGGAACTTTTGATATAACCTGATAAACTAAAGTAAATACACGGGAAGATGACCTAAATGCTTACTCTCTTGCCCTTCTTACTATTCTATGATATAGGCTGCAAGATTGCTTAGAGTTTCATTCCACTTCTCCTTCCCCGTATTAAACTCCTTACTGCTTGGGAGTGCATGAAGAAGCTTGAACAACTGTTTCTTTTTTTTTTTTTAAGTTTATTTGTTTATTTTGAGTGGGGTGGGGAGAGAGAGAGAGAGAGACAGAGAGAGAGAGAGAGAGAGAGAGAGAGAGAGAGAGAGAGAAACCTAAGCAGGCTCCACACTTTCAGCACAGAACCCAATGGGCTCAAACTCACAAACTGTGAGATCATGATCTGTGCTGAAGTCAAGAGTTGACAGATTAACGGACTGAGTGCCCCTTGAAAAAACATTTTGATACTTGGCCTATCTGTGGAAGAAATACTGCTTTTGACTGGATCTCCAAGAATCCATTATAGTTTCTCAACTGGGGGTAAATTTTTCATGGACCGTAGTAAATTAGCCTTATCTACTCTATATTCATAATAGTTTCTCACTTGAAGGAGATGTTATTTATGTGTTTTTATTACCAGTGGAGAAAATGAACTCATTAACTTACATTTTGAGCTCATTTTATAAGAAAAAAAGGCCTACAAGAAAGAGATTACGATCAAAAGAGGAATTGCCATGTAGTTATATTGATCTTATTCTTCACTGGCATAAATAACTCATATTCCAAATGCTATGCTTAGGTGCCCCTGGGTGGCTCAATTAGTTCAAAGTCTGACCCTTGATTTCGGCTCAGGTTATAATTTCATGGTTCTTCAGTTCGAGCCCCACGTTGAGCTCCACACTGACAACACCAAGCCTACTAAGGATTCTTTCCCTCTCTCTACTCCTGCTCTTCTTATGCATTCTCTCTCTCTCAAAATAAACAAATAAACTTAAAAAAGTAAATGCTATGTTTAACACAGATACATAGGCAGATATAGATAGATAGATAGATAGATAGATAGATAGATAGATAGATGTAGGTACATAGAGATAAGGATAAAGATAGCGATTTTATAAACATGTATTCATAACTATCCACAGATGAAAATATTAAACTTTTAAAAATTCTCATTAAGAAAGGCAAGGAAAAAATTCAGAAGCTAGTTAATAGAATGTTAGGGTGGTAGGGCACCTAGAGACCCTCTAGTCACATTATGGATGGGAATACCAAAAAGTCAGATTCTATCAGAATGGGTCACAGCATCAGGGCCCATGTCCTTCTTTGCTAAGGGAGAAAGCATATAACAAAAATTTTAGATTTACCTTTCTTTTGTCACATGGTCTTGCTTTACATTCCTACCTTTAAGATCTCTTTATCAAAGTCGTAGAAAACAAAATGTTATTATCTATTTATTATATTATCTAAATATTATCTATTTTAAAAATTAGAAATCTTCCACTTAAGGAGAATATGTTAAGGAGGGGATTGATATACTCCTGGGGATTCTGAGACCAAGAGAGGAAAAAGACTGTTCAAGGACACACACTTAGGACTAGAACCTGTGGCTTCTGACCAAAGGTCAAGGCCCTGGTCCAGTGAATCCTACAGTCCTGCCCTTATTCCCAGCACTATGGCTTAGGAAAGCTATGATCTGAACTTGTTTTCTGAATTTCTGTGAGCAACGGAACTCCTTAAGTTCAGGCAGTTTGGCTC
Organism: Suricata suricatta; assembly: GCF_006229205.1. Classification (NCBI taxonomy): domain Eukaryota; kingdom Metazoa; phylum Chordata; class Mammalia; order Carnivora; family Herpestidae; genus Suricata; species Suricata suricatta. The sequence continues at coordinate 48,674,229 of NC_043717.1, read as the reverse complement.
CTGCATCTGGTTTCAGGCTCAATGCCATGCTTGCTGTGCTGGGAAACTTCCCAGACCTGTCTGGGGCTCTTGGCTTCCCTACCTTAAAGATCAAGGGAAGGGATGGGTGAATCCCTTTGTGTGGCTGGGATTTGCAGCCCATTTGCTCCTAACTGGTCCTGGAAGGAAATAAGAAAGGAAAGAGGGGAAAAAAAGAGGGAAGGAAAAAAAAGAAGGAAATAAGAAAGGAAAGAGGGAAAAAAAGAGGGAGGTAAGGAGGCAGAGAGGCAGGGGGGTGGTTTCCCCAAATGTCCCTCCCAGCAGGTACTGACCAGGACCATCAAGAACTTGTGGCTTCAAAGAGGCAGGGATTTGAGATTGTTTGCTTGCTGGGTTTTCTTCTTCCATTTCCCCCCCTCCTTCTCTTCCTTGGGTTATGGTGACCTGAAATGTGTCTCACAGTGAATTCTGAGGCAGCAGTGTCTGAGAATAGCTCACAGAGCAGCAGCAGTTTTTCCCCACCCACTGGAAAGAAAAGCAGGAGGAAAACTAGCACATCCTGCCTGACCTGCCCCTAAGTGATTTGGGGGACTGAGCACTGGAGGTTGGGGCAATCATGACCTTGTGTTCCTTCATGTTATTTGATGTTGGTTTTGGCTCCATTCAGGGAGTTAAAAAGCATGTAAAATGAAGCTAATAAAAATTCAGGGCTAGGGAAAGCACCAGGCACAGGTTGTGGGCTTCTTTCTAGAGCAGCTGTGGCCAAACTTTCAGGCCTGGCTGGCCCACCATTCTTTCAAGGTGAAGATTTAGACCAAGCCATAGCCAGATAGTAGAAACTAGTCGACTTTGGTGGCCTGACTAGCTTCATACAAGGAAAATAATGAGGGACCTGAGATGTGCATCTTTAGGCTCCTTTTCTGGAATCCATGGGCACAGGAATGAGGTTGCTTCCTTTCCAGGCAGCATTTACTCTATCCAGACTGGAACAATCAAGATGCTTCTGCCAGTCTGCGTACCAGAATACTCATGGCTAAGAATAATGGTGAGAGCTGGTACTTCCAGGGAGTAGTGGCATCAGGGTGAGAATAAGGGAAAAGGGGTCCTGGTTTAGGCCAGGAGAGTACTGCACTCATGAAGATGCTGAGAGGTTGAGTGATCCATAAGGTGGCAATGAAAATGGGAGTCATCAGTACCTACTCCCTGATTACCTGGGATGAGGCATGATAATGAAAAGCATGCCTAGTATGAATGTAAGTGGAAGTCGCTTATAAATGCCTCCTCATCTCTCTCTCTCTCTCTCTCTCTCTCTCTCTCTCTATATATATATATATATATATATATATATATATATATACACACACATGAAGGAAACTTTGCCACTTAAACCTGATTGAGATAGAGACGGCAGATTAGGCTTTCCTAAGAGGTTCTAATGATGGTAAGGACATTGGATTTGGAGACAGAAAGTCAAAGTCCTAACTCAGTTACTGTGATTTTGCATGAGTATATATAACTTTCCTGTCAGCCTTACATTTCTCATCTATAAAGTGATTATAGGACCTTTTCACTGATTAAATGAGATAACATGTAATGTATTTTTGGCAGTATATCTAGCATATACTTAGCACTCAACAAATTCTAGTCCCTGCTGACCTCCTTCATTTACTAAACTCTCTAATAAAAATACAAGTGCAGAGGTTTGAAGCTATGTATCTTTCTGAACATAGCCATAAATGTTGGTACAGGGAATGGAAATCTGGAGGCCTGGCAGAGCCCCCACAGAGAAGTTATTCCAATGAGTGAGAGTAAAAGCAGGGAAGAGCGAGGCGGGAGAAAAGAACACTGGAGGGATTTGAGCCAAGTGTTAGGATCTAGATGATTCAGAGAGGGACAGATTCCACCTAATGGAGATCAAGGACACTTTCTACATCAGTGTAAGAAATTATAAAGATGGGGGGCTGGTAATAGGTGATCTCTCAGCTGCATTGGGCATTCTTATAGCTGCCATCCTCTCTCTACTTCCACTTGAGAATAGTTTCACTCTGGTAATTTTTCCACTACCCTGTCATCCGTCCTATCCTCAACCTGGCAGGGGTCACCAGATCCTTGTTCCACTTGTCTAATGGAAGAGCCAGCTGGCCCAGGGCCCAGACCACCCAGCAGAAAAGAGTAAGTAGTGCTATAATCTTGAGATTTACTGTGTCTGCCTTCTGATGGCCAGCAGGAGAGAGTCAGAGCTGCATTAAATTCACCTAACACTTAAATTGAGAAACCTCTATGACAATATTGTGAAATTACGTTCAGTTGCAGAAGGGGAAACTGAGGGTCATAGAGATAAAGTGACTCATCAATAGTCATCTGGTGATAACTCAGGTATGTCTGATTATGATGAAAACTTATAGGGGACTCTTAAAAAAGAAGGCTCCATATGGAAATAAATGGTGAGAAAATCTCCCCCATCCTTTTTCTCTTCAACACCTGAATCCTTAAACACTTATTAGTAAATTCTCCTTTGACTAGAGTTTTGGTAGGCAAAACAAGATCCTTTTGCACCAGAAAGGACAAATCCTCTCTTTGTGGTGACGCACATGTATTCACTCTGAAAGAGAATTCAAACCAAATTTCTGGCTATAAAAACAGTCAAGTATTTTTTCTCATTTCCTCTATCTTTATAGTTCATTGTTGAGGTCAGCTCACTCTCCCCCTTTTATCTTCAAAGAAGTATGGTTCCTTCCTGTATGTTGGATGCTAGGGCCAGAGTTCTGGCTACAACTACCTCCAATCCCCAGGCAGCTCTTCCACTTCTGATTTTTACACTATTCTCTCTATTCTCTATGTCCAGTGTTTCTCCCAACTCATGTCTTTTCCAGACCTCTGCCCCACTCTATTTCACATTCTGTTCTCATCTCACTCCTGCTTTAACCAACATAGTCTTTTCCCTTAAGTTCACTTTTCAGCCATTCTTACTAGAGCTTTCTGTTTAGTTTCCCTCCTAAGACTCCCAGTTGTCTACCCTTAGCTCTGTTGGTACCAAAATGTCTGTCCTCCTCTGCTTGTTGGTTTCTTTTCCTTCCAGATAACATTTACTCCTTACAGGCTGATGTGATCAGGGTGCTTCTGCCAGCCAGCCAGGAGGGTACTCGACTAGAAATAAGGCTCAGTGGCTCCACTATATTTGTAAGACACTTCTGTGTTTACATTGAATATACTGAAATACTAAATTTGCATCAAAAAGGGCTCATTATTTAAACCTTAATGGGGGGAGAGGAAATCTACTTCTGCTGTCCTGGGACACTGAAAACAGACATAGCAGGGAGTTGGGTCCTCTTGTGACTGACTCTCAGATCATGGTGCAAGTGGGTGAGGGGCAATTATTGCAATATGAGGTGTGTATTGGAATCATTATGCTTCAAAATGAAATATTTGTATGACATTTTCCTCTAATTTCCAATAAAATTAAGAGCTTTGGGGTCTAAATGCTATAACCTTCAAAAGATACAGTCTGAGCACTGCAGTGTTTGTCTATGCACCAGAATAAAGCTTATAAATTAGAATCTGTCAATCAGAGTTCCTCAATGAAAGGTTATGCTGTACCTGAGTAATGTGTACTACCTAATTAATTCCAGTCTGGATTATGGCTTGTAGAAGCAAGATAATGTGATGGGGGAGGAGACTAGGCTCAGGCTTTTATTTTAAGGCTAAACTCAGAATTCTTCATGACTCAGTTACAAGAATTCCAGGTTCCCTAAGACATTGGTAACATGGGCCTGGTAGGGAGAAAGCCTGGGGAAGATTATCTTGGCTGCAGTGTTAAGGTCCAGTAAATGTAGTTAGCCCAGCCAATGGAGGACAAGGCAGGGAAGAACTGCTGGCTACTTTACTACTCAGTTTGTTGATGATGTGAGATCTGGTTATGGGTAACAGATGGAAAGAGGCACAAGAGTGGAATCTGTTCTTATAAGAAGAAGGCTGAAATGGGAAGTGGGTATGAACCACAGGATTGGAACTACATGAAAAAGGATAACCAAGCAGGAAACCAAGAATATGCATCATACAAGCATGAGGTGAGAGAACAGAATACTGAAACTTCAGGGCTACATAGTTGCTTATGTCTCACTCTTAACTCACCAAGTGTCATCCAGTTAAGCAAAGAAGACAGGGGAAAGAAGTAGACACAATATAGTAATCAACTATCAGGTACCAGGTGTTAGGAGTTTAACTTCTTTCCAGACTGCATTGACTGAAATGTATAAAATTTCTAAGATTATTTCCTCCTTGATCAAGACAGGCTCAAGGTCTATGGCAGGAAAAGGTCTGAGAAAGAGTCAAGAGTGTGGCAAATTTGGGTTGGAAAATTGAGCAGGAGAAAGCTAAGACTTAAAAACACCAGGATATTTTTCTCCATTCCAACCATTTCTCACACCTACCCTCCACTTCTACACTCAATTTCAAGATCTAGGGATACCTACTAATCATTCCCAGCCTGGTACAGTTCCAAATCATGAACCAGAAACAGATCTTAATTATACATCTCCCTAGTAAGTAATTTTAGTTATGCCTCCTTTTCTTCCCTGAACCTTAATATTCTGTTTAATTTCCTCATCTGTAAAATGGGAATAATAATCCTTTATTTCTTTGTAAAATTGTAGAGAAGAGTAAAAAAATTATGCATAATGAAGTCAAGCATAATGTCTGATACATGATGTTACTCTATAAATATTTGTTGAATTGGAATATTTGAGTCTAATTCTGAAATCTAGTTGATATAAAGATTGACTTTAATACAATTCAAAACTGACTGCATTCTCTGACTTACTTGTTCTGCTTAGCATTATTATCACTAGCTCCATCCATGTTGTTGCAAATGGCAAAATTTCATTCTTCTTATGGCTGAATAATATTCCATAATGTATATGTATCCATCTTATTTATTCATTCATCAGTCGATGGACACAGGCAGCTTCCATAGTTTGGTTATTGTAAATAATGCTGCTATATTATGGAAGTGTGGAATGATTATATTCTACACCTGAATATAATATTACACTGTATGTTTACTAACTTGAATTTAATAAAAATTTAAATAAATAATTCTGCTATAAACATAGGGGTGTTTGAATTAGTGTTTTTGTAGTTTTTGGGTAAATACCCAGTAGTGAAATTACTGGATTGTATGGTAGTTCTATTTTTCACTTTTTTTCCATAGAAATTCACTCTAATGTAGAATTTAAGAAACAACAACAACAATAAACAAAAAGAAAACAAGCAAAGGGGAAAAAAGGAAAGAGAGGAGGGGAGAGAGAGAGAGAGAACAAAACCAAGAAACAAACTTTTAGGATTGAGAACAAACTGATAGTTATGAGAGGGGAAGTCGGTGGGCAGTGTGTAAAATAAGCAATGGGGATTAAGGAGTGCAATTGTCATGATGAGTACTGGGTGTTGTATGTAAGTGTTAAATCACTAATTTCTACACCTGAAACTAATACCACACAGTTTGTTAACTATACTGGAATATAAATTATAATATATAAAATTAAGAAAAAAATCTAGCTGTATTCTTTTGATTGTTTTGCACTGGCATTGAGCAGCAATTGGCCAGGGCTTAAAAGACAAGACCTAGGAAAGCTCAGAGCTGAAGAGTAGGGGAAGGGAGAGAGAGACTGAGATTGGAGAGAATGAAAGAGACTAAACAGGGAGAAAATAATGGGGTAGTAGAAGTGAGAAAAGAACATCAAGAGAAGAGAGAAGGGAAAGCAGTAGAGAAAGAAAAGATGGATAGAAAGAATAAAGGAAGAAACAGGAGAGAAAGGGGCAAAAAGATCAAGAGAGACAGGACAGAGATAGGAAGAAGAGAGAAACAAAGAAAGAGAAAAAAGTGAGAGAGAAAGATAAAGAAAATGAATGAGGGCTTGGAATCAACCAAATTAAGTTACCATTTGGACACAGTTTCCATGTGACTCAGAAATTCTACTCTTAGGCATTCAACCAAAAGAAATGAAAACAGATCTCCAGGCAAAATCTAGTACATGAATGTTGATAGCAGTTCTATTCATAATAGCTAAAATGTATAAACAACCCAATTGTTCATCAACTGATGAATGGATAAACAAAATGTAGTATTTCCATGCAATGTAATATTATTGAGCAATAAAAATAATGACTAGCTGGGGCACTTGGGTGGTTCAGTCGGTTGAGCATAAGACTTTGGCTCATGACCTTGCAGTTTGTGAATTTGAGCTCAACATCAGGCTCTGCTGACAGTTCAGAGCCTGGAGCCTGCTTCAGATTCTGTGGCTCCCTATCTCTCTGCCTCTCCCCTTATCATAATCTATCTCTCTAAAAAATAAATAAACATTATTAAAAATAATGATGAGCTTACACAGGCTACAACATCGATGAACCCTGAAGACATTTGTGACTGAAAGAGTCAGTCACAGGACAAATACGTTATAATTCCATTTATATGGAATGTCCAGAATAGGCAAATCTGTGAAAACAAGTAGGTTAATGGTTGCCTAGGGCTGGAAAAAGTGGGTATGGGGAGATTGGGAGAGTGATAGGTAAGAGGTGTGGGCTTTTCTTTTAGAATAATTAAATTGTCTTATAATTAACTATTAATGAATGTAAAACTCAGTAGATATGCTAAAAGCTACTGAATTATACTTTTTAAATGAGTGAAATGTGATGCATTGGGGGAGGGGCAAGATGGCAGAGAAGTAGGGACACTGTTACCTCCTTATGCCTGCAACCATCATACTGAAAGGAATTAAAAGCCACAACTTTCTGATCTCCAGGAGCGGAGGTGCACGCACTGACCCCTTATTGATATCAGCCCCATGGATGCCTGAGTAAGTGAATGAGAACTGGGAATGGAGACTCTGAGGGAAGGAGCGCCAGCTCAAAGCAGAGCTGGGAAAGAGAGTGCCCAGAGACGTAGCCCTGGACCGCAGAGGGTCTGGGTGCAGAGGCTGCACAACACCATGCAAGGCCGGCTCCCGCAAAGGATGTCCTTGCAGGTTGGCACAGAATTTTGAGAGTTGCACATGAGCCGGCCTCCAGGGAGGTACAGAGCTGAGGGGAAGAGGAGCGACTGAAAGGAGACCTTAGCCCATGGGGCGGCAGAAGAGACAAACTTTCCATTTGCAGCTGCTGGCGCAGGGAGAGAAATCCGACCCCCTAAGCGGGCTTGTTATCCGATGGGCCTGGCAGCCCAGAGATCTCAGATGGAGCCAGGGAAGGGCTGGCTCTCCAATCCCCCTGCATAGCTCCAACCAGAAAACCGCCTGGCTGCCAGAGGTTATTTGAATGGTTGTGGAAATATTAAAGTGAGCCTACTAGGATTTAAAGGCCTAGTGGACCTTAGATAACTGAAACAACTTGACTCGCCCGTGGCACGGAGAGGTTGGACTCAAGAGAGTGGCTGGTAACTCTCTGTCTGAGAGGGACTTGAGGCGCCTCCATTCTTCTCCCTGCATCCACTAAGGCAGGGCCTCAGAGACCAAACCCAGAGACCCGACATACTTACATTGAACCACGCCTATCTGGGCTGGAGAGCTGGATTCTTCTTTTCCTGCTATTTTAATTTTTTTTCAATCCAAATTATCTTTAATTTTTAAGCTTCTATAATTTTTCCCTTGTTTTCTCTTTTCTATTTTCCTATTTCCTCCTTTTCTCCCTTTCCCCCCTGGAGTCTGGGAAAGACCAACATTTAACACTGCTGTGATTAGATCAACCCTTATCCATATATTTTTCACTTATCTCATTCATATCTTTATCTTCCTCAGGTTTTAGGCTCTCAGACTGTCCATTATCTCTGGCTGTCTCTATGCCCCCAGTCTGGTTTTTTTTCCTCCTTTCCTGTCCTCTCTTTTCTTTCCTGCTCCATTTTTTTTCCTTTCCCATTTGGTTTACTTGTTTACCGGATATGTCAGTGCGTTTGTGTGCTTGTGTTCCCATTGTCTTTGTTGGTCTGATTTCCTATTCAAGGCAACCTCAAAAAAAAAAAGGCCAAACCACACATAGTGGAAAGTCTCAAATATAACTGAGTAAGGTAAATATATTAATTACAAGCACAACAAGAGAAACTGAGAGACACCATTAAAAGAATATCTCCTGAAATGACAGGCCCTGGACAGTCACAGAGCCTCCTTTAATAGAGCCATACTAACAGGTGCATAGTGCAGAAAGAGCTTTTAAAACTGATAAGAGACATAAAGCTAGCCAAAATGACGAAACGAAAGAACTCTCCACTAAAGAAATTACAGGAAAAAATCACAGCAAAAGAACTGCTCAAAACAGACACAAGGAACATAACTGAACAAGAATTTAGAACAATTGTCATAAAACTTATCGCTGGGCTTGAAAAAAGCATAGAAGCTGTCAGAAGATATTGATACAAAGACTAGGAACCTTCAAAATAGCTGAGACGAGTTAAAAAAAAAAGGCTATAAATGAGGTGAATAAAAAGAGGGAGGCTGCCAATGCACGGATTGAAGAAGCAGAGAGGAGAACAGGTGAATTAGAAGACACAGTTATAGCAAAAGAAGAAGCCAAGAAAAAGAGAAATTGATACAGGAGCATGAAAGAAGAATCAGAGACCTGATTGATACAATCAAATGGAACAATATCCGGATCATAGGAGTTCCTGAAAAGGAAGAAAGAGAAAAAGGTCCTGAAGGCGTGCTGGGCCAAATTGCACACGAAAATTTCCCCAATCTGTGGAAAGAGAAAGACATTGAAATTCAAGAGACTTTCTGAACTCCCTTAAGACGACATGTAAACCGACCTTCAGCATGACACATCATACTGAAACTGGCAAACTATAGGGATAAAGAGAGAATTCTGAAAGCAGCTAGGGATAAAAGGGACTTAACAGACAAAGGGAAACCTATCAGAGTGGTTACAGACCTCAGACCTATCTACTGAAAGGAATGGCAGGCCAGAAAGGAATGGCAGGAAATCTTCAATGTGATGAACAGGAAAAATATGCAGCCAAGAATTCTTTATCCAGTGAGCCTGTCATTCAAAATAAAAGGAGAGATAAAGGTTTTCCCAAATAAACAAAAGTTGAGAGAATTCATCACCACCAAACCAGCCCTACAAGAAATCCTAAAAGGGACTCAATGAGAGAAAGGTAACAAGGAATACAAGACACAAGAGACATCAATACAAACAAGAAACCTACAGAGAACACAATAAATCTAAACCCACATTTTCCCATAATTAACACTGAATGCAAATGGACTGAATGCTCCAGTCAAACGACACAGGGTAGCAGAATGGATCAAAACCCAAAATCCATTCTATTTCCTGTCTACAAGAGACTCAACTTAGACCTGAAGACACCTTCAGATTGAAAGTAAGGTGATGGAGAAATATCTATCAATGGACTATATGCAAAAAGAAAGCTGGACTAGCCATACTTCTATCGTACAAACTGGACTTTAATGTAAAGGCAGTAACAAAAGATGAAGAAGGACATTATTTAATAATTACAGGGTCTCTTCATCAGGAAGAGCTAAAAATTATAAACATTTATGTGCCGAAATTGGGAGCTCCTAGATACATAAAACAATTAATCACAAACAAAAGCAATCTTATTGATAAGAATGTACTAATTGCAGAGGACTTTCATACCCCACTTACAACAATGGATAGGTCAACAAGACAAAAAAATCACTAAAGAAACAATGGTCCTGAATGGCACACTGGAACAGATGGAATTATATTTTTTAAATTTTTTAATGTTTTGATTTATTTTTGATACAGAGAGAGAAAGAGCATGAATGGGGGAGGGAAAGAACCGGAAGCAGGCTCCAGGCTCTGAGCTGTCAGCACAGAGCCTGACGTGGGGCTCGAACCCATGAACTTGAGATCTGATCTGAGCCGAAGTCGGAGGCTTAGCTGATTGAGCCATCCAGGCGCCATGGGAACAGATTGAATTAATAGATATATTTAGAATTCTGCATCCTGAAGCTAGGGAATTCACTTTCTTCTCGAGTGCACATGGCACATTCTCCAAGATTGATCACATACTGGGTCATAAAACAGCTCTCCATAAATACCAAAGAATTGAGATCATACCATGCACACTTTCAGATCACAATGCTATGAATCTTGAAATCAACCACAAAAAATGTCTGGAAAACCTCCAAAAATGTGGAGGTTAAAAACTACCCTACTGAAGAATGATTGGATGAACCAGGCAATTAGAGAGGAAATTAAAACATAAAAGGAAACGAATGAAAATGAAAATACAAAAATCCAAACTCTCTGGGATACAGCAAAGGCAGTCCTAAGAGGAAAGTTCATTGCAATCCAGGCCTATTTCAATAAACTAGAAAAAGCACAAACTCAAAACCTAACAGAGCACCTAAGGAAACTAGAAAGGGATCAGCAAGAGTACCCCAAACCCAGCAAAAGAAGAGAAATAATAAAGATCAGAGCAAAATATAGAAGATAGAATCCACAAAAACAATTGAACAGGTCAATGAAACCAAGTCTTGGTTTTTTGAAATAATAAACAAAATTGATAATGCTTTAGCCAGGCTCCTCAGAAAGAAAAGAGAGAACACTCAAATAGACAAAATAATGAAGGAAAATGGATCTATAATAATAGATGCCTCAGAAATATAAGCAACCATCAGAGATTACTATGAAAAATTATATGCCAACAAATTAGAAAATCTAGCAGAAATGGACAACTTCCTAAATGCACATGCACTACCGAAATTCAAATGGGAAGAGAGAGAAAATCAAAACAGACCCATAACCAGTGAAGAAATTGAATCAGATATCAAAAATATCCCAACAAATAGAAGCCCAGGGCCAGATGGATTCCCAGGGGAATTCTACCAGACGTTTAAAGCAGAGTTAATACTGATCCTTCTCAAGATATTCCAAAAAATATAAACGGAAGGAAGACTTCTGCACTCATTGTACAAAGCACATATCACTTTGATTCCTAAGCCAGACAGAGACCCAACAAAAAAGAGAACTACAGGCCAATATCCTTAATGAATATGGATGCAAATATCCTAGACAAGATACTAGCAAATCAAATTTAACAGCATTTAAAAAGAATTATCCATTATGATCATGTGGGATTCATTCCTGGGTTATGAGGCTGGTTCAATATTTGTAAATCCATCAATGTGATCCATCACATTAACAAAGGAAAGATAAAAACCATATGATCCTGTTGGTAGATGCAGAAAAAGCATTTGACGATATACAAAATCCCTTCTTAATAAAAACCCTCTAGAAAGTTAGGATAGAAGGAACTTACTTAAACATTATAAAAGCCATTTATGAAAAGCCCACAGCTAATGGTTTCCTCAATGGGGAAAAATTGAGAGCTTTCCCCCTGAAATCAGAGACATGACATGGGTGTCCACTCTCACCATATTGTTTAACATAGTGTAGGAAGTTCTAGCATCAGCAATCAGACAACAAAAGGAAATAAAAGCCATCAGAATCAGCTAAGAAGTCAAATTTTCACTTTTCACAGGCACTCTGCATGGAAAACGTGATGGACTCCACCAGAAGCCTTCTAGAACTGATCAATGAATTAATTAATATTCCAGGGTCAAAACCAACATACAGAAATCGGTTGCATTCTTATACACCAAAAACGAAGCAACTGAAAGAGAATCAAGAAACCGATCCCATTCACAATTGCACAAAAACCTATAGAATACCTAGGAATAAACTTCACCAAAGATGTTAAAGACCTGTATGCTGAAAACTACAGAAGACTTATGAAGAACATTGAAAAAGACACAAAGAAATGGAAAAACATTCTGTGCTCTTGGATCGGAAGAATAAACATTGTTAAAATGTCATTATTACCCAAAGCAAATTACCCATTCAAAGCAATCCCCATCAAAGTTGCACCAGCATTCTTCTCAAAGCTAGAACAAACTATCCTAAAATTTGTATGGAACCACAGAAAACTCCGAATAGCCAAAGTGGTGTTGAAGAAGAAAACCAAAACAGGAGGCATCACAATCCCAGACTTTAGCCTCACTACAAAGCTGTCACCATCAAGATAGCATGAGATTGGCACAAAAAGAGACACACAGACCAATGGAATAGAATAGGCAGCCCAGAAATGGACCCACAAGTGTATGGCCAGTTAATCTTTGGCAAAACAAGAAACGGTATCCAGTGGAAAAAAGACAACCTCTTCAACAGGTGGTGTTGGAAGAGCTGGACAGCAACATGTAGAAGAACGAAATTAGACCACTTCCTTGCACCGTTCACAAAAACAAACTCAAAATGGATAAAGGATCGGAATATGAGACAGGAAGCCATAAAAATCCTAGAGGAGAAAGCAGGAAACAGCCTCCTCGACCTCAATCACAGCAAATTTTTCTGATACATCCACAAAGGCAAGGGAATCAAGAGCAATAATAAACTATTGGGACCTCATCAAGATAAAAAGCTTCTGCACTGCAAAGGAAACAATCAAGAAAACTAAAAGGCAACAGACAGAATGGGAAAAGATATTTACAAATGGCATACCATATAAAGGACTAGTATCCAAAATCTACAAGGAAGTAACTAAACTCCATACCCAAAAAACAATCCAGTGAAGAAATGGGCAGAAGACCTCAATAGACACTTCTCCCAACAGGACATCCAGATGGCAAACGGGTACATGAAAGGATGCTCAGCATCACTCATCATCAGGGAAATACAAATCAAAACCCCACTGAGATACCACCTCACACTGGTCATAGTGGCTAACGTGAACAAATCAAGAGACTATAGATGCTGGTGAGGATGTGGAGTAATGGGCACCCTCCTACACTGTTGGTGGAAATGTAAACTGGTGCAGCCACTCTGGAAAACAGTATGGAGGTTCCTCAAAAAACTATCAGTAGAACTCCCG
>NC_043717.1:48651411-48661252 GCF_006229205.1 Suricata suricatta | reverse complement strand
ATCTGGCCATTTGTAGCAAAGTGGATGGATCTTGAGGGTGTCATGCTAAGCGAAATAAGACAGGAGAAGAAGGACAGATACCATATATTTGCACTCATAGGTCTAACAGGAGAAACCTAACAGAGGACCATGGGGAAGGGGAAGGGGGAAGAGAGTAGGGGAGAGAAAGGGATGCAAATCATGAGAGACTATTGAATACTGAAAACGAACCGAGGGCTGAAGGGGGAGAGGTTGGGTGGAAGGGGGTGATGGTCATGGAGGGGAGTACTTGTCGGGAGAAGCACTGGGTGTTATATGGAAACCAATTTGCAATAAACTATTATTAAAAAATAAATGACTTAAATGTGTGGTATGTTAATTATATCTCAATAAAGCTATTTAAAAAGGAGAACCAAACTCAGGCAACAGGCTGGATTTGGCCCAAGGGCTATAATTGTTCTGGCTCCTGGCGTAGCACATGGACCATTTTCAAAAATGTTTGATATATGCTTGAAAAGAATATATCCTCTTCTCAAGTTCCACACATGAAGAAGAAAAATCTTGTTTAAGTTTTCTGTCAAATCCAGATCCTTACTATTATTTTGGTCTTCTTAATCTAGCAATTTCTGAGTAAATATGTTAAAAATCTCCTTCTATAATGTTAAGCCTGTTAACTCATTCCTTAAACAACATGAGTTTGAACTGCATAGGTCCATGTATATGTGGATTTTTTAAAATTTAAAAACATTTTTAATGTGTTATTTATTTTTGGGTGGCTCAGTTGGTTGAGCATCTAACTTCAGCTCAAGACACAACATTGCAGTTTGTGAATTTGAGCCTCACATCGAACTTGCTGCTGTCAACACGGAGCCCACTTTAGATCCTCTGTCTCCTCTCTCTGTCCCTCCCCAATTTGCTCTTTCTCTCTCTCTCTCATTCAAAAATAAACATTAGAAAATCAAAATAGAACTATGAGATGATCCAGCAATTCCTCTCTGGAGTATATCTGAAGGAAACAAAAATTTAATGGTTGAAGAGATATTTGCACTCCCACATTTATAGCAACATTATTTATAATATTCAAGATATGGAAACAAGTGTCCACTGACAGACTAATGGATAAAGTGATGTTATATACATATGTGTTTTAGAATATTACTCAACCATATAAAAGAAAGAGATCTTGCCATTTGTGATAAATGGATGGACCCTGGGGGCATTATGCTACGTGAGAAAAAGTCTGACAGAGAAAGACAAATACTGTATGACCTTACTTACATGTGGAAACTCAAAAAACAAAACCAATATCATAGAAAGTGAGATCAGTTTTGTATTTACGAGAGGTGTTGGGCAAGAGGAGGAGGAACAGGATGGAGACATGGAAATGATACAAAATTTCAATTATAAGATAAATAAGTACTGGAAATATAATGTACAACAGGATAATTCTAGTTAACATTGTGGTATGGCATATTTGAAAGTAGTTAAGCGAGTAGAACTTAAGAGTTATCATCACAAAGAAGAAAACATTTTTTCTATTTTATTTGTGATCTATATGAAATGATGGGTGTTTACTAAACCGAGTGTAGTAATCATTTTACGTTATTTGAAAGTTGAATCACTGTGCTGTACCTTGTAAACTTACACAGTGTTATATGTTGATTACATATCAATAAAATTGGGAAAAATAAAACAACTGCGTAAAAAGTAAAGAGTACCTTTATTTTCCTCAACAGTTTAAGGACTTTACTTTTTTAACTTTAATGACTCCTTTCCAATATAAAAGCTACTACCAAATTCTTGAACTCTTTCTTATTTCTCACAGATTAGACATTACTTTTTAGTCAATATGGTCAATGTATTTTTAGATTTATTCACATTTAACAATATCCTTGCTTATTATTGCCTCTTGCATCTCAGACCTTCCAGTCAAGATCCATTACCATCTATGTGAATTATATTACTTAGATTTTCCTTCATTGAAAATCTGGTTTAAAATATCTTTCTTTAATAGTTTATTGTCAAATTGGTTTCCATATAACACCCAGTGCTCTTCCCCACAAGTGCCCTCCTCCATTACTACTACTTCCCTCTCCCACCCCCTCTCCCTTCAACCCTTGGTTCGTTTTCAGTATTCAATAGTCTCTCAGGTTTTGCGTCCCTCTCTCTCCCCTACTCTCTTTCCCCCTTCCCCTTCCCCATGGTCCTCCATTAGGTTTCTCCTGTTCTCCTGTTAGACCTATGAATGCAAACATATGGTATCTTTCCCTCTCCACCTGACTTACTTCGCATAGCATGACATCCTTGAGGTCCGTCCACTTTGCTACAAATGGCCATATTTCATTCTTTCTCATTGCCATGTAATATTCCATTTTGTGTGTGTGTGTGTGTGTGTGTGTGTGTGTGTGTGTGTGTGTGTGTGTGTATCACATCTTCTTGATCCATTCATCAGGTTGTGGACATTTAGGCTCTTTCCATGATTTGGCTATTTTTGACAGTGCTGCTATGAACATTGGGGTACATGTAATCTTATGCATCAGCACTTCTATATCCCTTGGATAAATTCCTATCAGGGTTATTGCTGGGTCATAGGGGAGTTCTACTGAAAGTTTTTTGAGGAACTTTCCTATTGTTTTCCAGAGTGGCTGCACCAGTGTGCAGGGTGCCTGTTTCTCCACATCCTCACAAGCATCTATAGTCTCTTGATTTGTTCATTTTAGCCACATTCACTGGAGTGAGGAGGTA
Organism: Suricata suricatta; assembly: GCF_006229205.1. NCBI lineage: Eukaryota > Metazoa > Chordata > Mammalia > Carnivora > Herpestidae > Suricata > Suricata suricatta. The sequence goes on along the minus strand of NC_043717.1, from coordinate 48,658,528 downwards.
TCTCAGTGTGGTTTATGATTTGTATTTCCCTGAGGATGAGTGATGCTGAGCATCCTTTCATGTGACTGTTTGCCATCAGGATGTTCTTTTGGAGAAGTGTCTGTTCAGGTCTTCTGCCCATTTCTTCACTGGATCATTCGTTTTTCAGGTGTGGAGTTTGGTGAGTTCCTTGTAGATTTTGGATACTAGCCCTTTATCTGATATGTAATTTGCAACTATCTTTTCCCAATCTGTACGTTGCCTATTAGTTTTTTTGATTGTTTTCTTTGCAGTGCAGAAGGGTTTTTTTTTATCTTGAAGAGGTCCCAATAGTTCATTTTTGCTTTTATTTCCCTTGCCTTTGGGGATGTGTCAAGTAGGGAATTGCTGTGGTCGAGGTCGAGGAGGCTGTTTCCTACTTTCTCCTCGAGGGTTTTGATCGTTTCCTGTCTCACATTCAGGTACTTCAGCCATTTTGAGTTTACTTTTGTGTGTGGTGTAAGAAAGTGGTCTAGTTTCATTCTTCTGCATGTTGCTGTCCAGGTCTCCCAGCACCACCTGCTAAAGAGGCAGATGTTTTCCATTGGACAATATTTCCTGCTTTGTCAGAAATTAATTGACCGTACATTTGTGGGCCCAGTTCTGGGTTCTCTATTCTATTTCATTGGTCCATGTGTCTGTTTTTGTGCCAATACTATACTGTCTTAATGATGACAGCTTTGTAGTAGAGGCTAAAGTATAGGATTGTGATGCCTCCAGTTTTGGTTTTCTTCTTCAATATTACGTTGGCTATTTGGGGTCTTTTGTGGTTCCATACAAATTTTAAATAACTTTTTCTAGTTTTGAGAAGAACTCTGGTACAATTTTGATGGGGATTGCATTGAACTTGTAGATGGCTTTGGGTAGTAATGCCATTTTTACAATGTTTATTCTTCCAATCCGTTAACATGGAATGTTTTTCCATTTCTTGGTGTCTTCTTCAATTCATTTCATAAGCTTTCTATAGTTATCATCATATAGGTCTTTTACATTCTTCATTAGGTTTATTCCTATGTATTTTATGGTTTTTGTGCAATTGTGAATTGGGTCATTTTCTTGACTTCTCTTTCTGCTGTTTCATTATTGGTGTATAGGAATGCAACCAATTTCTGTACATTGATTTCATACTCTGCAACTTAATGAATTCATTGACCAGTTCTAGAGGACTTCTGGTGAAGTTGATCAGGTTTTCCATGTAGAGTATCATGTCCTTGTGAAAAGTGAAAGTTTGACTTTTTAGCTGATTCTGATGCATTTTATTTCTTTTTGTTGTCTGATTGCTGATGCTAGGGTTTCTAGCACTATGTTAAACAACAGTAATGAGTGTGGACTCCCCTGTCGTGTTCCTGATCTCAGGGGGAAAGCTTTCAGTATTTCCCCATTGAGGATGATATTAGTTGTGGGCTTTTAATAAATGGCTTTTATTATGTTTACATAAGTTCCTTCTATTCTGACTTTCTCAAGGTTTTAATTAAGAAAGGGTGCTGTATTTTGTCAAATGCTTTTTTTGCATCTATCAACAGGATTATATGGTTTTTTTCTTTTCTTTTGTTAATGTGAAGTATCACATTGATATCTTTGCCAATATTGAACCAGTCCTGTATCCCAGGAATAAATCCCACTTTATCATGATGGGTAATTCTTTTTATATACTGTTGAATCAATTTGCCAGTATCTTGAGTATTTTTGCACCTGTATTCAGTAAGGATATTGGTCTGTAGTTCTCTCTTTTTGCTGGGTTTGGGTATCCAGGTGATGCTGGCTTCGTAGGATGAGTTTGGAAGTTTTCCTTTTATTTTTATTTTTTTGAAATAGTTTAAGAAAAATGGGTATTAGCTCTGTGTTAATTGTTGGTAGAATTTCCCTTGGAAGCCATATGGCCCTGGGCTCTTGTTTTTTGGGAGATTTTTGATAATGGATTCGATTTCTTCACTGGTTATCAGTCTATTCATGCTTTCTATCTCTTCTCATTTGAATTTTGGTCATGGATGTATGTAAAGGAATTTGTCCATTTCTTCTGTGTTGTCCAGTTTGTTGGCATATAGTTTTTCATAGTAATCTCTAATGATTGCTTGTATTTCTAAGGGATTGGTTGTAATATATCCCTTTTCAATCATGATTCTGTTTATTTGGGTGCTCTCTTTTTGATTTCTGTGGAGTTTGGCTAGAAGTTTTTCAATTTGTTTATTTTTTTCAAAAAACAACTCGGTTTCATTGATCTGCTCAACTGTTTTTTTTTTTTTTGGATCTATATTGTTTTTTTCTGCCCTGATCTTTATTATATCTTTTGTTCGGCTGGGCTTTGTGTGCTCTTTTTGCTCCCCTTCTAGTTCCATTAGGTGCTCTGTTAGATTTTTAATTTGTGCTTTATCTCATTTGTTGAAATGGGCCTGGATTACAATATACTTTCCTCTTAGGACTGCCTTTGCTGAATTCCAGGGTGTTTGTATTATTGTATTTTCGTTTTCATTTGTTCTCATGTATTTCTTAATTTCTTCTCTATTGCCTGATTAGCCCAATTAGGGTGGTTTTTAACCTCCACATTTTTGGAGGTTTTCCAAACTTTTTCTTGTGGTTAATTTCAAATTTCATCACATTGTGCTCTGAAAGTATGCATGATATGATATGTATTTGTTTGTATTTATGGAGGGCTGCTTTATGATCTAGTATGTAATCTATCTTGAAGAATGTGCCATGTGCACTCAAGAGGAAAGTGAGTTTCCTACCTTCAGGGTGCAGAGTTCTAAATATATCTATTAATTCCATCTGTTGCAATGTGCTATTCAGGTCCATTGTTTCTTTAGTGATTTTCTGACAGACAGAAAATTGGAGTGTTAAAATCCCCTGCAACAAGAACTTTTTTTATCAATAAGATTGTTTCTGTTTGTGATTATTTGTTTTATGTATTACGGTGCTCCCTAATTTGGCACATAGTTGTTTATAATTTTTAGCTCTTCCTGATGAAGAGACTCTGTAATTATTATATAATGTCCTTCTTCATCTTTTGTTACTGCCTTTACCTTAAAGTCCAGTTTGTCAGATAAAAGTATGGCTACTTTGGCTTTCTTTTGACTTTTAATTGCATGATAGATATTTACCATCCCCTTAATTTCAATCTGAAGTTGTCTTCAGGTCCTTAGTCCTGAGTCTCTTGGTGCACCTGGGTTGCTCAGTCTTTTAAGTGTCTTGCTTTGACTCATGTCCTGATCTATGATGATTCGTGGATTTGAGCCCTGCATCAGGCTCTGTGCTGACAGCCCAGAGCCTGAAGCCTGCTTTCAGGAACTGTGTCTCCCTCTCTCTTTGACCCTCCCCTGCTCACGTTGTCTCTCTCTGTCTCCAAAAAAATAAATACAAAACATAAAAAAAAATGAGTCTCTTGTAGATAGCAAATAGATGGATTTTGGTTTTTCATCCATTCTGCTACCCTGTGTCATTTGATTGGAGCATTCAGTCCATTTACATTCAGTGTTATTATTGAACAATGTGGGTTTAGATTCACTGTTGTCTCTAGAGTTCATGTTTGTAGTGGTGTCTCTGGTACCTTGGTACCTTGTATTCCTTTCTACATTTCCCTCATAGAGTCCTTCTTAGGACTTCTTGTAGAGCTGGTTTGGTGGTGATGAATTCTCTCAATTTTTGTTTATTTGGGAAAACTTTTATCTCTCCTATTTTAAATGACACACTCTCTGGATAAAGGATTATCGGTTGCATATTTTTCCTGTTTTCACATTCTAGAATTCCAGGCGTTCCTTTCTGGCCTACCAAGTTTCATTAGATAGGTCTGTAACCACTCTGATAGGTTTCTCTTTGTATGTTAGGGCCATTTTATTCTCAGCTCCTTTCAGAATTCTCTCTTTATCTTTATATCTTGCCAATTTTGCTATGATATATCATGCCAAAGTTCAATTCAAGTATATCTTAAGGGGGTCCTTTGCACCTCTTGGATATCAATGTCTATTTCTTTCTCCAGGTTCATGAAGCTCTCGGCTATAATTTGATTGTGCACCCCTTCAGGACCTGTTTCTCTATCTTCTTCTTCAGGAACTCTTATGATAAGAGTACTGTTGGGTTTGATTGTATCACTCAGGTCTTGAATTCTCCTTTCTTGCTCCTGTATCAATTTCTCTTTTTCTTGCCTTCCTGTTTTGCTATAATTGTGTCTTCTAATTCCCCTATTCTCCATTCTGCCTTTTCAATCAGTGAAGTGGCTACCTCTGTTTTATTATGCACCTCATTTACATCCTTTTTCATCTAGTCACAGCTATTTTGAAGGTCCCTAGTCTTTGTGTCAAAGTTTCTCTGATGGCTTCCATGCTTTTTTCAAGCCCAGCGATTAATTTTAAAACAATTGTTATACATTCTAGTTCAGTTATGCTGCTTGTGTCTGTTTGACCATTTCTATAGCTGTGATTTCTGTGCCTGTTAGTATTGCTCTATTAAAGGAGGCTTTTGTCTGTCTAGAGTCTGTCATTTCAGGAAGTGTTCTTTTAATGGTGTCTCTTGTTTTCTCTTGTTATGCCTTTGATTATTTTATTTTCCTACCCAGTGATGTTTGGGATTCTACACCTTGTGTACTTTGGCTTGTTTCTTGAGGTAGCCCTGAAAAGGTAAACAGAAATACAAACACATAGGGAACAAAAACACACAAAAGAGCAAACAATTCAAATAAACAAGCAAAGCCAAAGGGGAAAGAAATAAAGAACACAAAAGAAAAGAAAGGACAGGAAATGAAAAAAAGAAGGCAGGGGTGGGGGTGAGGGTGGGAGGTGGAACAGATACGGCCAAAGATAAAGGTCAGTCTGAGAGCATAAAACCTTCAAGGGGACAGATAAGAATGAGATTAGGGAAAATATATCTGGATGGCAAAAATTGATCTTATCACAGCAGTGCATAAATGTTGGTCTTTCCCAGACTCCAGGGGTGAAAGGGAGAAAAGAAGGAAAGAGGAAAATAGAAAAGAGAAAACAAGGGGAAAAATAATTTAAAAAAAGTATCTCTCCAGCGTGGATGGGCATGGTTGGTGTAGGCAGGTCGGGTCTCCCTGGTTGTTCTCTGTGGCCTAGCCTTAGTGGTTTTGGGAGAAGAATGATGTTGCCCCAAGCCTCCCTCAGACCACTTGTTGCAAGCCACTCTCTTGAATCCGATCTTCCCCTGCCATGGGCAGACCAAATTGCTTTGATTTTCTAAGCTCCACCAAGTTTCTAAGTCCTAGTCCATGCACTTTAATGCTGTCACCCCAGCTAAAATATCCTCCTGCAGGCAGTCTGGACTGAATAAGGCGACTGGGAATCCAGCTCTTCCCTGTCTCTGCCTGGAGTTGGCGAGCTGCGGAGCCCAAGGGAGAATAAGCCCGCTGAGTGGGACGAATTTTGTCTCTCCATATAGGGTCTAAGTCTTCTCTCTCCAGAGATCACTCTAGGAGAGTTTTTGGTCTCTCTTTCTCTTCCCCTCGGCTGTCTACCAGTCTGCACAGCCGGTCTGCATGCAACCCTCCATGGTCCTGTGTTACTTCTGCACACATGGCCCTCTACGGCCCTGCATCACGTTTCTAAGCGTTCTTTCTCCTGGTGCCACTTTGGGCTGGTGCTCCCTCCCTTCGGAGCCTCCAGTCTCAGTTTGCACTCACTCCATGAGGCTGTCATCTATAAGGAATCCTTGTGCATACCTCCCATTCGTGCATATCAGAGTGTTGTGGCTTTACTCCTTCTCAGTTTGATAGTTGAGGGCAGGTGGAGATTACAGGGCACCCTAATTCTTTGCCATCTTGCCGCTCCCTCCTGTTGTGTTTTTTTAATAATGCCTCTTTCCTACTTCTTAACTGTGCTCTGGAAGTGTAGTTAAGTATATATTAGACCTATTCTAACTTCATATCTCTTAATCTCTCATAATTTCCATTTTATTATCTTTCTGTTCTACATTATGGATATTACGTTTGCATAGCTCTTATTTTCCTAATTCTCTTTTTATTTATATTTAATCTTATAGTCTATGTTTTACTTTTAAAAGTACTATTTTATTCCTTTTCTCATTTTGAAAAGCTTGGTTTGGTTGTTTGGTATAGTCTCTTGTTCTTTACCTATAGTCCAAACATTTTATAGATATCTTTAGTCACTTTAAATAAAGTTAACTTTAAGGGCACGTGGGTGGCTCAGTCAGTTAAGTGTCTTGTCATGGCTCAGGTCATGATCTCTCAGTTGTGGGTTAGAGCCCAGAGTCAGGCTCTGTGCTGGAGCTTGGATACTGGGGCCTACTTCAGATTCTGTAACTCCCTCTCTTTCTCTACCCTTCCCCTGCTTATGCTCTGTCTCTCTATCTCTCTCAAAAATAAATAAACACTAAAAAATATAGTTTCATATTCTATGTGTGAGGGTTCTATATTCTTTAGTCTGTGGGTCTGATTCTGATGTTTGTTGTGTCTGTGGGCTTTTAGTAAGAGTATCTTATTTTGTACATGTACGTTTTATAGCTTTTGACTATGAGATGCCCACTTTCTTTGGACCTTTATATATAGGAATTTTTGAGGCCTGTATGCATTCTAAGATGGAGCATTTACCATTGTCATCACGTGTGGGGACTGCTGACCTGAGATCTCATCTTTCAGTTTTTCAGACCTCATAAGTATGTTTAATTAAGACTACAAAATTCTGGGAAGACCATCTATGGTTATAAATTCTTATGAAAGGTTTATTTCTCTTCTCCACTCAATGCCAGGTTCAAGTGTGGCAGGTGTCTTTGCTATCTCCTGTGAGATAAAGTAATTCTTCCTCACTCTTATATTAAAGGGAATAGCACTTCAGAGTACTTGTCTTATGTGGAATTTTCTTATAAGATTTTTGATCTTGGGCAAGCCCTAGTATTTATCTCCTTTTTTCTCTCACCTCTTATCAATGTAGAAAATCAGACTCTCAGGGCAACATTTGGCTTTGGCACTCATTTACCTCCAGAGTTTCTATTTTCATTTCCTTTCTAGATGTGGATTTTTTACTGTTATACTAGTTCAGCAATAAATTTTAAAATATTATTATTACTTCCTAAATTTTTAATTCAAATTCGATAATTCAAATATATATATATATATATATATAGTGTGTGCGTA
>NC_043717.1:48606022-48651311 GCF_006229205.1 Suricata suricatta | reverse complement strand
GAGAGAGAGAGAGAGAGAGAGAGAGAGAGGAAGAGGGGCAGAGGGAGAGAGAGAATCCTAAGCAGGCTCCGTGTTCAGTGTGGAGCCCTATGCAGAGCTCGATCCCCATGGGATCATGACCTGAACTGAAATCAAGAGTCAGATGCTCAACCAACTGAACCAGTCAGACACCTGTTTGTTTGTTTGTTTGTTTGTTTGTTTATATTAGTCCAGCTAACTCTTAAAATAACAATGATTTATTCCTGTCCCATAGTTAACTGGGATATTAATAATTCCTGCCCTTCTTTCCTTATTGGTTTCCTGTGTGTCTCCAATGAGATAGTGGATATCAAAGTGCTGTAAGGCATAAAGCACCACTTAAATGACAGTGGGTTGTTATTACAACTAACTTCAAGCCAAACTAGTGGCTTGGGATTAGGAGAAGGAAATTCAAAGTTTAAAGTAGAGAGAGCTCATTTCTAGTTGAGGAAATCAGAGAAAACATTCTGGAGTTGGCTTCTGAGTTGAGCCTTAATTGTAGAAAAGATTTGCCTAGGCCAAAATGGAGGAAAACATTTTATGTGAAGAACACCACATGGACAAAGTCTAGTAGAATGTTCTGTATTCTTAAAGGGAGGCTTTATGTCTGGTCTCTTGTCTGTTAGTGCTTATATAATGGTATTGCCTATATGGTGGTTCTTGACTTAGACCATTAAAGGAATCCATACACTCTGACTTCAGATACTCCCCAGGCAGCCACAGTTGCCCACATTCATTCTGGATAAGAGATGTCTTTGGCCTATATAAAACTTGTCTAGGTACAGAATGATTCAAGAAGCATTAGTAGAAATATACTCCCATGAAGATTGACAAGTGTGTGTGAATGATAGGCAAGATGGCATGCTGTAGGAATGGAGGTTGCTGTGGAACAACAAGCAAGGCAATACTGAGTGTGTTGTCAGGGAGGCTAGTAGTTAGAAATATGCAAGTACAGCAAGCTCTATCATTGGATTTTTGTATCGTACACATCTTAAAATTGTACAAGTAAGATTATAGGCATTGGAATTAGATAAAGGAGGAATTTCTGAGATTGACAAAATTATGGTTTAACCAAAAGTTTTACAGAACCTAAGAAGGCTTGTTAGAGCAGTAGGAAACAGCCCAGTCCTTATTTCCCATACTTTGCAGATAAGGATACTCAGTCTGCTGGAGTTTACCTGCTGATTAGTGGCAAAGGCTGCTATTCTGCTTCCTTATCCCATGATCTTTTCTCTTACCGGAAAAACATGTTCATAGATTCTCTGCACACTCAGGGTGTAGCCCAGGTATCTCTAGGTAGAGATAGGAGAGGAGAGCAAGAGACTTGGCAAGACACTTGGGAAGTAGTAGGGCTAGAGAAGACCATTATTTCTCCAAAATAACTCATCTAAAGTTTTGGGAGGAGATAGTTGCTCTGCAGAAATCATGGGTTTGTGTACACCAGACACCACTGTCACTCTTGGACTGGGTGGTTGTAAAGACAATTTCATTGTGATATAGTAACTTCTTTATTCCTATGTATAATGCTGCATGTTTTTGAGTTCCCTGAACCTCTTTGCAAAGACCTAGAAAATAAATCAACCTTTCAATAAATAAAATACAGTACAGTAATAAAAACTTTAGGCTTTGGCAACAAACACACTCTAGCTTGAGTTCAGGTTTTACTTCTTAGAAGTAACCTTGGGCCTGAGCCAGAAATAATGTTGGGTCAGAGCCTCAGGTTCTTTATATAATAAAAGTAACTATGCTCAACTAATAGGGTGATATAATGATTAAGACACAGTGTAAGAAGTTTAGCTTTAGCATTTCTTCACACATGGTAAGTACATTCTATTATTATTGTTATTCTCTTAAATCAATCTCTGTATTACCCTTTATTATATTCTTATACAATATGGTTTAGCATAACTTTCATCTCCCAAAAATAATTATGTTATATTTTTGTTAAAAAGTCCTTAATTATCTGAAGTGGTGTTCTGTACTAAGTTGTGAGATGTGGCAGAAAAAAATTGTTGATAAGACCTTACACATTGAAGTTGGTGGATAATTTTCCTAAAAATATACTATAGGAGGTTCACATTTTTCCTTTCAATACTGTCTTACCTGTATTTGATGTCTTAAGTGGGAGGGAGGGGCTAAGCAATAGCTGTGTGTCGGGAATGACATAGAACACTGGATACTCCCATGAGAATATACCACACGTGGCCATTATCTTTCACCTGTGGCAACTGAGAACTACTGACCTGCAAAAGAAGTTCTACTTCTTAACAGGACACACGGCTTTTCACAATGGGATCTAGCCCAGACTCATCTCCAGCACTTATTCCCCACTAGTTCTTTTTTAATGTTTATTTATTTTTAGAGAGTATGTGTGTGAGACTGGGGAAGGGGCAGAAAAAGAGGGAGAGAGGCTCTCCTCCCTCCAGGGAGGTTCTAGGCTGTCAGTGAAGAGTCAGATACATGGTTCGATCTCATGAAACTGTGAGGTCATGACCTGAGCCAAAATTGAGTCAGGACTTATAACCGACTGACCCACACAGACTCCCCTCCCCACAACTTCTTATTTGTTTTGTATCAAAGTAGAAGCCATAGTCTTTCCTGATTCTTTTATATTTACCTATGCTCTTCCCTCAGCGGGTTGTCTGCTCAGCTACCTTTCTCTCCTATAAAATTTCCCTTCATTTTTCAAGGCTTGAATGGGGACATGTTATCTCCTTTAGGAAGGGGAAATTTTGTATCTTCCTCTTCAGCATTTTTTTCTGAAATCCTTTTTGGATGAATGAATGACACCCCATACCCATAGAGCACCAATTTGGTTGTCTTCCCACAGCCTACATTACCCTTTACAATGCTGCTACCACTCCTCTCAGGGATGCCCTTTCTGCTATCTATGAATCCTGTGCCAGTGAGTGTCATCTCAGGAAGATAATGGTAGGTACAGGTGAGATAGTATCACATATTGTCACCACAGAGACTGTTATACACATTAAGGATGGGGCGCCTGGGTGGCTCAGTAGGTTAAGTGTCCGACTTTGGCTCAGGTCATGATCTCATGGTTTGTGAGTTAGAGCCCTGTGTCGGGCTCTGTGTTGACAGCTCAGAGCCTGGAACCTGCTTTGGATTCTGTGTCTCCCTCCCTCTCTGCCTCTCACTTGCTCGTGCATGCTCTGTCTCTCTGTCAAAAATAAATAAACATAAAAAAAAACACTTTAAAGATTGTATCAGATCCTGAATTCTTTTGTACATTGGTCTAATGTGAAAAGACTGAGACTGAATATCAGAAGATTCACTTCTTTCAGTTCATACTTAGGGCCCTTAATTATTCAGGAGCAGCCTTGCCAATGTAGAATAAGTTTCCTTATCTGCAAAATGAGTTTGATCTCTGACCTGCCAGCTTCTACAGGATGTTGTGAGGCTCAGATGGGATCATATGTTCTGGGAATTGAAAGGCTGGCCCGAATTTCTATGGCTTTCCTTTAACCTTGGGATAAAGGCAAAAACTCCTGTGACAGAAAGGCTCTCATTGGTTTTGCTTGTGCCTCCTCTCTACCCTCTTCTCTCACAGCCACACCATTCATCCAACTTTACCCTCAGGCTAAACTATTTGCTGTCTTTTTGAAGAAGAATGCCTTTTTCTCTGCCCTCACTCCCATCTTCTTTCAACTTGGGTCACAGCCTTGACTGTCCTAAGAAGGCTTCCCACTAGTCTATGCGAGGCATTCTTCTGTACTCCAACAGAACCTTGAACTTTCCTCACCATAGTACCCATTACATTGTATTACAAATGTTTGTGTTTTTGTCTTTCTCACAATACTGAAAGCTCCATTAAGACAGAGACCATCTCTGTGTTTGTGGTACATAATGGTTACACAAATAGTTTGTGAATAAATAAAAGAACAAATGAATGACGGAATAATTGGATACTGTGCCCCTGTCAAGAGTCCTTGCAGTCTTTTGAGATGGTGGGATTCTTTCACAAATTTCATCCTAACATTATCCACTCTTAGAACTATGTATAAGCATCAAAAGGGCTTATTTCCTTTGGGGACAAGAGTCCCAGAGGACAGGTGATGTGCTTTTCACAGTATCTCTTGCTCTTTTGGCCTATTTTATGATATGAGATTTGAAGTGACCAATGGGAGCTGGGGGGTGGGAGTTTTTGCATAGAGTCTGACTTAAGTCAGCTTTTTTTGGTAGTCTTCCTGGTTGGCAGCTAGTCTGAGTTCTCCAAATGGCCTTTGCCTTGTTTGAAGTAGCCTGCAAAGTAGTTGAGAGAAGAAGGGAACTTGTGGCCTGAAAAAAATGGTGGAAGGAGAATCTGAAAATTTGAATGATCTGCATCTGCCTTTTAACTCACAAATCTACGCTCTCATATTTCAGTGGTTTAAATGTTTCTCATTGTTCGTGCAGTTACTTTTCCCATAATTATTTCCTTCTCTCACACCACCCCCTGCAGTGGTATGAAGAAAACCTCTTGAAGTGTATGGTAGGTGAAATATGTGCTGTGGTTGGAATAGAGATCTTGGAACTGTATACGTGGGAAACACAGATAAGAAGTGTATGCTCTCACCATGGCTCTGAACCAGTGTGCAAAGGGATGGTGAAGGTTTTCAGGTGCCACCCTGGCATGCTGCCTGCAGGCATATGAAGGGACCATAAGCTGAGTGTTCTAGGGCTAGTCCCTTGCCCACAAGTTAAAATTCACAATAACACTCAATAAAGTTTTTGGCCTGGCTTCCTGATGTGAAGAATGTTTGGATTAGATGCTAAGATCCCTTCTAGCTCAAAAATTATCAAAGGTTGGCCTAATCTTGTCTGAAAGATGGATGTGAGAAGGTTTGGGGTGTATATGTTAGGTTAAGGTCCCAGACAGTCCTTGCCTAAGATGTTTAATAGGCTATAAATTCACTGAAAACATGGGACCATAGCTTACTTAACTCCTAATTATCTCTGCTATTTATGAGATCATCTAAATGGTAAACAAATTATTTAACGTTTGAGCCCTTTTCCAACCAGTCAAGGGATTGACAGCATCTACAACACAGGACTCAATTGTGGTTTTGACCTCTTGCTCTCTGAAATGTTCAGTAAATGTTTTGAGTACAAATATGAAGATTTTAGTTCCAAAAGTATGTGTTTGAGGGATAATAAAAAGCATTTTCCTTTCCCCCTTATGTCATGGTTAAGAAAGGTGTTACAGTAGTTTGCAATAACCATGGTTTGCATATTGGAAGGTACTTCCTATTTCATCCAGCCTTACTGCACACCTTCATATATACTCATTTCATAGATGAGAAATCTAGATCCAGAAAAGGGTAGAGAATTTCACAGTACCATATAGTGAATCAGAAGGTCAGAATTTTAACCATACCCTAGCTATATGACTATGAGCAAGTCACATATTGGGCTCTGGCCTCCAGGTTCTTTTTAATCCACTAGATGTCCTTATCTCCCTGACCTTTGCGCTTTGCTACTCCTTGGAAAATGTATTATGCATGCTAACTACCTTGTCACATTATGCAGTGGCTGAGTAGTAAATAAAATCAAGTATGGTATGTTAGACCAGTCTCTGTAAGTACCAGAGAGGATAACTAAGCGATGGTGATCAGAAGAGTCTTCTGGAGGCAGGCTCTGACACACATAACCCACAAACATACATATTCTCTATTACTTAGACTCACAGATCCCCAAAATGTCTTTTTTTCTTCTCTCCATCAAGCACTGTGTTCATGAAAAATTTGAGAAATCTGTCCACTCTGAGGTGGTCAATGACAAATACAGCTCAATGAGGGATCCTTCACAGAGGTTCTTGCATTTTAACAGGGAACAAAGCAAGAGCAATAGCCTCCTTGGCTGAGTCACATACATTCTTATTGAATTCCCAGAATGGCCCAGTAGAGAGACATTGTGCAATCTCTATTACAGGTGAGGACACTGAGGCACAGAAAGCTTCTGCATACCTCATCTGTCACCTCACCTGCATTTGTCACACCTCATTGATGTCTGTATCTTAGGCTCAGGAATTCAACTTGAGATTTAATTTAAATATCCAAACTAGGAGGAGACAGGAGGTCACCTTGTCTAAACCTTTAAAAACCCCAAAGAAGCCCGGTTCAGATTTTACTTGGGTGTCAAGGGTGATAGGTTTTTGAAAAACATTAAGAATGTGAACATGCCCATTCCTTATTTGAAGCTTGGCAAGAACTGGGCAGTGAAGCTCCCAATAAAGACAGCCAATAAAAAAAAGAGCTAATTAAAAAACTCAGATGACATTCTCCTGAAATTTTAGATGGTTTTATGTTTTAACAAATTAACAATCGTGATAAGAGAACATTAGCAGCTTTTCTCTAGTCTCTTTGTTAACAATAACTTGAGCCTGTAGCCACAACAGGGGCCATGGCCAAATTTTAGCTGGCAGGCCAGCAATCCAGTATTTTACACAATGTATGACATTTCTGAAAGAAGAGACAAAGACAAACTCAGAGTCACACATGGATTCCAACAAACAAGTTTCTGCCAGTTTTAATTGTATTTAAAGCAACAAAAGATTCCAAGATTACAAAAAAAAAAAAAAAAAGAATAGAGCACTAGCGCTTGGGGCTGGTCCTGCTGCCCAGTGGAGGCCAAGTGCCATTTTAAGTACTGAAGCCCCGTTAAAAGAACTTTCAAGCAAAATTAATGTTTCTTTTTTTTTTTAAATAATTATTATACGATCTGTTCTTTCTTTTTTTCTTTACTTTTTCCCTCAACATTGAAAATTAAATCTTACATTTGGTTACATTGTGTGCTCTCTCCTACTGCCAAATTAATCTCAAGGACAGCACAAGAATGTCACGTCTGAGGCACTCCCTAATCAATGTGCCAGTCTAGGGAAAGGCAGAAAGATATCACTGAGTGGTAAGGGGACTCTTTTATTATTTTTTAGCTTGGGTTACCCCAGTGGTGGCTACTCTCAGCACCTGAGTGGCTTATGGGACAGGACAATCCCACAGGCACTTCACTTCAGGGCAGTTAGCACCAAGGGCTAAGTTTGGGAAAGACTGCATGCCTAGCCTACCTGTGGTGCAAGGAACAGAGTCCCAAAATGTAAAGCATAGATAGGGGGCACCACCAGAGTAGCAGCAACATTTTAGGATTTTCTTTCCTTTGGCGTATGTGTGTGTTTGGGTTTTCGGTGGCCAGTGGAATCTGCAGCCATATGCTAGACAGCCTCCTTAATTAGTGCATATGGGGACTGTTTTAGGCTACAAGGACTACTCAATCTATAGTCTCTCATTTAATTTTATCAAAGGCTAAGAGACAAGTGAAGTAAGGAAAGAGATCAGCACCCCTGCTATATTGAACTGGGGTTGCTAAGCAATCCATGCATATTACCTACTTTCTGGCCAAATCAAAGGGTGATGAATCAAAGCTGCATCAAAGCTGTTTTTCCTTTTCAAAGTCTCCCTTCTAAATCTAAATACTTAACACTCATTTCTGGGGGTAGAAAAATTAGAAATGGTTTGTTACCTCAGTCTAAGCATCTGAAGAGGAAGAGTAACTAATGCAAATTTTTCTGCCTTCACCTAGAAGTGATTGAAGATTGGGAGGCTCTGGGCAGCAGACCCCAGTGTCAATTTCTTAACTGAAGAAAAACATCCCTACCCTTGGGCAGAGATGAACCTGCATTTACAGAGATACAACTTCTAGCACACTGACAATTTTTTAACAGATAAAAACACATTTTCATTGTCAAAATCTTTACAGAACACACCCAAAACCAAAATTAGAGCACACAGACACCCAGTAGCAAGAGCACCTCAATCATAGGTGAGTGAGTTGTGTGATATGCGGAGCACATGCTCCAGGTTCCCAAGTGCAGGAAACTGCCCTTTTCTCACAAGGATGGTGAAGAACAAAGAATACTCCTTCCAAAGCTCAAGTCCCATTAGGGGGCCACTGGTTAATCATTTGGGTGGGCCACTGGGCCCATGTCTGGACCTCTCTTATGGTAAATCCCAGTTGATTCCAATGGGTCTTCACCACCCTTTACACATTCATCTGTCTTGGGCTACTAAAGTGCAATACATCATGTACCTTATTCTTTCCCTCTCTGCTCCTTTGTTAGGCCTATTTGTAAGGCCCTAATAGAGGCAGAGATGTCTTAGTCATCTGAACAAACCAGGTATGTTTTCCATTCTGAGAGAGCTTCCAAAATTTAACTGTGGCCTCTCTCACAAGTACATGGTATCAATTATGACCTGGAACCAAATATAAAGGTGCAGAGAAAGATAAAGCTATCAGAACACATTATATCTATACATATATAATTCAATTTTGAAACATGGATACAAATACTCATTTACAATATATTTTAACCTTCTGTCTTAAAACCCAGAGAGCTTTTTGTGTCCAAAGTGGGCAGAAATGAGGATTTCTGCTTTCTGTCCCTTTAGTGCAAAATCTAGTCCTTTAAATGCTCCCCTTCTCAGCAAGGGCTTCACATCTTCAGATAAGATAACATGGACACAAGCAAACACAGTGACCAAGAGAGCTCCATTTCCAGCCATGCAATAATGGAGCTTTAAGAATTTGCTCAACAACTACTAGAGAAAAAGAAACCTAGTTCTGCTTATAAAATTACTTAGTGAAGGACCTATAATCCTTTCTTTTTTCAAAATTATCTTCACTTTTATAAACATGTATATTGTTGGGGAAAGCCCACAAAACTATTATATAGGTCAGTCAACAACAAAAGTCCTTTAGTCTGTCTTTGGATAGTTTACCAAAGAGGCACTAATGCTTGCTACCTCCCTGCTCTTAAGATTTTGGTATCTTAGCAGATAGAGTATAATCTTTGGTTACATAACGTTATGATTTCATCTCTTTGTCCTTTTTTAAAAACTACTTTCAAAGATTTTCAAAGAAATTAGTGGTAAGAAACATACCTGCCTATAAAAGGCAGCAGGGGTAGAAACTTCCTTTTATAAGAAAATGCACGTGCTAAATGGCTTATTTTGACTTTAAGCTTGGGGTTTGATCCTGTGCTTTAATATTCCTGATTCCCATGACCCTTTACAAGGGTTTAACACAAAGGCCACTCCTTTGGCCCAGTGCCCTCTCACCTGGGCAAATAGCACAATATAATTGGTAGTCAGCTTCTTGTTTTCCCAGGGGTATGCAGGGGTAGTTATAAGGCTGTCTTGAGAGAGTCTCATGAAGCGAAATCCTGGCACAAGGCTGGAAAGGGGTAAAAGGGAGTGGTTTGGGCTTTTGAACCCTGCAGAATATCAAGGGAACAAAGAGGGCAAGGCTAGGTCTGTGCTGTGGCTAATAAAACAAACAGATGGTACTTGAAGCTCAAAGTTAGGTCATTTGTGTAGTGTCAGCATCATGTGGATGATGAAACTATTTTCTCCTAAAGTGCAAATAGAATACTTCTTGCTATATATGCATATATGTATTTAGAAGTAGAGTATGGACAGAGAGGGACTCTAGCATCAATACGTTATTTATCAACCTGGAATCATCTCAGCAACTACCCAAAGAACAGAGTGAAGCTTTTTTTTTTTTAGTTCCAGTGAACATATATAAAAATATATGTATTACTGATTTTGTTTTTTTCAGCTATGTGACAAAATCTTTCAAAAGCTTCCATTCTCATTTAAAATATAATGAACTCTCCATGAACAATGATACTGTCTGTGGCACAGAACATCTATGGAAACAAAGAACTCAGCCCCCATTTCAGCTCAGAGGCCAGACTTGGGATCGCTGCATAATGAACAAGAGCTGCAACTGCCACAAGACTCTTTTATTTGACCACAGAGTTTGTGGCCCTGACAGCTTTCTACTGCCTAGCACAGATGGGGCCTTCTCCCTGATGTTCCTTCTTTTTCTCTTCCTCACTCCATCCTCATTGTGCACTGCAAGGACAGTTACCATGGCTTCTCTGGTGAGTTATTCTCATCTTTCAACTCACCAGGTGTATGGATCTGGATGGCCCATCCTTCATGGGTGAGTAGAATGTGCCAAACACATCAACTCTGTACAGCAGAGTGCATGCAAAATGAGACTTTTGTCAATTACACTGCTGGAACATCAATGGCCAAAAGAAAAAAAAAAGATCCCCCTTTTATCTGTGGGAGAACAAAGCTAAGCTAAAATCTCCTTCCTTCACTGACACCTCAATGCAAAAACACTAGGCGTAAGGCCTTGTTTAGACCATTTTTCCCAAGTGTTGCCATTCAGAAATTCAGAGTAATTCAGTTGTTGCTGCTTTTAATTACACTGCTGTTTCACTGATTTTTGGCTTCTACAAATGCAAAACATACATATTCATAAAGACAAGAGTCACAATTGGGAAATCCACAAAGATGAAAAATTTTGTAGTCAGAGAAATAAAAAGGAGATCATCTAGTATTTACAAGGAGAGGTATTAGAATGATCAAATCAAATCCATGTTCCATAAAAGATGAAAATCATTTCAAAACAGATGTGCAGGAACTATTAAACTGTAACCTAGTTTAACTGAAAAGATTGATGGATTTTTTCCCTTTAAAACAGCTAGAAGTAATCTTGTGAACTTATACAAGCCAAATGATGTCATAACAAAGAAAACCAGAATTTGTCTATTCTACCTCAGAAGAGAACCTGTCAGCTTTAATTTTGTCCAGCAGTCTTGGACTGGTATATCACCTATCTTAGGTTCCCTTTTCCCTTGTTATTTAAAGAAGCTGTTTTGCAGTTCATTTGGCTATTAATATCAACACAGAAATCAGAGGAGGAAACCCATGTAGATAATAACATGTCACTTAGAAACCATCTTCTCAACAAGTAGAATGAGACAACTGAAATGGGTAGCTTGGTAACTATCCCCTAATTTCTTGAGTTTAACAGATGACTTTAAGAACTAAGTGAGGAGGCAGTTGCCAAGATGAGAAAATAGGTGGACATTCCCCCCTGAACTCAGGATTGGGGAACAAAGTCAACAAAATAGAGGTGTGCCAAAGGACTACTGGAAACCAGTGTCCCAGGAGCACACCCTGAGTTCATGGATGGCAACCCAATGGAGCCATGCCAACCAGACCTTTCCAAAAGAGGTCATGGGCCTGTAGTGTAAATGTTTCAGCCTTCCTCTGACTGAGAGACAGCTACAAGGTGGGGACTCTGAGTGAGTATGGCTGATGTCAGAGCCCAGAATCAGCAGCAGAAGATGATGATGAATAAACTGACCAGATTGTGCCCATCTGGTTTTAGATTTTGCCTCTGAAAACTTTAATTTAGTCTCCTCTTAGTTTCTTCTCTCTTCTTCCCATGACTTCTGCAGGTGGATATGCTGGGTGGCAAGGAGAGCATTTACAAGGTTTCTGCTTCTAGTGCCTTTATTCTTCTTACTCTGGAAATTGAATTTTCTCTTTAACCTTGACCTGCATAGCCCCTTTAGCTGCTCTGAAGAAGAAGTAGGTATTTCTCACTTGGTGGGAAGGTATCATCTCTAGGGGAAAAGGGCAAGATGCCCAGCTTGTCCAATGCCATTGATGCCTTCTTTCCAGTTTGTCTAAGGGCTCCAGAGATCTGATAGTTGGTGAAAGACATTTGGTAAGAAGTTTTTGAGCCTATAGGCATCTAGAAATAGATGTCACGACTCTTGGCTTGCTAGGCTTCATGGTGGTAAGAGCTCTTGGCAGAAAGTCTGTGAATATGCCCAAATGAATAGACAAACATCACTATCATGGCTATAACACAGTCTAGTTAAGTTCAGGCCCACAAAACACTGAAGGGAGGGTAAGAGGGAGCTTGCATGGCATCAGCCAGAAAAAATTCAGATATTTTAAAAGTAAGGGCAAAGAGTTATCAAATCTTCAGTGTCCTAAGCAGGAAAACCATGAAGCCATCAATTCCTTTTCCTCTGATTCCAGCCCCAACCTATTCCCTGATCCGCAAATGGGAAAACCCGACCTGGATCTGGATAGGACCTTCCAAAGGGTCAGATCTGTCCTTTCTTTCTTATTGGTCTGACTCTTTAGTTGAAGTGACAAAGTTTTGGATAAAGAGAATATTCAGTTCAAAGCTCTTAGAAAGGCTTACTGAAAGTGGAGGCAGAGAATGAGAGAGAACAAGGATTGGGTGTAGGGAAGGTATTCACATGCAGATACGTTTTCAAACAAGAAGCACATTTTCAGTACAATGAATTGCACTGCAGTTAAGCAGTTTAGCCATCAGCGGCTAAGGCTGTGGGCAGGTCTTCGTGACCCATCTGTCTTCTTCCTCCCACCCTCTCTTAAATCTGTCCCCTCCCCTCCCCACCTAACTCATATTTGGGGTCATTCTGCCCTCTAATGGCAATAGCCATTGGCAGAAAAGAAAGTTTCCCCGGGGAGGGTAAATTTGGAAAAAAATCAGTGACTCCCCATGGGCTTGCAATTTTCACCTTACCCTAGTCACTGTTGGTTTCTTTGAGGAATTCTGCTTGTTTTTATATTTTTAAAAAGAAAAATCCCTATAAGGATTTTTGGTTTTAGGGGCATTTTTTGTTTTTGTTTTTGTTTTCCCAGATATGCTTAGCTCTCTAAACTTCCCGTGGCATTAGGTGAGTAAACGTTTGTGTGGCTGGCACACAGTGCAGTGCTATAAACAAGCACAAGTTGACACTGGGCCACATGAGGATGGTCACAGATTTAAAGAAATACAACACCATTCAAAACATAGATAAGAACCATGGCAAGTAGCAGAGTCTGAAAGAGCCATGTGAGGGTCAGATAGGAATGGGGGAGAAAAGAAAGGAGGAAAAGAGGGAAAAAGAAGTGCAGCAAATAGGAAGGAACATCTTCATGACATACTGTACATCAAAAGAGGAAATTCCCCAAGGCACTGCAGAGAAGTAGTGCAGAGTTGAAACAGGCAAAAGATATCTGAAAAGGGGAGTGGGGTATGGTGAGAAAGGGGGGGGGTTTCCAAAGCTTCACTCTGTGTGGAAATAGATGGGCTTGACTTTGCCAGAAAGAATCTTGGGGACTTGCACAGAGATGATTTCTGCCATCATTTCTGGAAAATCCACGCTCACCATGTGGGACTTGATTAGCAGGTCAAAAGTGAACTGATGCAGCTCTCGTGCAATCTGTAGGGGGAACAATAAGAGGGAGAAAACAGGCTTGACAAGGAGTTGGCTTGTGTCAGGCTTTTCACCCCATCTTTGATTTCCTGCTCCTTCCCTGTCCTTGGCCTTCCCTGTGTGTGTGTGTATGTGTGTATGTGTGTATTCACACACATGTATACTAAATGGTCTCCAGGGAGTTACTGAGGGCTTGCAAGGCATCTCTTACACCATTGCAAGCTCTTCACCTCAAGACTACATGTTCCTTTTCCTCAGCACATGCATTTGAATCCTCTCTCTCTCTCTCTCTTTCTCTCTCTCTCTCTTTCTGACACACACGCACACACACACACACACATACACACACACGCACACATGCACAAACATGATTCGAGGAAGAGGGGGGAAACATTCAGGCCTGTTTTGTCTGCCTAGAGAATTTATCTGCTCTAAGCCCTTTCCCTGAGTCCCAACTGCTCTGTTCTCAACTCCTCCACCTCTTTCACAACTTCCAGGGGCATTGTGACCCATGTTCCTTTCCTCTCCATTGCATTTTTTTCTTGGACCACACTCAAAGCCAGAGGGGAATGGAAGCATCTCCTAACAGGTGGTGCCAGATCCTAGATGAGCATATTATAACTTGGCCCTATCAAGTTACTTCTCCCTGATAAAGCACCCTCCATTGTTTGCTTACAGGTTGCACGG
Source organism: Suricata suricatta (assembly GCF_006229205.1). Lineage (NCBI taxonomy): Eukaryota > Metazoa > Chordata > Mammalia > Carnivora > Herpestidae > Suricata > Suricata suricatta. The sequence goes on along the minus strand of NC_043717.1, from coordinate 48,637,513 downwards.
AGTCCAGGAGCTTGGTGAGCTGGTAGAAGCGCCTTGAGCAGGATGTGGGATTTTTTCTCTTGCAAGCAATGATACGATCAAGTTCCTTGATGTAATTCATTCGAAGTTCATCAAAGAATTTTTGATTTTTCAACCCATCCACCGGAACTGATGTGGGATGAAAAGAGAATGGGGAGGGAAGGCATGCCCACAAAGGAGCATTAGACAAAGCACTAAGGTTGCTGACCACAGACTTGACCCCCGCCCTCACAAGGAGGGAACCATCTCCTTCGTTTCCTGTCAGTTGAAGTCTGTATGACTGGGTCCTTCAGTCTGGCAGGAAGTTCACAGAGAAAAGACTAGCTAGACCCCATCTGAAAGGGATCAAGTAAATACAATTTATTGAGCCTTTCCTTTTTCTAGTCTTCTCATCTACACATTTCTATAACTTGTGGTTTTATGTTGTCACAGTCCAACTCTGACTTAGACAAATTATATAGCTTTGAATATAAAAAATTTTCCTCCTTTCCCCCTCATATGTACTAAGACAGCATTCTGCTTCAAAGATACATTAAAGAAAGATTACTTGGCTGCCTAATAAATCCTATCTGAGTTGCTTATTTAGACCTCCTACTATTGCTCTGCAATAAATATTAGGTGGTCACTGCCTGTTTCTAGGGTAGAAGCTATGGAAAACTTAGAGACCTACTACAACCAGCTCCAAAAGCCTTGTTCCAAAGAAAGACTGGAGGTAGGTGGGGATCTAACAGAGGTTGAGTTCTAACAAGGACAACTTTCTTTGCTAAGGGAGAGTGGAAGACCAAGGGTGAATGAAGAAGGGAAATGGCTAGGAGCTGGCTTCTCTCTGATTAATCTTTAGTGGAAAATGTAGCTCCCTTCTGAGTCCCTATGACACCATAAGCATTTTTTTTTCTTCAGGCACTTACTAATGCTGAATAGCAGCAGTGCCTTCATGCACAAAAACTCCTGGGGGGTGATTTGGAGCCATCCAAATTCTTGAGAGAGGTGCCTCATTCGTACACACTGGCTGTACATCCGGGACTTGTGCATGCGGTACCTGGGGAGAAGATATACAGAGAAAGAGAGTAAGGGAAAGTTTAAGGATAAGTTCAGAGAGAATGTCTTTGGTTGCCCTCCCCAACCCAGATCCTCCAAAAAGAGCTTGTTGTTTCTCTTGCTGGTGCTTTATTGATAAAGAACAAGGTTGTTCTTTCTTCTTTTTTTTTTTTCTTTCCAAATTCCTGACATCCTGATCTACTCATCTTCCCTGGCCAGGATACTGGATAGCACATGGAATTTCCAGGTCTATGTGCCCCTCTTGTTTCCTGAGACAGAGACAGGAAAGCCTAACCAAATGAACACAATGGGCAAGGCACATGGTTTCCCTGACTACAGTTCTGATATTCCATCAACAGCCAGAAGCAGAATTTGCCTCCCAGGCATCTCAACTTGGAGAATTTCTAGGAGATAAGCTTTAGAAATCAGCTCCTAATATAATGACACCAGGATTCCCAAGTAACTACAGTAGTTTATCCTGTCAATTCCCTTGTCTCTTGGTACAAATGCCATTTCTCTTGCTAGAAATTTTATCACTAAAAAAACCCAGTGATGATTCCCCATATCCCTTCAAAATGAGTTCCAGTGCTTATCAAATCAGTAAGAAAGTGTTTCTGAATGTCGAATCTAAATGTGTCCTGAAGAGTAGCCTATTCCCTCATATACTGATCATTTTTTATCATAGTTTGGGAATTGTAAACACGTGTGAGCTGCTTTTATTATAGTGACTTGTCAACAGATCATCACATTAAAATCTATAAATTGTTTAGGAAAGCTGCCAAGGCTTGAACAGTTTCTTGGGGCAGGGGGGCAGGCAACCTCTCTGTTTTATGACTAGTCATGGCAAGACTCTAAGAAGATACAGCATCTTCTTGCTAGTGACCTTCATGATTTGCAACATTTCAGAAACCTTGTGTGTGTGTGTGTGAGAGAGAGAGAGAGAGAGAGAGAGAGAGAGAGAGAGAGAGAGAGAAACTGATTTAGTATCTTATAAAGAAAGGAAACAGAAGTCAACACCCACTTAAGTAGTGAGGAAAAAGACCTCCTGGATTAGGCTTGAAGGCTGTGGTTTGACATTTTGGTCCCCAAACCAGTAGCTTTGTCCACAGGCTAAACAGCCCTGGTACTATTTGGGTGGAAGCCCAATACCTTATCTCAAGAGAAATCTGGGCTGGTCTAGAGAAAATGGGAAGGGGACAGATAATGTATTTAATTCAGGCTGGATACTAGCTACAAAGAGGAAGTGTTTAGATAGTATCACAAGTCAACTGACTAAAGCAATGTTGCTTCAAGGCCTTTCACACCTTAGAGAATTTTTTAGTAAGATCTCTTGATCCTGGGACCTAACCCTACTGTACTTACAAGCTTCTGTTGATGATAACATTACAGTATTTTTACCACTAAAATCATGGTCCTAATGTGGAAGATTGATGTAACACTACTGCAGACCCCAGGGACAGAGAATTGTGGGGAAAAGAGAGAAGAAAAGGATAAATGCAATGGAAAGAATTCAGAGGGGAAGGTAATAAGAAGGAGAAAGGACAAAAAGAGTAGGGAGAGAGTTAATGGGAAGGATAAGGTGAAGAGTGTGGAAAGCATAAAAGGGGTAGAAATGGAATTGAGGAAGAGAGCAGAGGTAGATGAGAATAAATGACAGTGAAGAGAAGAAGACATGACAATTAGAAAACACTGAGCACATTGCTTGGCAAATAGTCAGTGTTCAATAAATGACATGTAAGATGGTGCCATTATGATGCTATTCTCCATTCTATAGATGATAAGACTGAGGTTTAGAGAAGTTAAGTAATTTATTCAAGGTCAGGCAGCTAGGGTTCAAGCCCATTACCCTCACATGTGTTCTCTACAAATAGGAGAGGAAGAAAGAAGAAAGCAGGTCTTATGACAGGATTTGGTGTCAAAGAGATCAGGGAATGGGTTGGCTCAGAGATCTTGTCTTTCTTTTTGGGCTTCAGTTTTCCATATTAGTATCTTGAGGAGGCTAGCAACTATTAGTAGCTTTCAACTGAGGGGCACTGCCTCCCTACTGGGTGCTAGATATATGTGGGGGAAATTTGGGCTGTTACAGTAACTGACATCCTATTTGGTATTTGGTAGGCAGGCAGCAGGGATGTTAAACATAAACATTCCAACATGCAAGAACATCCTGCACAATAAAAACTTATTCCTCTGAAAATGTCAACAGTATCCCTGTTGAGAAATATTGGTTTAGACATTTACAGAGACTCCATGAGCTTTAACATAGTGCTTCCTACATGAGGAAGGGGGGCTCTGTTGTTTCAGGAGCCCTGGGACTTGATGGGCCTATGATTCTGCCCCTGTGGTACCTTCTGAAGAGATACATGAGAGTGGACCAGAGAGTGGAGAATGGGTGCCACATTACTTACACAGAGGCAGAAAAGGGAATGAGGATTTATAAAACAATTATCACCTTGCAAAGGTTCAAGGGCTCTAGATGAGGCAGGTTGTGCAGAAGCCCAGGGTATTAATTCAATCACTAGAGGGCAGCAGGAATGTAGAATTTAGAGTTAAACAGGAACAGGACTTTTAAAGGCCTGCCCCCAGAAGACGGCATCATAGGTAACTCTTTGGAGATCTGGAAACCACTAAGCAGGTTGTGCCAAAAGCCCAACAGTTATTCTTAGCTTCTAGCTACCAGGGTTGGCTGGGTTGGAAGAGGGCAGCTGGGGATACTCATTTCCCCCCATATGGCCCTGCTGTACTGGAAGGAACCAGTAGCCTGTACTTTTTATTTTAAGGCTGTTCTGGGTTAGAGGGCTGGAGGGGAAGGAAGGTCAACTCCTGCCCTGACCAAAAGGATTCTCTGTGGTGTGACTAGCTCAAGGACTTTGGGAAGGTTATTTTTGGCCAGCTCCATGCACAATGTTATCAAGGGACCTCAAACAACAGACATAGAGATTATTACAACTAGGGAAAGAGTATCAGAAAGGTACTTCTCTTATTTCTTGCCTATTATTGGCCAGGCATTTTACATCCATTAGATCCCATTTTAGTCTTCATAACAAACCATTTAAGAAAGTTATATTATTAACAAACAAGGAAACTGAAGGTCAGAGAAGTTACATCTTGCCCAAAGACAGTGATGGAGGATGTTATAGAGCAGAGACTGTAGCTGATAAAAGTGTAATTCTAATATCTGAGCCCTTGGCCTAATTCATGAAGGATAAGTAGAGCTAGTTACATGGCAAGCATTAATTAGACCTCTTTTAAAGAGAAGGGAAGTAGCTGGGTCAATGTTACATGTCCAGAGCATGGTGGAGCTGCCCCTTCTTGTCATCTACCACCATGAGGCAGTATAGGAGCTGTGAGTTATACAGACATAGTTTGAATTCTGCCACCAACATGCCATGGATGAGTCACGTTATTTTGTTGAGCCTAATTTTCCCCATCTGTTAAAAAATACAGTCTGTAAAAAGGGGAAATAAGGTTACCATGAGGGCTCAATGGGGAAAGATTTAGAAAGTGCCTAGTATAGTCTTGGCACAGAGGAGTTGCTTAACAAATGGTGACTGGCAGTAGTCCTCAGTGGAACTACTGAGTCCACAGGAACCAACTTCCACAACTAGCATCCTTGGCCCATTTCCTAGTTGTTTTACAGTCAAAGAGAAGGGCCTTGACTTGAAGTTGAGATAATCTATAAGCAGGTCAGAACCATGGCCAAAATACTAGGTTTGGGATGGGAAAGGAATGACTCGGCACCAACCCCCACCCATTGCTTTCCACTAAGTGGCCTGTAACAAGGACAAAGCCACCTCAGATTGGGCAGGTTGGCTGGAGCCTCTACTGCCTCACCTATAGGTCAAATTGGCCACTCCCCACCATTACTCCCATTACAATTATCACCACCAACCAGGTCTGGCCCGCATGTTATATTTATGTGAGTTCTGGGCCCATGAGCACTTACTCATTGAAAACCAGGTCAGGGGCGAAGTAGAGCATCCTGGAGTTGACATTGGTGAAAGACCGCCAGCCCATGGCAAATACCATAAGCCCCATCCAGGAGTACTGAATGACTGCCATCTGGTCATCCACGTGCAAGTTGCGGAAGCCTGAAGATGGGGCAGAGGCAGTGGTCAGACTGGGCAATGATGGGCTGAGTGAAGTCCCAGCCATCTGCTGGGCTGAGAATCGCTGAACCTCAGGCAGCTTCTGAGAATCCCCAGGGACCATCAATACTGAGTAAAAGGGGGAGAATAAACTATATGGTGGGGATAATAGTCCTTGCTCTCTCTACTTTACTGGGATGATGATGGAGGCAAAAACTGGTACTGTCAGTTGGAAGAGAACAGTAATCTATCACTGCTTACAATGAGTGAACTCGTTTATGTTACTTATATTAACTCATTTAATCTTCACAACAATTAAATTAATCAGGTTCTATGAGTAGTCCCATCCTGTGAATTAGTAAAAGTGAATCATGGAAAGGGTAAGAAACTAGTCCAAGATCGTAAGGCTAGTGACTGGCAGACCGCATTCCAAAGCCAAGCAGTCTGACTCCAAAGCCTGTGCTCTTGATTACTATGCCTTTCTGAAGATGTGTAATGATAATTCTCCTATATGAACAACACTTTTCACTTTACAAATATGTTTTTCAGCTATAACATTATTTTTATCTTCTAACAATCCTGGGAAATGGATATTATTACATATCAGCATACATTGGAATGCATTTGATAGCCACTGCTTTCTCTATACCACCTTCAGATTCTCCCTTTTTTCTCTTATCCTTTTATGGATGCTCACGTCCTGTCCATTATTTTTTACTCAGCAAGTAATCTGGCTCTGCTAATTTTTGACTCCATCATTTCTGCCTACTAACATTATTATAGACAAATAAGTTCTTTATGACCTGCCTCCTTAGACTAATTTTTTGCAACTTACCTTTTCATAATTTAGGTTCTAGTTACAATGAAAAACTTAATTTGTTGAACACACCATACTTTCTCATGCCTCTGTCTCTCTGCTGTCTCTGCACAGTCAGTTGCCTTTGTCTAGAATGTATTCATTCCTCCGTCCCTAGGTTTTCCATATGATAAATACCTACTCATCTTTCAAATTTTCACTGAAAAGGTACTTCCTCTGTGAAGTCTTTTCCAACTTATCTATGCAGAAGGCTTAGTCTTCCTTCACCTTCTTACTGAACTTTGTGTAGCTCCACCCAATTACAATACTTAATACACAATATTGGAATTTACTTATGTACACATCTATCTCCTCCACAAGACTTGTAGATTCCTGAAAACAAGAACCATCCCTATTTCATGTTTTCTCACTAGTACATGGCACAGTTAAGATAGATGAGTACACATTTTTAAAATATTAATTTAATACTTATTATTTAATTTAATAGTAAATAAGAGGACTAAGAATTTCCATTTTTTTCATTTTATATAATTGTAATCAGATGCTCTTCAAATTGTCTCCCTTAATCTCAGAGAACCAAAGGTGCTAGATGCTACTTCCACAATACCACACAGAGAGATCAAATGTATCTATATTCTTCTTGAGGTTTCCAGATAGTTGGATGCTTAGAGAATCACCTCAGAGCTCATCTCATACCAGTATCTCAATTCTCTTTTCCCCAGAAGATACAGAATTATTAGAAATTTTGTTTTTCTATGCCTCATTAGGAATGCTTCCATTAATTTAGATACAGTTTCTAAGTTTCCTGTTGATGACCTCCTTTAACTCTCACAATAACCCTAGAGAGCAGAAAATGTGACACTCATTTTGCTAACAAAGAATTTGAGGGCTATAGAAGTTAATGGACTTCCCCAAAGTCATATAGTCTATGTGTGGCTGAATTGGGACTAGAATCTAGGTGCTCTATTTCTTTCCAGGGCTTTTCCCACTCTACTGCTAATTAGAACTACCAAGTTCATGAGCTTTTGGTAGCCATAGGCCAAGGTCTGAAGTATGCACTATCTAGACATGTTCTGCTTGGTTTGTCCTTGCCTGCTTTCCCCATCTCCCCTTTTTCTCTTCTCTTCTCTTCTCTTCTCTTCTCTTCTCTTCTCTTCTCTTCTCTTCTCTTCTCTTCTCTTCTCTTCTCTTCTCTTCTCTCTGTTACAAGCTTACCAGACATCAGGAATTCTTGAGTCCTCATATCACCACCATTGAGCTCAACTGATTGACTGCAATCTTACCTCCCAGGCCTGAGCCTCCCATCTTCACTGTAGTGATACATTGACAGACTAGCTGAAGCCTCAGACCCCAGAGTATTTCCAAACAGAAGTCATTTCTGTAGCACAGAACTCTTGGTATTGACTCTTACTAGTAGGACACAAAAAGCAGGGATCAAGCATGGAAAATCTCTTGGGGAAAGGGCCCAGGAGCTTGAAACCTGAACCTCTGGAGTGGAAGCAAGCAACGACTTGGCTGCTGAGTGTGTGAATAGGAGGATGTGTAGGGCAAATAAGGATTAAACTGTACAAGTACTAAGGTAGCTGTCAATACTGATGCTTTTTTCCCTCCTTGAGATGCCAGAGAGCTAACAAAAAGGGGGAAAAAAGGAAAGCTTGGTTTGGCTGTAATACTAACTGTAATAATACCAATGGTCCTTACTGAGACCTGCTTAGTGCTCAAACCTAATTACTGTGTGTACATCAGCAACACAGCAGGCTAATTTTCCTATAGGTCTAATATGATTACAATATCTAACTCTGTTTTCTAAGGCCCAGAGTTTGAACTTGCCTGCTTAGATAGAATGACGATTAAGTAAGAGATGACTTGAGGAAACAGCAGTTCCAGCCTATAGGTTTCCTTCAGCATACCTTTACTTAACATCTATTTGGTACCTTTAGGCTATTGTGGAAAAATGAAGGAGTTATTCTCAGATTTTGAAATATAGCAAACAGGTTAGGGAGCAGAGGCAGCCTCACTGAGATTCTGTCCTCTTGATAAAATTTAGTCAATTATAATTTCTTAGCAATCTGCAATGGAAATCTATAGTCCCACATCTAGTCTGGGGGAACATGTTAAAAGAAAGTCCAGCTGGGAAATCTTTGGTGCTCTAGTGCATTCAATAACTAAAGTATTCAAATAAGATAATTCATCCCTAAGACCCATGCAGGAGCTTCTAGGCAAGGCTTGTGGCAGCTTAAATTGATTTTAGTGAAAGCAGTGGCTTTAGCAGTCAAGCCTCATAATAATGACCCATCATTTACACAGCGTATACTATTGTTTCAGGTACTGTACTAGGTCATCTTTATACCTAATCTGAATGTTGTTAACAATTTTCAAGTTAGTGATTGTTCTACCACCTCTACAAATGAAAAAACAGAAGTACATGTAGACATGTGATTAGCTCAAGGTTACACAACTAGTATATAGCTAAGATTCCAAATCAGAAGCATCTGATTACAAATGTACTGAAAACAATCTACTCACCCATCCTTAACTGATAGTTATTATTTATTAAAGTCCAGGTACTATACTAGACAATTCACTTATATGATTGCCATCACAGAAAACTTAAAACAACAAAATTTATTCGAGTAGATGCCTAGCTCAGTGGATCACACAGGACAGGAACTCAATTTGTTGAATAAGCAAATAACTAGAACTAGTAGGTAATTATCAGTAATATGGATAACAACAGTTCTTATAAACGTGGTAATTGGCTTCTTTTGAAACTACTATTTCAAATGACTCAGGGTTAGAGATCATTTACTTGGATGAGCTATGGTGAACTGATACGGACTTGCAGACTTGTTAAGGAGAGGGCTTCCAATCCTGGGGTTTGAGCTGAAAGAAGCCAGGGACTCTCAGTCATACAAATTCTGCCATAATAATTTTCACCATGTTATTGTTAACTCCACCAAATTAAAAATCAGGGAATGTGAGCCTAAATTCTGGCTCCAATTTGTTAAGTAACCAAATGGAATAAGTTAGTTAATCTCTTTGAGCCTTGTCATTTGACATGGAAATAGTAGCTTCTGTGCTTAACAGGACTGCTCTGAGGATTAAGTGGAATCATATCTATGAGAAGTTTCTTTCTCCTATAAAATAGGATAATTTAGGTGGTTGGCAACAGCTAGGAAAGACTAAACTGATTTTTGTTACACACATGGTATCAAGACATTCGGTGAATAAGTAATAAGAATTAAAGAAACTTTATATTTTATTCCTTTTTATATTTTTTTCCTACCTTTGTGAACTCTCTGTTTTGGCACAGTGCATACACAACAGAGTTCTTGGGTCTTCCTCCCAGTTGATGTTACTGGCTAGTTGACCTCAGTTACTCAAGCAAGGAAGGTGTATGACTGAGTCTTGTGAGTTAAAAAGACAAAATAGAGGCTTGATAGCCAATATAAAATGTCTTCAAAGGCAGCATCCAAGTGGGCTTAGATAAGGTTTTGGCCCCTCACTGTACATCCCAGGGCTTCAGAACTACTGGGGTACTACACAGACTATGGGTAGAGTGGGATGAGGAGAAGATTTGGAATTAGGAGGGGACCTGGGCTCCATTTCTGGCCCTGCTACTTTCTGACTGTGTAGCTGTGAACCAAGCATGCCACTTCTTAGAGCTTTAGTGTTTTTATCTATAAAATAGGAAAAAGAATCCCTATTTTATAGGATTGTTATGAAGGCCAAATCACGTATTACAAATGAAACTGTTCTGTTCACCATAAATTTCCATCTGAATGGCAGTTGTTCTTAGAAAGCAAGTTAATCTTTCACTCCATAACAAGTTTAGGTTGTCCATGTTTCAAAAGAATCTTTGAGTTACAGAATTTGGGATGAAGAATCATTAAAGAGTTTATTCTTCATTGGTTTCCAAACTGTGTTTCTTGGAGCCCTAAGATTTGCAATAGTGACCTGAGTCTTCTCTTGATAGTGAGGAAGAGGCACTGGCTTTAAATCACCTAGCTCTACTTGGATCTATATATAAAGTTTTTAAGAAATAAAGAATTTGGCTGCTAAAGGAGAGTTGTGAATGCTTGGGTAGACAAGCTCTGAGTTTTCTTCAAACTCTAATATTCTAATAATCAGACCTGTTCAAATTTCAGATGTCCTAGGTAAAAAGTGAGTTCCCTATCACTGGAGGTAACCAAGAAGAAGGTAGACAGATACTTTGTATTTCTTTAACTATCACCTAATATTTCCTCCCATTATAATTCCTAAAGCAGTTTAAAGAGCGCTAAGAGTTTCTCAAAGCAAACTTTGAAAATCATCAATTTATTCCAAACTACTCCTCACACAGTATAGATGAAGAAACTGAGACCCAGAAAGGGAAGGGTCATACAATGAGCTACCAGCACAGCTAAAACTAGAACCTAAGTGTTCTAACTCTCAATCTTTTCTTTCTACCATATAATATTAGAAGAGTTCCTAAAGGTAATATTGAAGACAATGTATCAGTCAGGATCAAAACGATGTTTGCAGATGAGCCTGTGTGTGCACGTGTAGAAGAGTATCTTAAGGCATATAAGGGTATGTTCACACGATCTGTGATTATGGGGAAATTTGCTATGTATGTGGGTTGAACATGCAAACATGATTGCTGTATGCTGATATGAGGAATATGGGATACTCCATAATGCTGCTCTTTTCCGATTTTTAAATTTTCCTTATTTTTAAAATGGAAATTATATCAATGTCTCCCCTCCATAGGGTTATAGTGAGGACTGCATGAGTTAATTGGCAGGGAAGGACCAGGCATGGTGCTGGTCCATAGGAGCAGTTTACTAAATATAATCTCCCTTATCCCATGCTCCCACTTTCCATTTCCTTACCAGGCAAGGCCTTGGCCCACTTGACCACATGTACAAGTTGTCTTTCACCCAATTCATTAAGGCTAGAGAGCAAGGCTGCAAAGGAGTCGGGCTGGTTGTTGTCATGTCCAGCACACACCACGCCTGGCTCAATGGCTTCCAGAACATTCAGAAAGATGGGCTGACACTCATAGCCTTCAATGTGTGACACTGTCAGCTTCTGGGTTGGCTCCTCAGTGGGGCTGGTGGCATTGGAAGCCTCCCCTTCCTCCTGTAGTTTCAGATTACCAAGTTTCTTCAGCTTCCGGGCTATTGGGAAGGAAAGGAAACTTGGATTTATTATCAATGGCCAAACACACAACTCAGCTACCCTGTTAAAAAAAGTTGACTCAGCTAAGAAAATAAGGATGTTCATTCTCTCTGGTCACAGAATCTAAACTCCATAAGGACAGGTGCTCAGTTCATTTTAAAGCCCTACTACACCCAAACTTTCATATCTTGCTTTCTCCTCAGTCCCACTCTGGATTTAATAAATGAGAATTTCCTTGTGTTACAGCATTTCCTACTGAACACTATAACAGCCTACGATATTGTCAAATATTATACCCATAGTTCAACATACACTGTAACACCCATATTGATTATGAAGGTAAAGGGGCTGAAATCTCCAATATTATCCAAGAACTAACAGAATGTCCTTAACTCTATACTCTGTAAAATGGGAACCATACAAAGCAGACCTCAGAAAGGATGATAGAAATAGCAGTATTTAAAGCATAATAATCTGAAACTCAAACCTGAAGAGCCAACTTCCCCCTGTGCCTCCATACACACAATTTATATAGAGGTCATTGGGCATCCTGATGTTTATTTTGTGTTACTTTCCCTAGCATTTATATTGGCAGATATGTAAATAATTGAAAAAGTCATAACTTTGAGGCCTAGGACAGGCAGTTGTACTGGGGAGAACCATAAACCACTTTATGTTTAATACCTTTAAAAAAACAATAAGTTTTTTGGGTATGGAGTTTAGTGAGCTCCTTGTAGATTTTGGATACTAGCCCTTTATCTGATATGCCATTTGCCACTATCTTTTCCCATTCTGTCGGTTGCCTGTTAGTTGTTTTGATTATTTCCCTTGCATTGCAGACTGGAGAAACCTAACAGAGGACCATAGGGAGGGGAAGGGGGAAAGAAAGTTGGGGAGAGTGAGGGACAAAAATCATGAGAGACTATTGAATATCGAAAATGAACTGAGGACTGAAGGGGGAGGGGGAAAGGGAGGGAAGGGGGTGATAGTCATGGATGGGGCACTTGTGGGGAGGAGCACTGGGTGTTATATGGAAACCAATTTGACAATAAACTATTATAAATTTAAAAATAATAATCTATCTAAAATAAAATATTATTAAAGATAAAAAAATAAAAATAAACAAACAATAAGTAAAAAATAAAACAGAGAAGTTGATTGCTCAATTTAAATGGATAAATAGAACAAAACATGTGTTGATATGTTTCTGGATAATATAGAAAAAGATCTGGAACTGACTTCTGGAACTTTCAGTTCTAATTAGAAAAATAAGTCTTGCGAATTATAGTGCAACTCAGTAGGTCAACGTAAGAATGGATCAAATGTTTGAATCAACAAGTAGGATAGAGGAGGAGAAAATGGTGGGGTTGGTGGTGTAAGAGAAGCACAGAGAACTTAGGGTAAAATAACAAGTGACACTGGATAATCAACCCAGAATGCAAGATGACACTGTCCAGCAATCATTTCTGCAGGGCTTGCACAGTCAGTATTAAGGAGATGTCTCATCCCCCATCTCCACCAAGGGCACAGGATGGAAGGGTCTATCTTCTCCCAGATCTAGAGGCCTGGTCCCCAAAATATCTTGTCATGTGGTGAACAAATTGCTGACATGGGTTCTTGTAGGCATTTGCACAGTTTGGCAGGGCCTCCTTGATCTGTTCCCTTGGTACAGTTTCTAAAGGTAGAAACTAGCAGTTTCTGGCTTTGAGCTCAGGAGCTGCCAGCCCATGTCTGCCCCATTCCAGCCTGAAAGAAGACAGAGATGTAATTAGCCCTATGCCCAAGGTAACTAAGTAAAATAAAGATAACTATTTTTTCAGGCTCTTCCATGTGTCTCACTTCATGAACACATTACATCATTTAATTCCACATGATTTTAGGAAGTTAGGAATATTTTCTATCCCTGTTTTATAAGTGAGTAAACTTAGGGAACACAGCCATCAAGAAAGAGAATCCAATAACCTGAACCTGGCTTGCTGACTACAAAGATTATGCTCTTTCTACTGGATCATGCTGCTCCTCAAGGTCTCTGAAGCCTGAAACCTACTTCTAGACACACAGCAGAGTTGAGAAGTGGGGCTGGGCTTATATTCCCTCTGACATCCATCCTCACTCTTGACTCCAAACATCAGTAATGAGCATCAAATCCAGAAGGGAAGAGACAGGAAACTATGAAAACATTCCAGCCATGTACCCAAAGTAGAAACAGGTTTTGGGGCAGTATAATGGCCTAAAAATTCATAGCATGACAAAGTAGGAAAGGTCAACAGAAATCATCTTATCCAGGAGTCACAGATTCAAAATACCTTCAGGGTCTACATAGGCAATAGAGTGGTGTGTGCTTGTCTGTCTGTGTGTGTGCACGTGCGTGTGTGCATGTGTATGTGTGTGTGTGTGTGTGTGTGTGTGTGTACAGGAGAATTGTAGCAACTTCGGTGAATTGGAATAAACGACTATTGGCTTTCTTGCCCCTGCCATGCGCATGCATATGTATACATATATGCACAAACTTAGAAGGCATTTGTGTAACACCGAAAAATCTTCCTGGAACTCCTCTGTATTCCAAAGTTAAATTCAGTACTTAGCTACCATTTTGGAACTTCTGACATTAATCCAAACTTTCAAGTCAAAGACATGGAGGCTGAGTCCAGAAGGAGTGATCACCTACTGTCAGAGCTAAGACTAAAACCAAGGCTTTTATTCCTGATCCAGACTTCTCTGCGCCCACATCAGCTCTCTTTTTGACTAACTTGTTTCTACACTGTCACAGTACTTGCCTCTCTGAATTTCTTCTAGATATGAACTGTCCAACACAGTAGCTAACCATATATGGCTACATACATTTAATTAAAATTAAATAAAATTAAAAATATAACTCCTTAGTCTCACTAGCTACATTTCAAGTGCTCAACAATGCAGGCATAGAATATTTTCATAATCCCAGAAAGTTATTTGGAATAATGCTGTGAATCTAGACTGTTCTCTGGGGAAACTGTCTCATTTGTAATGCCTACTCATGCTATTGATAAAAAAGAAAAGATTCTAATAAACTTTATAGAGATGAGTCCATGAGCTTTTCTAAAAGGTACAGGGACAATTGCAATTGGTGCTAGTGCAATCAGTGAAGTACGCTCTGTTACCTTGACTCTCCCACCAATGAGTCAGATCTCAGTGGGGTGATGACTCGTGGACCTAAGTAAACGCATTACAAGCAAGATCAGTATGTGCAGAGACTGTGGGGAGAATCCATCAACATGAAGTAATTCCCCTTCTCTACATAGTGCTAATGAGATCTTGGCTGGTATTTTCACATCTTCCTCCTCTAGACCTATATGGCTTCTGCTTGAAGAAAAGAAGCTGCATTCCCACTTGCCTCTAAGACCTGGGTAATATGCTGTCCATGCAGCCACACTGGCCCAAGCTGCACCAGGTGTTCTGGCCTCTCTGCCTGAAGAGGGTGACTGTACTGAACGTAATTGAAATCAGATTCCATTCATTCTGCTAGGGGATCCTCTGTTCTCTTTCTGCAGTAGAGACCAGCATGTTGCTAGTCGACTTGGAATGCTGGACAATGAGGCTTGCTAGTCTCAGCTGTTACCCAATGCCCAAGGCCTTGTTTTCTTCCATGGAGGCCACCCCTCCTTCCTCCTGCACCTGAGCCCCAGAGTCAGATCTAACTCTTTCATGTGAGGTATAGGTCTGCCAACTCCTATTATGGCAGAGACCCACTGATTTACTTAAATTGAGTGGTGAATCCAGGAGAAAAAGGATAGTAAATGTGGATAGTCTTAATTGCGTTTGTTGTTTTGCATCTCTTCCCTGTCTTTCAGTCTCAGGTCAGATCAGTGACAACAAAGGGCCACTGGAAATTGCTTCCCTGTCCCAACTTGCTCTGTAGGGGACTGGCGCACCTGACATGATGTCTGGATTCTGCTGCCTGGATCCTATGGAGAACTCACTTTATAGCCTGGAGGTATTAGACCCTTATGAGGGCTGTCTCTAATAGCACCAGAAAAAGATATTTCAATTCTAGTTCCACAGTGCATCCCCAAGGGGAGGTAGATGTGATTAATGTGTAGCTTCCATAGCCACCGTGATAATTAGGTACTATTCCAGCCTCATTCATTGCCACCTCAAGATAGAGGCTTTCTTATCCATGGGCAGGGACAAGACAAGGTGAGGTTAAGTTCCCAATGTTTTAGAAAACTGGAATCACTATCCTTAAAGTCAAGGATGTTTCTTGTTTTAATACCTCACCATAAAATTTGGGGCATAAAAAATCACTTTCTGAATGAAATCTGGCCATTTGTAGCAAACTGGATGGACCTCGAGGGAGTCATGCTAAGTGAAATAAGTCAGGCAGAGAAGGGCAGATACCATATGTTTTCACTCATAGGTCTAACAGGGGACCATGGGAAGGAGAAGGGGGGGGAAGAGTTAGGGAGAGGGAGTGAGGCAAATCATGAGAGATTTTTGAATACTGAAAACGAACTGAGGGCTGAAGAGGGAGGGGGGAAGGGGAAGGGAGATGATGGTCATAGAGAGGGGCACTTGTGGGGAAGAGCACTGGGTGTTATATGGAAAACAACTTGGTAATAAACTATTTTAAAAATCATTTTCTGTGGTAAGTGGACTTCTGAGATGGCACCCAACCATCCCAATACCTGGTTGTATACACATCTTCTTCCAGTTATTTAGTCAATCACTAATCTACTTGTGTTTGTGAAAGGATTGGGTAGATGTAATTAAGCTCAAAATTCAACTGAATTTGAAGGTTGGTTATCCTTGATGGGCTTGACCTAATCAGATGAGCCCTTAAAAGAGACTGGGTTCTTTCTGGAAAGATATTCATGGAGTCAGGGGGATTCAACATAAGGAAGAGTCTTTGTTGCTGGCGTTGAAGATGGAGGGATCAACATGCCAAGGAATAAGAACAGATTCTACAGATTTAGAACAGCTTCTCTCTGGCTGATAGCCAGAAAGGAAAGGGGAATCCTAATTCTTCAACTGCAAGGAACTAAATCCTGCCATAATCACATGAACTTTGTTTAGAACCCTGAGTTCCAGAATAAAGTGCAGGCTGGACAATACCTTGATTTCATACTTGTGAAACATTGAGCTGAGAAACCAGTATCAGACTTCTGATTCACAGAACTGTGAACTGATAAGTTGGTACTGTTTGAAGTTACTAAATTTGTGATGATTTTTTTATGAAGCAACATAAAGCTAATACACTTTCCCTTACAGGAGTGTGGAATATGGCAAGATACCATATACCACAACCATATACCACAGAGTATCAGAGTCAGATGATCTTGAGTTCAAATCCCAGCTCTGTAAATTACTAGCTTAATAAATTTGAACTCTTTGCTCTCTCAGCTTTTCTGAGATTCAGCTTTCTCATTTTTAAAATGGAAGTACCACCACCTAGTTCTTAGGACACTTAAGAGAACCAAATGAAAGAGGCTGTTTGGCACATAATGAGCCCTCTTTTACTCTCCATCCATTTCTAAAGAGTAAGGAGTGAATAGCTTGCAGGTGACCTAACTCGGGCATGGAGAAGAAGGAACAGCAGGATGAAGATAAACAAATACAGCAGAGAAGGGAAGAGTATAACACATTTATGAGATAAAAAATAGTAATTGAGTTTTCTCTGCATATAACTGGCTGTAAAACTGAATTCAGATCTTAAGTGTAATTCTAAGTGCTAAGTAAACATAAAGATATGTTTGGTGCAGGTCTGCAAATTCTTTGTGAAACCAGAACAGGCCATACTTACATGAAGGTATGGTCTCAAATATCTTCACTAGTCAGACAGATATGTAAATGAGGAAAATAGTCAAGTGAACATAAACAGGGTGGGCTGGGGACAGTGAAACGTAATTGGTACTCTGCCTAGGGGCAGTCTATATTAACTTTCTAAGCAAAGACTGTGCTGGGAAAACAATTTTGTAAGTGAATATTGGCCTGGGGAAGACAGTTTATGGCCTCTGACTTAAGCCATTCAAGCCATCTTTTCATCCACTGGGACTGTAGTCAGAGGATCTCACTGTATGACCTTGGGGACATCCTTTTCCTTCTTTTGCATTTAGTTTTCTCACATATGTATAAAAAGCAATAGTTATGAACAAAGAATTTGGAGTCATACTATCTGTTGTTGACCTGGCTCTACTGCTTACTAGCTGCATGACTTTGGACAAGACCTAGCCTTTCTGTACCTCAATTTCCTCATCTGTAAAGTGGGGATAATATTAATACCTAATGAATAAAGTTTTTAAGGAAGAATATATAGACACTGTGGTGGGTGCTTGTGAGTAGAGGGATGATTCTACACCACCAGAACGACTCTTCAAGACTGAAATATGATGAAAAATGCACTCAACTTAAGGAGACACAATGCAATGATGATATCAAAGTTCTAAAATGTTATTTACAATAAAGTGTTTTTTATTATTGTGGTGATGTTCAGAGTTTTATGGGATGTGTGACCTTAAGCATACTCCTTGACTTCTCTTACATCTCAGTTTTCTCAACTATATATTAATTCACCTGACTACTGTATAGTACTATTATTAGGAAGAAGTTAGATGATTTCAGTGAAAGTCCTCTGAATACAGTAAAAGTGTATGCCATTGGGCAGGCTATTACGTTTTCCAATAATGGATCTTTAGTTAAAAATATTTTTTTATCACATAGAAGTAACTATTTTTTTATAATAGTTTATTGTCAAATTGGTTTCCATATAACACACAGTGCTTCTCCCCACAAGTGCCCCCTTCCATGACCATCACCCCTTCCCCCCTCCCCCTCCCCCTTCAGCCCTAGGGTTCATTCTCAATATAAGATAGTCTCTCAGGTTTTGCATCCCTCTCTCTCCCCAACTCTCTTTCCCCCTTCCCCTCCCCTTGGTCCTCCATTAGATTTCTCCTGTTAGACCTATGAGTGCAAACCCAGCAATAGCACTGCTAGGGATTTACCCAATAGAAAATATTTTTAAAAGCTGCTTAGGGTGGCAATCTATAAGAGGCATTCATTGTCTTCCACATTGGGCAGCTGGTCTCTGACAGGCTTCAGAATCCTAAGATAATAATAGGATCTATCTAACAGAATTGTTTTAATTTTCCCTAAAAGAAAGCATGCTAAGACAAAGGTGCTTACAACAGAGTAAATTCTGTAAGTCAATAAATTATGCTTTTTAGTTTTGATAGCTGCTAAGCCTCACATTGCTCTGCTTCATCCCCTTTATTTTTTTCAAGTTTATTTATTTATTTTGAGAGAGAGCAAGGGAGCTAGAGCAGGGGAGGAGAGGCTGAGAGAGGAAGAGAGAATCCCAAGCAGGCTCTGTGCACTTGAATTCACAAACCATGAGATCATGACCTGAGCCCAAGCCAAGAGTCAGTCAGTCACTTAACCAACTAAGCCACCCAGCTCCCCCCTTTTATCTTAATTAGGTAAACTTCTTTCTGAATAAGGTAACTAATGAAACATAGAATTTCCACTGGGATTAAAATCAATTAAGAGAGAGAATCAGAGTTGTAAGAGCCCCAGACATCAAATCCAGTATAACAACAGAACCTTTACAGTTCTGTAAGTTCCTTTAAGGTCCTCTGAGAGAAGGCAAAATGGGCCTGAACATATGGCTACTTCTTTCAAACCAGGGTAGCAGTGCTTTGGTTTGTATATACATTTGGGACTCTTTGTCAGGTTTTGTTTGAAGAAAAAGTTCCATTGCCAAGAAAATGTTTGAAGGCCCCAGATCTTGTCTATCCTTTCCTCCCCCATCCAAATCAATCCCTATTTAAAATATGAGTAGACTGAAGGCCAAGCTAAGTTTTGCCCCAGGTCATGCAGCTAGATAGTAGCAGATCACAAAAGACTCAGGTACCCTGACTTTTAGGGTGGTACTCTTTTCACTTCATCAGGCTGAATAGCATGTGAATGGAGAGAAGGGTCAGTTGGAGATGGGTGGGGAATGAGTGGGAAATAAGTAGGACATGGACAAGAGACAGGGAACAGAGCCAGTCCTTGGCAGGCATGGAATGAAAGATTAGTAAGGGGTGCATCCAAGTGTAAGTGTACACTAATAAGTGTAGGCCAAATTTTCTCAGGCAAAAAGGTTCCTTGGTCCTCTCCCCCATGCCTCCATTCTCCTCCTAGTCCCAATTTTGAGTCAGAGAAATAGGGGGCAAAAGGAATATCAAATTTTATCTCTCAAGGTTTATTTTGGACTATTTAGTTTAATGGTTTTTAGTACATGGAGGAGTAAACATAATTAATAATAGAGTGATATGCAAGTGTGCATATCCTTGCCAAAGCACAGGATCTAGCAGAAACTATTTCTAAGTCTCTCTCTGACTAGTGAGCCAGAATAAAGGGGATCACTGTCCAGATGCCATCCTGGGTGAGGGGCACAAAGTCATTACCAAAAATCTGCTCACGTGAAACTGCAGAGCCTGGGAATGCTTTCACATATCAGGCTTTTTCACTGCAAAAAGTAACTACACGAATTTAGAGCATACATGCTTTTACAATTACATTTAAACTGACATTAAAAACAAATGTGAAATAGCCCAAGCTGAACAGGTCAGCATGACCTGGAAAGTAAACGAGAGGAAAAAAAAAGAAAGAGAAAAAGAAAAAAGAAAAGTAAAAAAGGCCCAAAGTTAACAGCATTAATTCTGTCAGTCTGTTGTAAATAAGAAAATATTATTGATGTATTAATGGCTTTATTAAGGAAAACTCACTAGCAGAAATATGCAATGTTCAAACAAATAGAAAGCAGTTAAAAAATAAACTACATTAGCTTTGCAATACACATTAGGGAACCTCTTATTGGCCTAGAGATTCAAATTCTGTCCCAAGGAGTGGGAAACTCCCCTCCCCTCCTGAAGTTTGGCTTTTTTCCAGAATGTTGCTGACTCAGGAGAAGGAGCAAGAAGAGAGGGAGAAGGAGAGAGAGAGAGGGAGAGGGAGAGAGAAGGGTGGAGATTGGAGAAGGAAGAGGTTGGGAAATGCAGGTCCCACGCAAGGCAGAAAGAGTGCTTGGACTCTCATATTTGTCTGCCCTTGGTCCCACAGACTCCACATCTACCAGAAGGAAACTGGTTTCAATATGGAGCCCTGGGGCAAGACAGAGAATAGATACTACAAACTCTAAATGTCTCTCCACTTAGAATAATGCAAAGTTGGAGGCTGACTGAGAGAAGAACATGATGTCACATATAATGGAGAGGCAAGTGGATGATGTGAACGAGTAGTGGGTAATTATTGGTACTAAGGCTAGAAGTAAAAGGTACAGTCTGATCCACTTTCTTCCTTCATCATAACTTCAATAGGAAATAAGAGAAATAGGCACTGATTTTTAGATTTTTGCCTGCCTCCCTTTTTATGAAAGGGTTAAGAGTATGTGCTTCTAAAAACAGAATCACCTTGACTTTGAGAATAAGGAGAAAATAACTGACTCTAGGCTCCTGGTCTGTTTGGAGAGAGGGGCCAGCTAGCTTCTTTGGGCTGCTTCTTCAGGAGAAGGAGAAATCCAGGCTTTGTTTGCTGAACTTATATGGATCAGCTTCTGCCTTCATTTCTGTGATAGAGACTAAGGTTAAAATCTAGGTCATTGGCAATGGTCTAGCAGAATGGAAATAAGGGGAAACTCATGAGCTGAATAATGGCCAAGTAAAAATGGTCACAGGATCCTCAGGCATAGTGACTTCTTGTTCTAGGAAGCACCCTGAGTCCCATCAGCAAAGCTTCTTTCTGGCAGCAGACTGTGGAAAGTGAGCAATCAAGCCAGGTCCATCCACCTGAGTGCCATCACATATGAGCCATAATAATCAAAAAGCACTCTACTAATGTCAAGTCATATTACAGAAATCAACAATCATGATACTGCTACATGAAGAATAATTGATGTTACTTCTTAGAGATATTCCTCACAATATCCCTGTGAGATAGGGAAATGATCAGTTCCATTGCAGGGAGTCATTAACCAAGAGAGTAGACCCTAGCCCGAGTGGTGGAATCTGTGTTGAGAAGCAAGAGCAAGAGGCTCGAAGCTTCAGATTCTAGGTACTTCAAAGTTATCCATTAGAACCTTCTAGAATCCTCAGTCTGAATGAAGTTGGTCAGCCTTTTTTCAGGGTCTGGTTGTTTTGAGATACTTGTAATTGCCAACTCAGAATTTTTCTAATATGAAAAAGAGACACTGTGGAATGTAGCAACTTAAAGGATCAGCTTTCACCTAGCAGTCTCCATAATCATATGCGTGAGGGAGGCCCTCTGATGTAGGAGGCAGCATGCAAAATTTGGGAGTGCGGGTGGGTGCCATTTTATACTAGCGGTTTTCTTTTCTCTTTTCCTACCTATTTGTAAGACAAGATGGGAAAATGGAAAATTATTTACTTAAAGTTGTTTATCCTCTTTCTTTTCTGCTTTATTGACAAATATACTAACATGCATATATATGTTTCTTTGTGCCTCTTTGTACACAGTGGGCAAGAATTAGTTGGTGAGAGTGGAGGTTGTGGAGAAAAGGAGGGGAAGTAGAATTTAACAGCCCCATTACAGCTACTCAGAGCCCAACAAAGACTCCCTATTTGGTCTTCTGAATTTCTTGTAGCAGCCAAACAATCCCATAATATTAAAAGCACTATTATTCAGCCTGGAGATAGGAATGCTTCGAAATTACTATCTCTGTGCCTAACAGCTCACTAATCAAAGCTTGCATGCCTCATTTTGCACCCTGGGGAGAGTTCTCAGTCTCTTTCAGTTTCACTGTGGCCAGCATGACACACCACCCTGTGCAGGCCTGGGCTTGGTGACCTTTTATTTTGGTCAAGATCCAGATTTTCTTCTCAGTTCCAAATGCCAGTCCAAGTTCTCTGCAGGTGATTTCCTCAGGATTTGTGCTTACATTTTTTAAACTGCTGACTGCTAGAAGACTGAAATGTCAATTTTCACTTTAGCCACAGAACCATTGGTCCAATGGGGTTTTAAGCAGGGGAAAGAAACATATTTCTTAATAGATCTAAAAAGTGCAGCAAGGATTAACTAGACTGAGGAAAATGGAACTTTATTGTAGAAAATGTGTGACCCAGGGTAGTGATGCTATTTCTAGTTTACTTCCTAGATACCTGTTGTCATGGAAATATTATCAATAATAGACAATCTGAAGGCTCTACTGATTTCTGAGTTTCTGTGTACTTTTTTCCCTTAGTTCTACTTGATATAAACGTGATCCCAAAGGATGTGCAAAATTCTCTAAAAAAGCACCTTGCTCAAGTAAATTGTCTATGTACAACTTCAGTTCAATAAGAAAATACCTTAAAATGCTTTTGTGATCTTGAGGACTATATTCTATAATTTTTGAAAACAGGTGGTTATCTTTAAAAAATTTTTCATGATTACTTTTGGGAGAGAGAGAGAAGGAAAGAAAGAGGGAGAAAGAGCATGAGCTGGGGAGGGGCAGAGAGAGAGAGGGTGACAGAGGATCTAAAACAAGCTCTGTGCTGACAGCAGAGACCTTAACACAGGGCTCGAACTCAGAAGCTGTGAGATCATGATGTGAGCCGAAATCAGATGCTCAACCAACTGAGCAGTTGGCTATCTCTTTAAATCAAAAGTAAAATGTTTTCAAATTAGCAGTTATGTTATTTCAAATAATTTGTTTTTAAATTCCTATATTTAGAGAATACTTGCCTTTGTATATATGACTTATTATGTGCTGTGTACTCTTAGCCTTCTGCCTCTTGTCTTCAAAAAATATTGCCTATGACATCATTTTACTCTCTCAACAGCAACTGAGGGACTTTAGAGCACTTATAGCAAAAGTAAACAACAATAAAATATTTCTGCTCCTATTACACTTTAAAAACTCAAGGATTTTATTTTTATTTTTTATTTATATTTTTAATAATAGTTTATTGTCAAATTGGTTTCCAAATAACACCCAGTGCTCTTTCTGACAAGTGCCCCCCTCCATGACCATCACTCCCTTCCCTTCCCCGCCCCCTTCAGCCCTCCTTTCGTTTTCATTATTCAATAGTCTGTCATAGAAATTTTAGGAGTAAGATACTCATTGAAGTACCAGATATGGGTAATCATCAATTTTGATGATTAGGAAAAATTATTTACAAAGACAGACTACAACATGTATGTGTTGTCCCAGATAATTCGGTTTGAAGGAATAATGAGATACAGTCTCTGGTTTCTCCACATACAAGTGTTCTTGAGAACTATAATTAGAGAGAAGTATAACCTTTTCCCTCCAGTGTTCCACCAAATATCTATGTAATCAACCACAACATGTCAATCTAGACCATGGAGAACAGATTTCAAGAGTTGATTCAAAGGTGTTATAGAGACCAGAGAACCAAGGAACCAGTGCCAAAGGCTACACTGTAATAGTAGAGAAAGAATAGGCCCTAGTGGTGACTGGGAGTACACAGGCCAATTTTCATCCAAAATAGGAGTGGAGGGTACAGTGATATAGGTTGTGTGCCTACTGTGTACCACTTTCTTTATAAACTTACAACATTTGGGATTCCCATACTATAGTTGGGGAAACTTAGGCGCAGATATCTAATGATTTGTCAAAGTGCATTAAGATAGTAAATGGCAGAGCCAGGACTAGAAATGAGGCCTTGTCTGTATCTGAGTGCATTACACTATTTCCACCATACCGCAAAACTTAAATCAAAAAACATAAAAGAAAGAAAAACAGAGGTTGTAAGTGCTGAGTCACATGTGCACATTAATGTCAAAGTTCATGGGGGCAGTTCTGCTCCTTAGTTATGCAGATCTGTAGGAGCACTCAGGTATCTGAGAATTGTGTGAGGCAGTAGCATACTTAGCATTGAGACTTACCACTTGTATCTTCAAGCTGAAGATTTTTTTAGGACTGTAATTAGAGTCAAGGAGAAGAGAGAAAATTCCAGTAACTGAGTTACACATAATTGATTATGATACTCTGCTACCTGCTGAACAGGAGGTAGAGGGGATTCAATCACTGGGTGGGAAGTGGTACCCAAATTCTACAAATCTGTGATTTCTAAGTGTCCTACCTTAGCAAAAAGGTTATGTGGTAGCACCATAATGAGGTTCTGCGTAAATGTTGAAATGCTGGTCAGAACGTGTACAAAAGGATTATTGAACTTTTTAGAGAAGAATATCTGGATATCCAAAATACTTAGTGATCACGCTGTGTGATTCTGGAAGTACTTATATTTCTCAGAAATAACTGGTCTAGCATGCTTCTTGAGTCAGGAAGCTGTACTTGTAGCCATTAAATGACTTCGACAATAATCTTGCTTTGGCTTGGCTAACATCCTGACCTTTATGTATGAAAGGAATATTGCAGACTGAAAATGGTTTACTTTAGTGGTTTTAGTGGACACTGGTGCATACTCTTGAAATGTGGTGAGGATGGTCTACTCTTGGTCATGAAGCCATTCTTCAAAAAATTTTTTATGTCTTTTTTTATTTTGAGAGGGAGAAAGACAGAGTGTGAGCATGGGAGGGGCAGAAAGAGAGGGAGAAACAGAATCTGAAGTAAGCTCCAGGCTCTGAGCTATCAACACAGGGCCCAACGCAGGGCTCAAACCCATAGACTGTGAGATCATGACCTGAGCCAAAGTCGGATGTTTATATATATATATATCACACTTATAATCCACTAATTTTCCTTAAAATGCAAACATGCAAAGTAAGTCAGAGAAAGACAAATGCTATATGATTTCACTCACATGTGCAATTTAAGAAACAATACAGATGAACATAGGGGAAGGGAAGGAAAAATAAAATAAGATAAAAACAAAGAAGGAGGCAAACCACAAGAGAATTTTAACTATAGAAAACAAACTGAGGGTTGCTGGAGGGGAGGTGGGTGGGGGGATGGGCTAAACGTGTGATGGGTTTTAAGGAGGACATGTGTTGGGATGAGCACTGGGTGTTATACGTAAGTGATATAAATCACTAAATTTTACTCCTGAAACCAATACTACACTATGCCAACTAACTTCAATTTAAATAAAATCTTGGAAGGAAAAAAAACCATACAGGAATGCAAAATGATATGGGGATAGGTCTATCCATGTCATAGATCTTCAGCTGCCTGAAATCCAAATCTTTTAGCCTAATAACAGAGTCCATTTTCAATGTGGCTTTAGCTTACCATTTCAATTTCCCCTGATCTAGCCATTTAAACTACTTACTATTCCTCAAACTTAAAAAAAATAATGTTTTTATTTATTTTTTTTGAGACAGACAGAGTGTGAGCAGGGGAAGGTCAGAGAGAGGAGACACAGAACCCAAAGCAGGCTCCAAGCTCTGAGCTAGCTGTCAGCACAGAGCCCGACAAAGGGCTTGAACCCATGAACCTCGAGATCATGACCTGAGCCAAAGTTGGATGCTTAACTGACTGAGCCACCCAGACACCCCTATTCCTCCAACTTTCAATGTACTTTTTTTATGACTCTGCCTTTATTCAAACTGCACCCTTTGCTTTGAATACCCCTTCCCTTCTGTCTCATTCAACTTCTTTCTAGTCATTCCCTCCTTATCCTTTAAGATGTATTCATTATCACTGTCTGTTTCCCTTTGTTTAAATATTTGAGGTCATAGATTTGCTCCCCAAAATGCCTACCATAGTGTCTGACACAGAATGAGAACTAAATAAATATTTGCTGAATGGGGGCACTTGGGTGGCACAGTCGGTTAAGCATCCAACTCTTGATTTGGGCTCAGGTCATGATCTCACAGTTAGTGAGCTCAAGCCCCATGTCTGGCTCTGCGCTTACAGTGTGGAACCTGCTTGGAATTCTCATATTCTCTCTCTCTCTCTCTCTCTCTCTCTCTCTCTCTCTCTCTCTCTCTCCCTCTATCCCTCTCCTCCACTCATGCATGCTCATGCACACAGTTACTATCTCTCAACAATAAATAAATAATCTTAAAAATATTTTCCAAATGGATAAATACATGAAGGAATTGATGGAAAGATGAAAGGACTAGCTGGTTGGCTAGTTGGAAAAATGAACAGATAAATAGATGGATGAATAAATGCTGTGAAACTTGTTTTCTAAAGACCCATGCCGTGAATAGTTTTTCATTACTGGAATCATTCTTTTATATCCAGAACATGTGATCCAGAAGCAGCAATTCAGGACTGCTCTTTAGCATAGAGAATGATGAAAGAGCTGGCATCAAGACTGTCTTCAACACTGGAAACCACAAGGATGTTCATAGTGTCCATGATGACATCAGATCATAGCCATGGGCTCCCTGAGCCATTTTTTCAACTAGAGAATCCTGGAAGTTGTCTAAAATCTGCAGCTCTGGGGGCACCTGGGTGGCTCAGTCGGTTACGCATCTGCCTGCCAGTTTTGGCTCAGGTCATGATCTGACGGTTCCTGGGTTCAAGCCCCGCATCGGGCTCTGTGCTAACAGCTAGCTCAGAGCCTGAAGCCTGCTTCGGATTCTGTGTCTCCCTCTCTCTCTGACCCTCCCCTGCTCGTGCTGTCTCTCTCTATCTCTCAAAAATAAATAAAGAATATTAAAAAAAATCTGCAGTTCTGTTAACAGTTTTGAGTCTCAGATGTAAAGATCAGTCTTCTAGTAGGAAAGAGACTTCTCCAATATGCTTAAGTAACATCTGAATAAAATGCTGAACACTTTAGATTCTCACATGTTTCAAGTTTATTTTCCTCTTCTGGGTTTGACTGCTACATGATATTCCTGAAAGGCTCACTATCTCCCATGGTCCAGGAGAAGAGGGAGTAAACAGGCCACAAATGTCATTTATTAAAAGCTGAGAACTTAAGAGTTGCAAAATGCAAAAAGAAAAATGTTTGGGGGGAATAGGACATTTCAGTGAGAAGGAGGAGAGGGTTAGGAGAGAAGATGGCATGTCAGGGCAATTCTATCTTTCTCATTACACCTTGGAAACTCAAAGTATATCCTTGGGAAGTGCAGACAAAAGTAAGAGATGGCTATGAACTCATTCTAATTATGGTTTGTGAAAAACCCACAGCTAATTCACCAGAGGGAAGGTCATTTTCTGGACAGTTATAACTATTTTCTTACACTAAAAGTAGGCAAGAGGTTTAGATTCTTAAAGCAGTTGGCATTGTGCACTTTTCTGAAAGCAGCCAAAAATGAACCAGGTTCAAAGAAAGGCCTATCCTATTTGTGAAGGGGCAGTTAGTTAATAGCCTGAAGGTAGTCTTTAAGGAATCCACTCTGGAATTCAACCACCCCTAGAAACACCAAGAAACACCAAGAGCTGCTAAAAAAAAAAAAAAAAAAAAAGAAGCAATAAACATGTAGATAGGCCTAGAAACAGAAAGGAAAAACTATGTGCTTTAAGTTTCTCTGAATTATGGAGATCTGGTCACCAAACTGTAGATGGAACACTACAGAGAAACAGTTAGAGATCTTGAGGCCTCAAGACCAAGCAAGCATCAGCTATAGCATGCCAGGTTCTCTAAGATACAAGTACAACCCTTCTGTCCTCCACTCCCTCAATAATCTGTATATCCAGTCTATTTTTGGACACATAATATCCCTTACTTAGGTGTAATCTGAGGTAGCTAAAATTACTATTCAAGTCAAAATACTCAAGTCTAGACTATCTATACTTCTGAGAGCAATGGATATATAATCTGAAAAAAAGGCTAATAAGCTTTCTCTCTGACTTTAGACCCAGAATCACAAAACCGTAGTGCCACGAAGATCTTTGGTAAATTCATTATCTCAATTTTATGATGGGAAAACTGAATCTAATAGGGGAGAAGGGACTTGCTCAAGGCCACATTCCTACTTGCCATTTCAGGATACCATTTTGAGTTGACTCTTGGGAAGAATAAAACAAAATTATATGAATTTTCCTTCAATGTGATCAGAATGTCTATGCTAAACTCAAATATTATGAAAAGGGAAGTCTGTTGCTAAAGTATTTAAAGGGCCACTCTGCATTTATGTTTTCTATCATTTTTCATTGTTTTAAGTAAAAGTGTGGTGTACATTGAATTTGCACGTTAACCATAAACGTGAGAAGGGTTTCCAGCAGAGAATCAGGGAATGTGGAGGTAACTTTAGCAAAATGGAAAAATTTGTTTTTCAAACCCATGGTGTTTAAGTTAGTAAACACTTGGGATGTTACTAGCATGGTACTTGAATATATGATTCCCTTAATTACTATAATTGGCTTTGAAACAGGATTTTGATGGTACTTTTTGTTTGAAGTGATCAGAAGTGATTTCTGGTGATGCTATACCTGTTGTAATTGTTACATATTATAGCATGACAAGTAATTTGGGATAAAAGCCAACTGGTAAGTGCTGACCATCTAAACTACTAGTGACATCACTGTCATAGTAAGCCCTCACATTCGTCTAGTGTGTTGTCATTTGCCAAAGATATTCACATCATCATGTCTCTGTGAGAGTGATATCTCTAAATTACAGGTGAAGAAATTGAAGCCTAGAGGGGCACTGTAAATAATGGATCTGGGCCTTTAACTTAGGTATGCCTGACTCCAAAGGCAAGACCACTTATATAATATCAATAATCCTTGTATATTGTAGACATTTCTTCAAGTTTGCTAGCCTGAGCTCCATTGCCTAGTATCGTGTCTTTGTATATCATACACATTTAATAAATATCATAGAAATGGAGCTGAAACGAAACCCATTCACAGCAATTCTCATCATCTTTTCTTTTTTTTTAATATTTTTTTTAACATTTTATTTATTTTTTTGATACAGAGAGAGACAGAGCATGAGAGGGGGAGGGGCAGAGAGAGAAGGAGACACAGAACCAGAAGCAGGCTCCAGGCTCTGAGCTAGCTGTCAGCACAGAGCCCGACCCGGGGCTTGAACCCACAAACGTGAGATCTGACCTGAGCCGAAGTCGGAGGCTTAACCGACTGAGCCACCCAGGCGCCCCTCTCATCTTCTTTTCATTGTGCTGACCAAGGCCATTCAAATTTGAACACTCTATCCAATAAATCAATTTGAAAATTTACTGTCTCTCTCTCCATGAAATTTACAGATTTATGCCTGTCTGATATACAAAGAAATGAAATTATCTGGTATACACAGACTCCTTTTCAAAAAGGGTTCACTATATTCATGTCACAGACTGCTTTATAATGGAGGATATTGACTGAAACATGAAACTAATTTTAAGATTTTGACCCAGATTTTATGAGGACTTTTGTTACCATTAAACATCACCTGCAACAAAGTGGGTTTGCAATTCATATCATCAGGTTGAAAAACAAGAGGTTCTCTCTTTACCAGAGAGCCCCCATCTCTTACATACAATTCACAGAGGGCTAAATACTGAAAACTGAGTGTATCAGAACTCTTACCATTGGGGTCGTAACATTCATATGAAGAAAACTTCCTCTTATCAGTGCCTTTATTACCTTTCCTGGCTTTCCTTCTGTATGTCTCCACCCCAGTCCTACTTCTTCTGCCCCACCATATACCACAATTGTTGGATTTCTCTGGAGTATAACAAGCAAACAAGAACAAGGTTGGTCTTTCTCAGATATTTGAGTCTCATTTAATGTGGCTGCTTGGGAAACTACTTACAGAGCATCTGCCTGCCATGTCTGAGAGTAGTAGCCACTTTTTTATATGGTTCTGTTACAACTGTTTCAAATTGAACCTGAGTTAATTTATTTGCAGGACTTTGGTCTGTGTAAAGACTATTATTGTCCTATATAGGAGGAGAGGATATAAATATTAATATGAAGATCCACACATAGAGAACAAGTTGTTTTATATAAATAGGTACATGGATAGAAGTATTGAGCACCTCACAGAAAACCAGAGATGGAGGAGTGCTCTAAATTAACTTTGAGAGGGGGAGGAGAAAAGGCAGGATTCTAGGAACTTGGGTTTTCCAGGCTGATAATGAGTAATCATGTAGGAGCCTACAATTTCAGGCATTCAGAAATGAGCTTGCTTTTCTTCAAGTTCCATTTCCAAATCAAAGTAGACTAATGAGCTTTCTTTTCTCATGAAGGGTGCTTCTGTTTGGAAGCAGCAGGCAGCAGAGAGTACCCTGCTGCTGTGCAGATATAAACATGAAGAAATGATGAATTTGGAGACGGAGATACAAGTGTAAGCCAAGCCTTGCTGGAATGGTGAAAGTGCTCACAGTAGACACAGGCTAGGGGACAGAGAGCCTTATGATGAAGGGCTGCCCTTGAAAAAGCTGTATCTTCTTTCTGCTAAGCTACAGTGCTATTGAGAAAATGCTTTTGGAAGTTATCAATAGATTTGCAAAGAAAAGGAAATGATTAGAAGGCCTGATAAACTTTGGGCGAAATGGGATAGGAAACTGACTCTGCTTGGCAGTCTAGTCATAGGCTCCAAAGAGAAGCGACTTCTCATTCCAGATGGCCAGCCTTACAAGATAGGAGTATTTAACTAAGGATAATACTGGTTGTCCAGTACCAGCTTGTGCCTGGGTCATCCTGCACCTGTGTCTATTCTTGACTCCATAGGTCTCTTATCCTAGCCATCATTCAATAACACAAGGCCAGTATCATTGTGTCCCCTGACTCCACAATCACTCATCCCCTGATGGGTCTTGATACCTGCTTCACATATTCTGCTCACATATTATGCTATGCTCCGGAGTAGGGTGTGATAAAGAAAGGCACCAGCTGGCTGATGGCTATGTTAGATATGAAGGGGTCAGCCCATATCTAGAGTATAGCTGGCCACCTACGAAACACCAAAGAGGAAAATATGGTTTAAGGAGAGAACAAGAGAATGAGGAAAGGAGAGGGAGAAAGACAAAGGGAGAAAAGTATCATACCTCCCAGAGTCATCCCTGCCTCATAGCATTTCCGTAGGCGACAAGATGGACAATTTTTCCTTCGGAATTTATCGATGGTGCAATCATTTCTACTGGCACACAGGTACTTCTGTTTCCCTAGGAGAACATACAGAAGAATAAACAGCCTGTTAATGCATTTCCAGAGTTTCTCTCCTTTAGTATTTCTAGGCAGAAAGGACATAAAGATAACCCTGTCACATGGGAGAAGTGGACAAAGAATGACTCTAAACAATTTGATTACACAGAATTATACAGACTGGTTTAATTCAATGCTATATTGTTTGGCTTTCATAGGTGTTTTCCATCAAAATGAACAACTGAGGTCCTGTTGATACTTCGCTTCATGATAAGGACTACTTAATGGTTTGTTTTAATTATTTATTTATTTATTTATTTATTTATTTTTTTAATTGTGGATGATGAAGCTCATGCCTTTTTTTTTTCCATAATATTTTATTGTCAAATTGTTTTCCATACAACACCCAGTGCTCTTCCCCTCAAGTGCCCACCACCATCACC
>NC_043717.1:48566679-48605922 GCF_006229205.1 Suricata suricatta | reverse complement strand
CGTTCCTCTCTCCCCCTCCCCCTTCAACCCTCAGTTCGTTTTCAGCATTCAATAGTCTCTCAGGTTTTGCGTCCCTCTCTCTCCCCTACTCTCTTTCCCCCTTCCCCTCCCTATGGTCCTCTGTTAGGTTTGTCGTGTTAGACCTATGAGTGAAAACATATGGCATCTGTCCTTCTCTGCCTGACTTATTTCGCTCAGCATGACACCCTCAAGGTCCATCCACTTTCCTACAAATGGCCATATTTCATTCTTTCTCATTGCCATGTAGTACTCCATTGTGTATATATACCACATCTTCTTGATCCATTCATCAGGCGATGGACATTTAGGCTCTTTCCATGATTGGCTATTGTTGACAGTGCTTTAAAAATAAGACATTCTACCTTTACTAAAAGCCAAGAATATCCATGGGAAAATGATCCATGGCAGAAGTTACTACTCCTGTAGCATGGCATAGCAGATACTTGGGCTTAGGCAATGTTTCCTCCTCCTGATCCCTGTTATCATTCAAAAGATCATACTCAAGCTAAAAGAATGCTTATTTTTCATAATAAAAATACAGGTAAAACTTTTATGAAAGAGAAATCCATGAGATTTATACTTATTTTTAAATTGCTAGCTATCATATTGCCAATCCTGCAGGTTATAAAAATCAAACTGAGATAAAGCTCACTCTTTGAAAGTGAATCATACCAGGTGAAAGGCAGTATTCTGAAGCCAGCAGGAGAAAAACAATTGTTGTCGTGTACACCTGGAGTGTTCACAGATACACAGAAACATATACATATGCTCAGACTCAGAGATCCTCGGGATCACAGCTGCTCAAATTAAGACATGGAGGTCCATTTAGAAATGCATATTTTACTCAATTTTTTGCCTCCTTGCTCCTAACATAGGCCTGACATACATAGGCCCTCAGTAAACACTGACTGAATGAATACACAAGTAGAACAGGGAGATCCACAGGCATACAGACTAGCCAGCAGAAACAGACATACATAGCCTGCTGCTTTGAAACATGCAAGACTTCTTTATGCAAGTCCTTCTTATTTACTGTTGTGCTTTAGTTTATGTGAGAGACTGAGATTTTAGGGAGGCTCCTTTTGGCAGAGGAGGCATGTTTGTGGTAGGGAAAAGGAAGAAAAATTGAAGAGCTATTGATATTTGATAGCGGAGAAAAACACGTAAATTTAGCTATAGCTTGGCTTTTCTCTCCCTTTTCAGCCTAAAATCTACAGATCAGGCACAGAAAACACTGTATTATATTAGCTTATTTTATGTAGGAGACTCAGTAGTAGCCAGATCAGCAAAACCTGCCTCTTCCATCCTCCCTATTTCCCTTCTTTCCTTTTTCCCTCCTTCCTTCTTCTCAGCCTTCTTTCCTTCCTTCCTCCTCTCCCTCCCTCCCTTCCTTCCTACCTTCCTTCCTTCCTTCCTTCCTTCCTTCCTTCCTTCCTTCCCTCCCTCCTCTCCCACACCTTCCTCCCCACTCCGTTACCCTCTCATACCCTTCCCCTTGCTAAAGGACTCAGAATGCTGGGCTTGAAAAAACTGCTATAAACTACCCTGGTATAACCCTTTCATTCCAAGGATGAGTTCTTGGAAGGTGATTTGCCTGAAGAACACTCAATTGGAAACCTATGAAGGAAGAATATTACTACTTAATAAGTACCTGCTATGAACCAAGCCTATACTGGCAAGTTTACATGTGCCATTAAATTAATAACCTCAGTAGTTCTTTGACATAGATACTATCATTACTTTTACTTAACAGTTGAGAAAACTAAGTCCTCTAAACCAGTACTCTTTCTACCATATCACAGGATTTTATTTGTATTAACAGAATACATAATTTACTAACAGCCTTTTTCTGCTGCAAACTGCCGATTGTTGTTTGTACACAGAAAGGATATTGCTGTGAGTGTCATTCAGTCTTTAAGTATCAACTCCTAGAAAGGAGGCTCTGTATACGACTTCAGCAGGTTTACATCCAGTGCTGTGGGTGTTCTAGAATGGGGACATCCCCACAGTTGGTGCCACTGCAATCCTTAGGACTAGTTTGTGACATTAATTAGTAAAATAGGGTCAAATTATGAATACTTCCTTGAGAAATCTCTTCTTCCACATGAAAATACTAGCTCATGAACCCAGGCTAGCAAAGGAATGGTTACAGAGTCAATGGATGAGGGCTTCCAGAGGAGTTCTAGATTCCACTGCTAAAGGTAAACCATCCTGTGAATGAAGAAGATTACAGTGGAAAAAGTATAAATTTTTTTTCAATTTGGAACTCAGATCATCTCTGTAGCTATACTTCATACTTTGTCCCAGAATGTCTTTTGGCCTAAAACACAGATATCCTTTATAATTTACCCAGGAATAAGTGCAAAGCCCAGTACAACCAATGCCGTTGTGTATTAATTTAACATGTTGTGAGCATTTATTAAGGGTCAGACACTGTACTAGCTATTGAGGTTACAAAGGAAAATCTCTGCTGAACAAAGTGTTTAAGTCCCAGGTAACAGACAGAGCACTGGTCTGGAAGTCACAAGATTTAAATCCTTGTTCAGTCTTATTATTAACTCATTATATGACCTTCAACAAGTCTTTTAGCCTCTTGGCTCCACTGATAATATGTAATAGGTTGAACTGGAAAATCACTAAAATTTCTTCCACCTAAAGGAGTCTTTATTTTATATTATTATTTTATTTTATTTTATTTTATTTCAAGTATAGTTCACATACAGTGCTATATTAGTTTCAGGTGTACAATACAGTAATTCTAGTGTTCCCTATCCAGCTCAAGGAGTCTTAAGGTATATCTGGATTTTATCCATAATATATTTGTAGAGCCTTTCATATCAAGGTCACAGGTATTACCAATAAGCAAGAAGTTAACCAAAATAATGGTCTCTTCACCCTCAACTCTCTCCTTTTAAGATAGTAACTTCCTGTTATATTACCTGTTATATGTGCAGTCTTTTGATCTTTCCTCTTTATTTCCTACAGCCTTTCAGAATATCAAAGCACTTAACATACTACTAGGTACTGCTATTGCAAGCCATATACAACATATGTATAAACAACATGGTTTTACATACGTGTGTACTCATGTATGTGTGAATGTATGTGTGTGTGTGTACACTGACAGTAGGGTTTCTGAATTATCTTTGTTTATATGTGTATGTGTGATCACATAAAGTATATGGCATATTAAATCATATAAATGTATACATATGACATGTGTGTTTCTTTGAAGCATAATAGTGACTCTAAATTTTTAAATGACACTTAATGGTAACAGAAGTGGTAGAAGTTCCTAAAGACGGATTTGGAAAGAATCTCCTAAAAGTGGAATTGTGACTCATCTGTACAGTTTGGATTACGAACAAAAAGGGGATATAACAACCTCCCAAGGTTGTTTCCAATCTACTTCTGCCTCAATTACCAACTTCCCCAAATGAAGGAAGAGCCAATGTATAATCACTGGGTTGCTATTACTTCTTTCCTATTTTCTTACTTCTCCAATATGGCTGAGGTTCTTAATAATAACAGTGAATTAAAATACAGTATATAATAACATGTATATTAAACATATTTATTTATATATAATAAATATAAAACATAATAAGATAAAGTTTGTGACAAATTAAAACATAATATAAAATATAGTAACATAAGATTAAAAATGTCTCCCATTTGATTAGCTTACAAACGTAACAATCTTGTACAAAGTACTATAATAGGGATTACTGTACACATCACTATATAGCTGAATAAAATGATGCTAAGATAAAATTGATCTGCCTTACAAACTGTTAGTTTGTTGCAAATCACAGTCCATGACACTATAAAACTTACAGATTGGAGACAATTTTAAATAGTATTTGGTCACAACCCACCCACTCCTCTGTACAAGGCTTGAATCCCCTCTGTAACATCCCTGTAAAGAGTTGCCCCAACCTTTCTTGAATTCAAGCCCATTCTATTTCTGGATTCTGACATAAGCCTTTTCCTTCCAGGACACTCAGCATTTATCTCCTTGTAGCTCTGACCCATTGGGTCTAATTGGAACAACCTCATCTTTGGACTGTAAAGGACGTTGAAAGCCTTATAACAAAATGTCCCAATGTGATGCCTGACTCTTCAGTTATCAAAATGGACACAAAGTATTGAAATCTAATGCCCCAAGCCATAAGAAGTTGGTGGTAGAGCCAGAGAAAAATCTGGCGACTGCATCCAGTAGTGTGGGTGGGTGAAGCCTCAAGAAGAAGAACTCTGTGGGTTGTAGGTATCCTTGTTCATTGTTTAGTAAGTATATGGCCCTATGACTGCCTTCTTAGTATTCAGTTGACAGAAGCCCAAGTAAGATCTGGGTAAGCTCCAAGGTGGTCCTAAAATGTCCTCTATTCACATGCAGTAGCCTAGATGAATGAATAATTAACACAGACAACACAAACTCCTATCCATCCCCTTCTTCTCAGATTCTACAAATCTTACACCTAACTCTTCAAACATCAAGGCTATATCAACAACTAACTAATAACCAGTCTCACAAAAAAAATGCCATTGTGAAATTTTTGGCAAAATACAAAAATACCCTCTCATGTTGAAGGAGAGTAAGTCCACACTCTGGAATTGTAAATGAGTTGCATATTTAAATGCTTGATAAGTCTATTAGGACAGCTGCAAATGCTTGACTACCATTAACGGTCACTTAATGGGATAACATGAGGTCCTCTGCTTGCCAGCTGGCTCTGAAATCCTTGACTGCCTGATGATGTTCTGCATGCTTCTTCATGGTCCTATTCTTCCATCATAAAGCTTAACTATGAACCAAAACTCCAGCAAGAACAGAAGTCATGAGACTGCCTTCTCCATAGACTTCCCATATCTATTGTTTTTTGTTTTGTTTTGTTTTGTTTTGTTTTTTGGTCATCCCCATTGGTGCTGCCATGCAGTGGGAGTTGAGGTCAATGTTTGATTAGGCTTCTTTCAATTTGTTCATTCTGAAAAATCCTACTTAAATCAGATCAGTTAAGGTAGGGGACTTATCTACCACCTGAGGTATCACATCGTGAAAATAAGAGGATTGAGTTGTCATGTTCATTATGTAGCTACAGAAAAGACTGAAGAACACAGGACTACTTATCCTTTATTTATTTTTCCTAATGTCTTATTTATTTTTGAGAGAGAGAGAGAAAAAAGACAGTATGAGTGGGGGACAAGCAGAGAGAGAGAGAGAGAGAGAGAGAGAGAGAGAGAGAGAGATGGAAACACAGAATCTGAAGCAGCCTCCAGGTTCTGAGCTGTCAGCACAGAGCCCCATGTGGCTTGAACCCATGAACTGAGCTGAAGTCAGACGCTTTACCAACTGAACCACCCAGACCCCCTGGACTACTTATCCTTTATAACTAGAGTGTGAATAAAGAACCTATATGAACAAAACTAAAAAAAAAATATTGAGGTATGTAAAAGAAGACCTGAATTAAATGGAAAGATGTGTAGTATTCCTGGATGAGACAATGCATTATTTTAAAGATTTAAGCCGTCTTCCCCCAGTAAAATCTACAAATTTAAAACAATCCAAACAAAATCTTGACAAAATAATATCAAAGCTTACCTGAAGGAGTGAAATGTATGACATTGCCAAGTTACTTTTGAAAAAAAAGAGTAATAATACTTTTCCTATCAGACATTTAAATTATTATAATGCCATAAAAATTAAAGCAGTTTGATATTGACTCCAGTATAGATTGATCAGTGAAGGGATGAGAAAAGCCAAAAACAGGCTCCATATATGTAATATATTATTCTAAATCTGTGAAAAAAAGATGACTTATTAACTAAATGGTGTCAGAATTGGCTAAGCATTTGAATAAGAGAAAAAAGTTAAATTACTAGTTGAAACCAAAATAAACTCCATATGGATTAAAGATGTCAATGAAAAAAAAAACAAAAACAAAAGGAAATCATTAAAATATTGTTAGAAAGTATAGGATTTTTTAAATTTTTAAGGTAGAAAGGGCTTTTTAAAGAATGACAATAGAGCAACATAAGTGAACATTTTGATAGACTTGACTAGAAAACAATCTTTTTTTTTTTTATCAAACTTAAAGACAACCACAAACT
Source organism: Suricata suricatta (assembly GCF_006229205.1). Classification (NCBI taxonomy): domain Eukaryota; kingdom Metazoa; phylum Chordata; class Mammalia; order Carnivora; family Herpestidae; genus Suricata; species Suricata suricatta. Next base: position 48,599,793 of record NC_043717.1, on the reverse strand, counting down.
AAGGAAAACATATTGGCATCAACCATGTAAAACCAGTGGACAATTTCCTTGATATAAAAGATGAAAAGTGCAGTAGAAAAATGGACAACAGACATTAAATGTCAATTAAAAGAGGAAATATAAATGATCAATAAAGATATGAAAATTGTTCAATTCAACTTCATTAGATATCATAGAAATACAAATTAAAAAGAAGATCTCATTTTCATAAGTCATAATGATAATGGTTAAATACTAATATTGGTAAGGAGGTATTGCTGGTAGGAATAAAAAGTTTTAGAGAGGAATTTTGAAAAATATCCAAAAAATTTAAATACACATAACCTTTAACCAGTAATTACACTTTTTGGAATGTTTAATAAGAAAACTTTTGTGTAAGTGCAAAAAAGAGTCCAATATAGCATTATTTAAACAGAGAATATTGGAAAAATTTAAAATGTGATTAAATTATTTCATATTTATGCAGGAGAATGTGCAATCTTTTTTTTTTTTCACTTGGAATGATGTTCAAAATATTCTGTTTTGTTAAAACAACAACAGAAATGAAGTTACCAAACAACATATTTTACTGAATCCCACCTTTCATACCTGATGCTTTACTGTACATCTATTCAAGTTTTTTTTCTATTGCAATGAAACATTTTAAACAAGTTAAATATTACATAGCGGCTCTATATTCATAAAACAGATAAAATTAAAACTAATCTGCGTGAAGTAGGCATAGGAAACTTAGAACTCATCCTGCTATACGTCTCCTTTTCTCTGCTTCTCTGCAGTCTTAGCATTGTAATACACTTTAGAGAAACTCTAGGAGTACCCAGGGCTTTGTGGAAAAGTTGAGACCTACTGATTTAGTCCAACCCCCATAGCTTTCTACTTTACAGATTAAGAAACTGAGACTAGGAGAATGGGGGTAAAAAACGTAAGGTTATAGCATTAGTCAATGTCAAGACAGGAACAAGGATCCGGGCCTTCTTATTCTTAGTCCAGAAGTTTAGTGCTACTTTCATATGAGACAATAAATGTGACAATAACATAAAAGCATAAACATATACAGATCTTATATATTATTATTATTTAAATAATAAACTCCTTGAATGTCAGAAGGGGCAAGGCCCTCAGAGATCATCTAGTCCAACACTCTCATTTTACAGAAGGTGAAAGTGAGATCCAGAAAGCAGAATGGGTAAGACCAAGATTAAACAATCAGTCAATTACAATGATGGGATTAAAACTCAAGTCTTGGGGTACCTTGGTGGCTCAGTCGGTTAAGCATCTGGCTTCAGCTCAGGTCATGAGCTCATGGTTTGTGAGTTTGAGCCCCACGTTGGGCTCTGTGCTGACAGCTCAGAGCCTGGAGCCTGCTTCAGATTCTGTGTCTCCCTCTTTCTCTCTGACCCTCCCCTGCTCACACTGTCTTTGTCTCTCAAAAATAAATAAAAAAACATAAAAAATAAAAAAATAAAACTCAATTCTTGACTACTATATTCTCTGAACAGTTGCTTTTTATTTCAAAAATAATTTTATATTCAATATCTTGCTGAGCATTTCATCAAAGGAGGGAGGGTATAGACCACTATCCTCAGTTAATATATGAGGAAATCTAAAATACAGAGTGATTACTGATACTAAAAATATAGCTCGGGGAGCCTGGGTGGCTCAGTCGGTTAAGCCTCCGGCTTCGGCTCAGGTCAGATCTCACATTCGTGGGTTCGAGCCCCGAGTCAGGCTCTGTGCTGACAGCTAGCTCAGAGCCTGGAGCCTGCTTCCGGTTCTGTGTCCTTCTATCTCTGCCCCTTCCCCTCTCATGCTCTGTCTCTCTCTGTATCAAAAATAAATAAAACATTAAAAAATATATAGCTCAGTTTCAATACAAGGTGCATATGCTTTCTATTTAACCACTACAACCAAGCAAATATCTTATTTGCCTCTATCCTGTCTTATGTTCCCTGAATGTCTACCCATACTCCCTCTTCAAAGTTTGAAAGAGAAGTAACACATGACTTCCTGTGAGAGACCAAAGGAAAAAGGGGGGATTTCCCACTGTGCTTTGACTGGGTACTATTCAAGGTGAATTCAAAGATGTCACGTCTTTTAATCCTTGTCAAAACTCTTCCAAGTAGTTACTATTCCTATTTTATTTTATTTTTAACATTTATTCATTTTTTGAGAGAGAGGGAAAGAAAGAGAGAGAGAGAGAGAGAGAGAGAGAGAGAGAGAGAGAGAGAGAGAGAGAGGGAGAGAACAAGTAGGGGAGTGGCAGAGGGAGGGAGACAGAGAATCTGAAGCAGCCTCCAGGCTCTAAGCTATCAGCACAGAGACCAATGTGGGGCTTGAACTCATGAACCATGAGATCATGACCTGAGCTGAAGTTGGACGCTCAACCAACTGAGCCACCCAGGCTCCCTACTATTCCTGTTTTAAAACTGAGGAAAATAAGGCTCAGAGACACTGAATGACTCACCTGCAGTCACCTGGCAGAAGCAGGATCAGATCAAGAAGGTAGACCTTCAATATTGATGCTTGCCCTTGTCAATGCGATCTCTCTTCTCAAATGTGGTCTAACACTGTGCTTCAAAGACAGAGGCAGTGCAGAACAGTAAAAGAGCACAGAGGAGGAAAGAAGACTAGAGGATAAGCCCTTCTGTTTCACTGAATCATTATGTGACCTGGTGTGTTACCTCTACTTTCTTGACCTTGGTTCTCCTAACTTAGGAGTATGTAGTATGCACTAAAAAAACAGTAGCAACCTAAGGAAGGTGGTTTCAGAAGTCTCCAAACAATCCTAAAATTCATATGGAACCACAGAAGATCCTGTATAGCCAAAGCAATCCTGAAAAAGAAAAACCTTGAAGCATCACAACTCCGGATTTCAAGCTATATTATAAAGCTGTAGTCATCAAGATGGTATGGTACTGGCACAAAAGCAGACACATAGATTAATGGAACAGAATAGAAAACCCAGAAATGGACCCACAACTATATGGTCAACTCATCCTTGACAAAGCAGAAAAGAATACCCAATGGAAAAAAAGATAGTCTCTTCAACAAATGATGTTGGGAAAACTGGACAACTATCTTATGCCCTATGCAAAAATAAAATCCAAATGGATGAAAAACCTAAATATGAGGCAGGAAACCATCAAAATCCTAGAGGATTTTGACCTAGAGGATCCTAGAGGATCCTCTTTGACCTCAGTCACAGCAACTTCCTATTAGCCACGTCGCTGAAGGCAAGGGAAACAAAAGCAAACATGAACTATTGGGACCTCATCAAGATAGAAAGATTCTCTACAGAGAAGGAAACTATCAAGAAGACTAAAAGGCAGCCTATGGAATAGAAGAAGATATTTGCAAATGACATACCTGATAAAGGGTTAGTATCAAAAATATATAAAGAACTTATCAAATTCAACACCCAAAAAAGGAATAACCCAGTTAGGAAACGGGAAGACATGAATAGACACTTTTCCAAAGAATACATCCAGACTAAAAGACATATGGAAAGATGCTCAACATCATTCATTGCCAGGGAAATACAAATCAAAACCATGATGAGATGCCACCTCACACCTGTCAGAATGGTTAAACTCAACAATACAAGAAACAACAGGTATTGATGAGGATGTGGAGAAAAGGGAGCCCTCTTGCACTGTTGGTGGGATTGCAAACTGGTGCAGCCCCTCTGGAGAACAGTACGGAGGTTCCTCAAAGAACTAAAAATAGAACTACCTTAGAATCGAGCAATTGCACTATTGGGTATTTACCTAAAGGATACAAAAATACAGATTTGAAGGGGTGCATGCTCCCCAATGTTTATAGCAGCATTATCAACAATAGTGAAACTATGTAGAGAGACCAAATATCCATCAACTGATGAGTAGATAAAGATGGTGTTGTATATACAATGAAATGTTACTCATCCATCAAAAAAAATGAAATCTTGCTCTTTGCAATGACATGGATGGAGTCAGAATGTAATAAGTGGCATAGGTAAATCAGAGAAAGACAAACACTCATATGTGTACATTAGGAAACAAAGCATATTAACATATGGGAAGGAGGGGAAGATAAGAGAGGGAAGCAAACTGCAAGGGACTCTTAATGATAGAGAACAAACTGAGGGTTGATGGAGGGAGGTTGGTGGGAGATAAATTAGATGGGTGATAAGTATAAAGGTAGGCACTTGTAATGAGCACTGGGGGCTGTATGTAAGTGATGAATCGCTGAATACTACTTCTTAAACCAATATTATACTGTATATTAACTAACTAAACTTATAAAAAAGAATTCTTCTATTCACATTGGAATTTCTGATGGGAGTCTCAGAGTTCTCCTGAGTGTGATTCAAGAAGGACTGAAGCCAGTCTGCATACCTATCTTGTTTTTCCAATCTCAACTCTCTTAAAGAGCTTCCCCTAAAAAATAAAAACACTAAAGAAAAAAAAGAGCTAAGTGCCTCTCCTTTGAGTGACCTACACAGATTGGAAAAAAACCCAGGGCCTGTATAGGGTCATGCATTCTGTAGATATAAAGTTTTCTGGAGCTAAGACAGCCTAGAACCTCAGGGCTAACCACTCAAGGAGTGATTCTTTGAAAAGAATTCCAAGCACTGTTGATTCCTAGTAAATCTGCCCCCCTCAAGATACTGCTTTTGGGCCTGTAGAACAGACTAGATAATACCAGGCACATAGTCTGTTCCTTGCCAAAAGGAAAGTTTTCTGGGAAAAGGACTTAAAAAGTAGAAAAGTCCCTGTAATTCCAAGAATGTGACCCTTTCCCCACCTGTCCTACCCTCCCAGAAACACAGGTGTCAGTTAACCCAGTACCATGGATAGGCCCTCAGCTAATTCTTTACATAGACGCTTCTTAGGAGTGTTTATAAACTATGATAATTCTTATTTCTTTTGACCTAATGGTTAACTCTAGTGAGAGGGGACAGGAATCAAGCCCATATTCCTCTTCTTTGCTTTCAGTAACTTCCACAATCTGGCTCACGTTCCATAAAAAGGAAGTGTAAAGACTACTGCTGGACTTGCAGTCAGAAGGGTGGTGTCAAATCCCAGCTCCAATTGCCCTCAGCATCTCTAGACTTTGATTCCTCATCTAAAAAATGAGGATAAACATAATGGCATTGTCTGCTTCATAAAGTTATACAAAACAAATGGTACAGAATGCATGTACAAGTGATTTGCAAAAGTGAAAATGTTAGATACGTTAGGAGAGTTATAGGTAATATTACTGAGCTTATTGTATCTTGTGTTCTTTTTTGTTACATAGTTTATTGTCAAATTGGTTTCGATATAACACCCAGTGCTCTTCCCCACAAGTGCCCTCCTCCATGACCACCACCAGCTTTCCCCCTCCCCCTCCCCCTTCAACCTTCTGTTTGTTTTCAGCACTGTCAACAATAAGCAAATCATGGAAAGAGCCTAAATGTACATCACCTAATGAATGTTTCTGGTCTTTTATTTCCCTCCATCAGTGACCATTTTTGAACCATCCTGCTCTCTTCATTGGCCCCTACCCTGGTCACCACAACCATTCCATCATTTTCTTGCTCCTAATACACACACGCACACACACACACACACACACACACACACACACACACACACACACGCACACGTCTCTGCTAAGAAAAACACTTCAGTGTTTAGCTCCAATTCATTTTCCCTAGCCACTGCCATTCACATGTACCTCCTGCTTCAAGAAGACAGGTAGTAGAAGAAAGTAGGAGTGACAAGTTGGATGGAGACTAGATTCATGAATAGCCCTGAATGCCATGCTATGCAGTTTAAATTTTAACATATGGAAGTATTTGAATCTAGCCACTAAGTTCTTCCATAGAGGCTGTTTAATAACTATCCTCTGAAGAATAACAAATAATCTTCAAGTAAACACCTATTGTGTTCCAGGCACTATTCTAGGTAGCCATGGAAACAACAGTAAAAGTACTTGGCTGCAAGTTGGGTGATCTTTTGGTAAAAACAAACAATACTATATAAGTGACAAATAATAAATATTTTCAGATGGTGATACATATAATGAAGCAAATAGAACAAGGTACTATGATAGAATTGGGAAATTAATTAAGGTAGAGTAGGGAAAGAATCTATGAAGATATGGCATTTGAGCTGACACCTGAATGACTGAAGGAGCCAGACATGCAAAGAGCCAGAGGAGCAATATTCCCAGCAGAAAGAATAGCAAATTCAAAGTCTTAATGTCACAAGTGAATTTGGTGCATTCTTGGAATAGCAAGTTGGCTAGTGGGGCTGACATATGATAAAGGGGGATGATATGATAGGGAAAGTTGGGTGGCAAAAGCACGTTGTACAGGGCAGTAATTCTCAACTGTGGCTACAAGTTAGAAACACCTGCAGAGATTTTACAAAGTATTGATGTCTGGTTTCACTCCCAGTAGTTCTGATTCAACTGATTGGGGGGGGGTAAGGGTGGCTGTTGTGATTATTTAGTATGTCTCCCCTCAGTTGCTTCTAATGTGTATCTAGGGGAGGGAACTGATGATATTGGACCTTGCAAGTGAGTTAATGGCTTATGGACTTTTATAGCTGACACCAGATTAGTAACATGACAAATGCTTGACACTGGGATAACAGTTGACAGTTTACAAAGGTCCTTGCTGTTTTTGCTCCTCTGAAGACTAGTGAGTTTCAGGCCACTCAGATAAGTACTTTGGGGAGCACCAAAGAGATGATGTTCTTCAGATGGGATTTGTAAAGACCATCTGGGAGAAGTACAGGCTCAAAATTCACCAAGGAAAACACTACAAGAAATAGCCAGCTCACTTCTGCCAAGGTCATTTGACATTTGGTCAGACCCAAGTTTTATGTTTTCAATCTGTCTTCCCCTGAACTCTGTTTAGTGTTGTGTTAGAGTTGGCTTGTAGTGACTCATAAAAAACAATTCTGAGGATCTCTTCCCAATTTCACCTTCAGTCCCATAGTATTGGTAGCCATATATCTGTCCTGATAGGAGTATCTACATCATGGAAATTAGCAAACACTATAATATCAGGGCTCCTCACTGACCCTTCTCCAATTCTGGGCAGAAATCAAGTTTACTGAGACACTACTCATTCTGCCCTAGTGGTAGCTTTACTTTCTTCTAGTTGGGTCTGACCCTCTTGTTCTTTTCTCCCTAAACTGTCACACAGGCACAACTCTGAGGTTTGATAATATAATTGGAATCACAGCTTGTGTATATTCAATTGCATTTCAGAGGAATTTTGCTATCTTCACATGTGTTACCCACAGATGTTTTCCTGAACAGTAGTGTATAAATAACATTTCTTTATAGTGAATTCACATTTAAATGAAAATACGGAACATTTAAAGAAACTCTGTATTGAACACTTCTACAAGGTCAATATAATAACTCTTGTAAAATAAACAGCCACTATTTCATTTGTAAATTTTATCAGATCCAAATTTTAAATAGTAATGATCTTACAACATTTGTGGAGGACAATTTGGCAAAAGCCTTCAAAATCAAATAAACATATGCTTTGACCCAACACATGTGTGACATGCCATTTATACAAGAACATTCACTGCAGCATTATTTATAATAGCAGAAGGCTGGAAACAACATAAAAGACTATCAATAGAGTCACACAATACAGCAATTAATGGAACAATCTCCAAGATATATTGTAAAGTAAAAAATGAAGATGCATAACAATACAGAACACTAGTTATGTGAGGAATATTGATATATTAATATACCTAACATATATATGTATATAAATGCTCTTACTCTGTCTACAAAGATATACAAGAAACTAATAAATGGTGGTTACTCCTGAGAAATAGAACTGCATGCCTGAGGGATGGCGGTTCAGAATTATCTTTCACTCTTTAAGCCTTTATGATTTTAAAATTTTGTATCATGTACATGTATTTCCCACTACAAATAAACATTAAAAAAAGCACAGCTCTGTTATAAATTTTCCTATGACTTTGAAACAAATTATTTCCCCTATTTGGGTTTCAGTATCCCTATATACACAAGGGGATTATATTCCATAATACTTCAGACAGGAAGCCAAAAAAGGTTCTTGACATATTCTGATTCCCAATTTTATAGTCACTATTCACAACAGGTGTGTTGTCTATTCACCATACTGTATAATCAGGGAAGCTGCTCGTCTAACAGAATCAAAGAAAGTATGTCTGTTATTAACAACAACAACAACAACAAACTCAGTCAGTAACAAATGCTCATTGAAAACTCAATTTTCAACCTGTGCTGAAAATTCAAAAGCTACATAACAAGATGATTATAGTATAGACTTTACCAAAACACATGCTTCTTTGCAAGATTAAAAATCAGAGAGGAGGAAAAGGAGGAGGGGGAGAAGAAGAAAAAGAGGAGGAGGAGGAGGGGGAGGAGGAAAAAGAGGAGGAGGAGGAGAAATTTTAGAGGAAAATAAAACAAAAAGAAAAAGGAAAAGGAAGGGAAAAGCTATGTAGAAAGAAAAACCCAAGGCTGGCCCCAGTGATCTACTGAACTGTGTGACAGCTTCGAGAAAACCTGGAGAAGATGCTGCCTCACTGAGGTCAATGTTGCCTGTGTTGTTACTGCCATCCCTACTGAGGTTTGAAGCATTACTGATTGTAGGAGCGGAGATGTGAGCCTCCATCCCAATTATTTCATAGCTACCTTCCTCAAGTCTTTCCCAAGGACTATTTTGAGTGACTTTCCCTTAGGGAGTCATATTGTGATGGATTTGTAGCACAAAGAAGCCAAAATTTCTTTCTGACTCTAGGAAAGCCCCACAAAGGTGCTGATAGTTTGAGATGGGACACTCATGGATGAATTAGTGGAAACTATCAAGAAAGGAGCCAGTGTAGTACAGTAGGGGAAAAATGGGGCATTGTAGTTCTAAGGATCCTTGCTCTGCTTCTTACTAGCTGGAACTTGGAGCAAGTCACTTGACTTCTCTGGACCTCAATTTAGTTTATGGTAAAATAGAAATAGTAACTTATAGGTTTGCTAGGGCATGTAAATGAAATAATGTGTGCTAAACAGCTAACACAAGGTCTGGCCCTTATAGGCAGTCACTAAATATTGAAAGAGAAAGAGAAACAGAGAGGAGTAAATGAGTGGGTTTTTAAATATAGGACCCAAGAAATGATATACAAAGAATTGAGCAAACGATAATATATCAGAAGACAAAATATAGGATAATAATAATTTATACAGTAAGAGAAATGCTAACACCTTGCAAATATTAAGTCAACTCCAAAGATAAAAGAAGTTAGGAAAGTTACATTTTAAAGAAGTAGTCTTAATGGAAAACAGAGTTTTACTAAGTGAACAAAGCATAGGTAGAGACTTCCAGACAGAGGAAGTGATATCTTTGAAAAGGCACAGAGGTTGGAAAGAGCCAAGATTGATGAATTTTAAAGACTGTAAAACTAATGATTTGTTGGTCATCAAAAACTCTATAGTGTCATAAACACATTAATTCCATCCACTTTTCTCTCTCCTTTTGTACCAAAAACAAAGGCTTTTCTTTTTACCACTACCTTAAGATGGCCAAACAGGTTTGACTGTCCCATTCCCCAGCCTCTCTTTAGGCCTGCATTGAAAGATCAGTAACTGACCATCAGGCATGGCTGGGAAACTGACATCTGGAGGCTAGTGGGAAGGTAGAATGAACTGCTGGCATGGTGACTGCTTAGTTAAAGAACATTGGAAGGATTTTTTCTTCAAACCATCGGAGAATGAGGCAGGGAAACTGGATCCATTGAAAAAAGGTGCTCCCATACCATCAACCCATTTGCCATAAATATACTTATTGTTCTATTATATATTTGAATTCCCCAAAAGAACTCTCACCAAAAAACAACTGAATTATGAACAAAAATAATTGTCACTGACAAAAATGAGAAGTCTCTCATTAATCTTTTTTTTAACATAGATTATTGTCAAACTGGTTTCCACATACCACCCAGTGCTCTTCCACACAGGTGCCCCACAAGTGCTCCATTACCACCACCCCTTCTGCCCCTCCCCCTTCAGCCCTCGGTTCGTTTTCAGTATTCTAAAGTCTCTCATGATTTGCGTCCCTCTCTCTCCCCAACTCTTTTTCCCGCTTCCCCTCCCTATGGTCCTCTGATAGGTTTCTCCTGTTAGACCTATGAGTGCAAACATATGGTATCTGTCTTTCTCAACCTGACTTATTTCACTTAGCATGATGCTCTCAAGGTCCATTCACTTTGCTAAAAATTATATTTCATTCTTTCTCATTGCTATGTAGTATTCCATTGTGTGTGTGTGTGTGTGTGTGTGTGTATATATATATATACTACTTATTGATCCATTCATCAGGTGATGGATATTTAGGCTCTTTAAATAATTTGGCTATTGTAGAAGGTGCCGCTATGAACAGCAGTGCTATTGCTGGGTCATAAGGGAGTTCTATTGATAGGTTTTTGAGGAACCTCCATACTGTTTTCCAGAGTGGCTGCACCAGTTTACATTCCCACAAACAGTGTAGGAGGGTGCCCGTTTCTCTACATCTTTGCCAGCATCTATAGTCTCCTAATTTGTTCATTTTAGCCACTCTGTCCAGTGTGAGGTGGCATCTCAGTGTGGTTTTGATTTGTATTTCCCTGATGCTGAGTGATGTTGAGCATCGTTTCATGTGTCTGTTTGCCATCTGGATGTCTCTTTGAAGAAGTGTCTGTTCATGTCTTCTGCCCACTTATGCACTGGATTATTCATGTTTTGGGTGTGGAGTTTGATGAGTTCCTTGTAGATTTCGCATACTAGCCCTTTATCTGATATGCCGTTTGCAACTATCTTTTCCCATTCTGTCGGTTGCCTATTAGTTTTCTTGATTATTTCCTTTGCAGTGCAGGAGCTTTTTATCTTGATGAGGTCCCAATAGTTCATTTTTGTTCTTGATTCCCTTGCCTTTGGTGATGTGTCGAGTAGGAAATTGCTGCGGTGGAGGTCTAGGAGGTTTTTTCCTACTTTCTCCTCGAGGGTTTTGATGGTTTCCTGTCTCACATTCAGGTCCTTCATCCATTTTGAGTTTATTTTTGTGAATGGTGTGAGAAAGTGGTCTAGTTTCATTCTTCTGCATGTTGCTGTCCAGTTCTCCCAGCACCACCTGTTGAAGAGGCTGTCTTTTTTCCATTGGATACTCTTTCCTGTTTTGTCAAAAATTAACTGGCCACACATTTGTGGGTCCAGTTTTGGGTTCTCTATTCTATACCATTGGTCTATGTGTCTGTTTCTGTGCCAATACCATACTGTCTTGATGATGACAGCTTTGTAGTGGAGGCTAAAGTCTGGGATTGTGATGCCTCCCATTTTTGTTTTCTTCTTCCATATTACTTTGACTATTCGGGGTCAGTCCTTTGTGGTTCCATACAAATTTTAGGATAGTTTGTTCTAGGTTTGAGAAGAATGCTGGTGCAATTTTGATGGGGATTTCCTTGAAGAAGATCCCAAGAAATGGAAAAACATTCCATGCTCTTGGATCATAAGAATGGACATTGTTAAAATGTCATTATTACCCAAAGCAATCTACACATTCAGTGCAATCACCTCATTAATCTTAAAATTCTTCTATAATGTAAACCCCCAAAGTATGTTACTCTTTTCCATTTGTGATTAAGAAAGTGATTAGAACTCAAAAGTACATTTTGGTAGGTTTTCTTTAATGGAAAACAAATAATAACCAATAAAACACCCAGGCCAACTGGAGGAACATCAGCTGACAAACAGGTCTAACTTCATCTGTCCCAGAGGTCCCTAGGTATTTGAGTGTGTATGCATTTTGGAGTACAGTTTTTAGCATTAAAGGTACAAGAAAGTTTCCCCAAAACATGAGTCATCCTTAGTGATCCAGGACAAGGAAACCTGCAAAATTCCAGCTTTGAAGACACTTACTCTTGAGCCTAAGGAATGTAAAATTATCTTCAACTAATGACAGGCAATGCTGATGTTATCCAGGCTTAGCCATTCTCACATTGAGTGTACCCCTTCTTTGTTCCCTAATAAACACCTACAAGTAGGAATCAGTTCACATATACTCAGCATCTTCCCAAATCATAAATACCTCCATCCTGCATTTGTAGGTAGCTTTACAATTGACACATAGTGTTCCCATGTAGTGTCTTCTCTGAACTTCACACAACAATACATGAACTATTCAGGACAGTTATTATCATTTTAAAAATGATGAATCTGAGATTTAGAATGGTTAACAGAATTCTTCAACCTCATGTAATTAAGAGATGAAATCATTGCCACAACCAGGTATTTTACCTCTTACTCCTATTCTTTTCCCCACAGTTTTCCTAATAACAACAAAAAATGTTAAAATTATAGTCACTCAGCTGTTTTGGAAGACACACAAACCATTTTACTTATTCCATCAAAATATATAAAAATTCTAAAACCTAGACTTTCTGGAAATCAGTTACCTGGGAAAGTTCATTCAGGTGGAAGATTTCATTTACCACCATTTCAATAAGGGCTGGAAATGGGGATAATATTCATTATGTCACTCAATGAAAAATTACTAAACACCTATTGAGTGCTAGAATATATACTTGGCACTGGTTTCTATTCCATAAAACAGAGATAATATTAAGAAAAATTTGGGCAGAATTAGGAAGTTAATTCAATAAATATATATTAAATATCTACTCTATGCCAAGAAGTGTTCTGGATGCTTACAATATGTAAGTAAATAAATATTTAAAAAAATTACCATGCCCAATATTATTTTAATGTGCATGAAGAGGTGCACATGGAAGGAAATCGCCAATAAAAAAACAGGCTTGATTAATTAAAAATTAAGTAGTATGTTAGAAAGTAACAAGTGCTATGGACAAAAAGCATAATAAAGGGTGATGGAGAGTGCTGGGACATATTGATGTTAAATTGAGTGTTAGAAGCAGGCTTCATTGAGATGCCACTTGGGAAAAATTTTAACTAGGTGAGGGAGTGAGCTACACAGATATCTCATGGAAGAGCATACAAGGCAGAGGGAATAGTTGATGTAAAGGCCCTGATGTGGTAGAATGCCTATCATGTTCTGGGGCTGACAAGGAAGGCCATGCAGCTACAGGAGGAGGAAAAGTGGTAGAATATGAAGTCCGAGGTATAACAGTACAGATCATTTGTGATCTTACAAGCCCTTAACTTTTAGGTCTAAGACTTTTATTCTAAGTGAGCGGGTCGGGGGGGCTGGAGGACTATAAGTGTTGGGGGGGATATGGCCTGCCCTATATGTTTATATGAATCACATGTGAAGAACAACTTTCTTCTTGCTTGCCAAACAAACAAACAAACAAACAAACAAAAACACATTGGGGGTGAGTGACCTTAAGAATACCTGAAGAATTCTGAAAATTCAATTAACTCTCAGAGTCATTTTTGCTGGACACTTTAGATCTTCACTTTTAAAGGTTGGGAAGTACTCAATCAAAATATCTTGGACTGGAGTAATGTCAGAAAAAATGATGGAGGGAGAAATTCCTAAAATTCTCTACTCCATAAAGGAAATTAGAAAATTGGGGGAGGGAAGGTCAGAATAAAAATTTAAAGAACTCTAAAAATTAACCTAACACTTGTACCCAGGGAGCATTTATTCAAAACATTGTGATGTTTAAATTTACACTATTCCCTATCACTCCTTCCCCAGTCCCATAATAAGGATGAAAAACAACCTGCATTGATGGTGAAACCAGTAGCCTTGTAACCAATGGAGGAGAGAGAATAGTGTTGGGACTTCTTCAAAGACTCTTTCTTAGAGAATTGTCATTATTTGACCTGTCTTGGGGTTCTTGGAAATATCCTACTCTCAAGACTGTGTTTATTTAACCTGACTTATAGCCTGTCCCGTGTAAACAGCTTTTTCCCTGTGGAAGTTTCTGGAAAATAATAAGAGACAAATGTTGAACATCAGCTTGGCTAAGTTGGTAGATAACAATTGTGGAAAACAAGGAGCTAATCAAAAAGCTTTCAAAAAGTGAGGAAATGATGGGTACCTGGATGGCTTAGTGAGAGGAGCATGTGATTACTGATCTCAGGGTTGTGGGTTCAAGCCCCACCTTGGCTGTAGAGATTACATAAAAGTAAAATCTTTAGCTACTTACAAGACCTACAGCCATCTCACCCTTGACCTTTGGAAAGAGAGTGTTTTCACCAAGTCTCCCTATCAGGAATTCACTGACCATCTTGTAAAGACCCACACGAATCTCTGTGTGGAGGACCCATGCTCTAGCTGTGGCCACCATATAATTTTATACAAGAAAAATAAAGTGGATTAAAGCTTGTTAAAATAAAATAAAATAAAATCTTTTTCTTTTTTTATTTATTTTTTAATAATAGTTTATTGTCAAATTAGTTTCCATATAACACCCAATGCTTCTCCCCACAAGTGCCCCCCACCATGACCATCGCCCCCTCCCCTCTCCCCCTCCCCTTTCAGTCCATGGTTTGTCTCCAGTATTCAGTAGTCTCCCTTGATCTGTGTCCCTCACTCTTCCCCGCTCTCTTTTCCCCTTCCTCTCCCCATGGTCCCCTGCCGGTCTCTCTTGTTAGACCTATGAATGCAAACATATGTTATTTGAATTTTTATGGGAAATGAGATGTTCACAGGAGGCTTTGAAAACCTTCACTATATTCCCTGTCATGAAGAATCAGTTCCAAAAAGTCACTAAACTGGCGAACAACAGAAAAAAAATAGCAACAACAAATAGCAACAACAAAAAACCATGAGGTCTGACAGGTATAAAATCTACCTTATAAATTAATTATGTTAAATGTAATTGGAGTTAACACTGCTATTAAAAGACAGAGATTTGCAGAATGGATTGAAAAAACGAACTCCAACTATGCTGTATATAGGAGGATACTTTAAATTCAGAGGCAAAAATAGATTGAAAGCAAAGGGATTGGAAAAAGATATTCTATCCTTCTCTGCCTGGCTTACTTCTCATAGGTCTAGCAGGAAAACAAGAGAGACCTAATGGAGAACCAGGGGGAACGGAGGAGGGAGAGAGAGTTGGGGAGAGAGAGGGATGCAGAACTTGAGAGACTATTGAATGCTGAGAATGAACTGAGGGTTGGGGGGGAGGGGGGAGGGGGGAAGACAGGTGGTGGTGATGGTGGAGGGCACTTGAGGGGAAGAGCACTGGGTGCTGTATGGAAAACAATTTGACAATAAAATATTATGGAAAAAAAAAGAAAAAGATATTCTATGTAGTCAGTAACTAAAGGAGAGCTGGAAGGGGCTATACTAGTATCAAATGAAGTAGACATTAAGACAAAAAATGTGACTAGAGACAAAGACGGACTTATTATAATGGTAACATTTTGAATCTACTAGGAAGACATACAATTGTAAACATACACATCTAATAATAGAGTCTCCCTCTAAACATTTACTTTAGTAAAAATTGGCAGAATTGCATAGAAAATAGATGATTCAATCATAAAAGCTGGAGACTTAAATACCACATTTTCAATAAAGAATAGAATGAGTAAGAAGAAGATAAGAAAAGGAAAGTCATGAACATCATAAACAAATTAGACTTAACAAGCATCTACATGACACTCCACCCCCAAACACCACAGTAGATATTCTTCTTAAGTGCACATGAAACATCCTCTAAGAAAGAGCACATTTAAGGCCATAAAACAAGTCTCAATAAATTTAAATTAATTGAAGTCATACCAAGAATGTTCTCTGATATAAATAAAATAAATTATAAACCAGTAACAAAAGAGAGTTTCAGAAATTCACCAATATATGAAAATTAAACAATGCAATGTAAATAATGGGGCAAAAAGGAAAACATAAGGGAAGTAAGAAAATATAAAATGAATTAAAATTAAAAGACAATATGACAAAATTTATGAATTTCAATGAAAGCAGACCTATGTGTGCAAACATTTGGTATCTGTCCTTCTCTGCCTTTTCCTGAAATGAGAAAGTGATTCAAAGATTTATATGGAACTGCAAGTGCCATAAAATAGCCAAAACTATCTTGAAAATGAACATTTGGAGGACTCAAACTTCATAATTTCTAACCTTGCTACAAAGATATTTTAATCAAAATAGGTGCTAGTTGCATAAGGATAGACATATAGTTCAGTAGAATATAACTAAGAGTCCAGATATGTTTATACATTTATGATTACTAGTTTTTCTACAAGGATAATAAGACAACTCTATGGAGAAAAACATTCTTTTCACAAATAATGCTAGGACAGCAGGATATCTGCAAGTAATAGAATGAAGTTGGGCCCCCACCTCACATTATACACAAAAATAAACTCAAAACGGATTATAGACCCAAATATAACAGATATACCTACAAAATTCTTAGATGAAAGCATAGTTATAATCTTTGTGACCTTGGATTAGGATTTTTAGATAGGACACCAGAGCTAGAAATAAGAGGGAAAATAAGATACACTGGACTTTATCAAAATTAAAGATTTTGGTCTTTAATGGACACCACCAAAAAAAAAAAAGACAGCTTATATTGTGGGTTAAGATATTTGTATATCACATATCTGATAAGATACTTGTATCCGGAAGCTGTAAAGAACACATACAAGTCAAAAATAAAAACAGGAATAATCAATTAAAACATGGACAAATATTATGAATAGTCATTGATCTATAGAAGATATATAGATGCCCCAGAACCAGACGAAAAAATGCACATCATCAGCCATTAGCAAAATGCTAATTAAAACCACAATGAAATACCATTTCATACCAACTAGGATGGAGATAATAATAATAATAATAATAATAATAATAATAACAACAAAAACAACAATAATTCATAATAAAGTAACAGGTAATAATGTGTTGGCAAGGATGTGGAGAAATTTGAGCTCTCATGTACTGCTGATGAGAATATAAAACAACGCAGTCTCTGTAGAAACACTTTATCAATCCCTCAGGAAGTTAAACATGGAGTTACCATATATCACAGCAATTATTATTTATCTAGAAAATTGAATGACGTACTGATACAAACTGAAACATGGATTTAACCTTGAACCCATTATGCTAAATGAGAAAGGATCAAATAAAAAGGCTGCATAAAGTTGTTCCATTTATATAAAATGTCCAGAATTGATAAATCCATAGAGACAGAAAGTATTTTAGTGGTTGCCTGGGTCTGAGAAGAGGAGAAATTGGGAGTAAGTGCTAATGAGTACAGTGTATATTTTCAAGATGACGAAAATTCTCTGGTATTAGTGATGTTTGCATGACTTCTTAAATAAAGATGCTAAAAACAATTAAAGTGCACACTTACAAAGGGTGAATATTACGGTATATGAAATTTATATAGAGATATGTAGATATATCTATATCTATGAAAGAAAGAAAAGAAAGAAGGAAGGAAGGAAGGAAGGAAGGAAGGAAGGAAGGAAGGAAGGAATAAAGAAAAAAAGAAAGGAAGAAAGAAGAAAAAAAGAAAGTCCTAACTTGCCTTTTGTTGTCAATAATTCCTAGTTTCTGGAAGAGGAGTCAAAAAGAAATTAAGTAGCACAGATTATTTAATTAAAAAGCATGAAAAGGTCTTAGGGGTGCCTGGGTGGCTAGTTGGTTAAGCATCTGACTTCAGTTCAAGTCATGATCTCGCGATTCATGGGTTTGAGCCTTGTGTTGGGCTCTGTGCTAACAGCTCAGAACCTGAAGCCTGCTTTGGATTCTGTGTCTCCCTCTATCTTCTGTCCCTCCCCCACTTGTACTCTCTCTCTCTCTCTCTCTCTCTCTCGCTCTCTCTCTCTCGCTCTCGCTCTCGCTCTCTCTCTCTCAAGAATAAGTAAACATAAAAAATTTTTTAAAAAGAAAAGGTCTTTAAAGACTTCAAGTCACTGATGAAGGCAGGTCTACCTACATAAGGTCCTAATAACAATCTCATACATTTCTAAGATATGTTATCATTAGTAAATCCTTTCCCATACATGGTCTCTCAACATACCCATGAAGTAGCAAGGACAAATACCATTAACATCTTTGCATAAGCAGAATTTTAGAGAGATTCAGTAAGTTCTCTGGGGTCATGCTAGCTTTCTTTTTTTCAGGGGTGGTTTTACTCTGCCATGATACATGTAGAAAGTTGAATCGTTTATAAAATGAAATGAACTCTAACTCTTCCCAATTTCTAAGCTCCTTCATTGTATTCTGTCACTCATTTTCATGCCTCAAATGACAGGAAAATTTTATTATCTGCAGTACCATGGAGTGAGATTGCAAAATAGTCCTTTGAAATTGCAATCCCAGTATTGCACAATAGAGCCTTGAGAGAAGGGAACTCCATACTCAGTTCTTCCCCACCTTCTCTTCACTTTTCAATAATTCCCTTGTGTCATTACCATTTGAAAATATCCAGCAGTGCATAAACTCTAATAGATAATTAAAAAGTGAAAGAATAGGGGCAGAACCTGGGTGGCTTGGTCAGTTAAGCATCAGATTCTTGATCTTGGCTCAGGTCATGATCTCATGGTTCATTAGATGAAGCTTGGCATGGGGCTCTGCAATGACAGCATGGAGCCTGTTTGGGGGTTTTTCCCCCTCTCTCTGCCACTCCCCAGCTCATGCTCTCTCTCCTTCTCTCTCAAAGTAAAAAAAAATAAACTTCAAAAAATAGAAATGGGCAGAAGACATGAATAAATACTTCTCCAAAGAGGACATCCAGATGGCCAACAGACACATGAAACCATGTTCAGCGCCACTCATCATTAGGGAAATACAAATCAAAACCACACTGAGATACCACCTCATGCCAGTCAGAGTGGCTAAAATGAACAAAACGAGAGACTATAGATGCTGGCAAGGATGTGGAAAAATGGGCACCCTCCTACACTGTTGGTGGGAATGTAAACTGGTGCAGCCGCTCTGGAAAACAGTGTGGAGACTCCTCAGAAAACTATCGATAGAACTCCCCTATGACCCAGCAATAGCACTGCTAGGGATTTACCCAAGGGATACAGAAGTGCTGATGCATAGGAGCACACATACCCCAATGTTCATAGCAGCACTTTCTACAATAGCCAAATCATGGAAAGAGCCTAAATGCCCATCAACTAATGCATGGATCAAGAAGATGTGGTTTATCTATACAATGGAATAATATATGGCAATGAGAAAGAATGAAATCTGGCCATTCGTGGCAACATGGATGGAACTCAAGAGTGTCATGTAAGTGAAACAAGTCAGGCAGAGAAGGACAGGAGTATTCAAACAAGAGAAACGTAGCAAAGAACCATGGGGGAAGGGAAGGGGGAGAATAGTTGGGGAGAGGGAGAGAGGTAAACCAAGAGATACTCTTGAATACTGAGAACAAACTGAGGGCTGATGAGGGAGGGGAGAAAAAAAGGGGGATGACGGGTATGAAGGAGAGCACTTGTCGGGATGGGCAATGGGTGTCACATGGAAACCAACTTGACAATAAACTATAAAAGAATAAAATTAGATATCTTCCTCATTACATTGTGAAAGAGACAAGGATGAAGCTTATTATTTTTTGTTATTCCAGACTGGAATGAATGGAAAAAACGTCAATATACATTATTTGATTGCATAAATGAATAACTGATTGATCTTTTAATTTTTGCTGTCCAAGAGAGCTTTCTGTAATGTGCTTCTTAAGGAACCAGCCAGGTCTTGGACAATCATAAGGTTTTGATAATTTCCTAATGAAGAGTAGTATCTTTCTGGAAAGAGAAGAATCAAAAAAGAGAGCACCATCATTTTACAAACTAAGTATCATTCCTTCCCTCCAAAATGACTGTTTGAAATCCTAGTTTCCCTTTAGTCTCAATGAGTTCTGTGAGGCTGCTCTGTGGAACACTGGCTTAGCGCTCCCAAGATGATGGATAGAATGGATCAAGCGAGGCCAGAGGACAAAGTTTACCTTACTGCCACCTCATGATCAGCTCACCACAGCTACTACTGACCTTGGCAGTTTGGGCATAAAGAGAAAAAAGAAAAGAAAAGGACCTTGGAATGTTTCACAAGGTTCATCTGTTAGGCAAGAATGCTCAGCAAAAAGCAAATATACTAAAGGCATAGAAACTGCTCTATTGGGGAAAACATAGATATTTGAGGGTTATGGAATTGAAAAAGCCCATATCTTTATAAATTACAAAAATAAATTCATTCCAATAATATCACTTCTATTCTACAATGTGTCTAGGGTTTAGGAAACTGCTCTGTTGCTAAATGCCAGATCAAAGTCATGTTTGCTGGGAATTAAAGACACGAGGCAAAGAAACAAGAGATTTGTCTTAAAGCAAGTTTTGGTTTTTCTATAAACCCTGCAACTTATCTGCACAGGATTTTAGTAACATTGCAACTGAGGTTGAAAGCTGAGCTCTGATGGGAAGGCACTCTTCATGGCCTTTCCTGGGCATTTTCTGGCTCACTTGATGGGAGATAGTACATCCATAATTAAAATTATATATCTGCATATCCCTATATCATGCAAAAGTGGTTGGACATATTGTCAACCAATTTGTAGGTTTTCTTTGTCATAAACTACTGGAGGGTGGTAGTTTCACTTTGAGAAACTATAATTCAGAGGTAATCATTGTGATGTAACTGCACATTGGAGGAGATATGCTTGATGACCTTGTACATAGAAAACATGCAAGAAAAGAAGCAGAAGCAGAAAAAAGAAAGAAAGGAAGGAAGGAAGGAAGGAGGGAGGGAGGGAAGGAGGGAGTGAGAAGGATAAGATGCAAGCCATGAAGTGATTTGCAAGTAAGGCTGTTTCCCATATAGGCAACTCTTTACAAAAGTTTCCAGGGTGGTCAGAGTCAAGTATTTCATTAACAACAGCCATGATTTTCCAGAACAATGGTAATGAGAGCCCCTAGAAAAATAGAAACTAATACTTAAATCACTTTGCAATTTATACAGTGATATTATAAGCAGCAGTTCCTTTGGTTTTACAGCCACTATATTGTATCCAATTTGTAGATGAATAAATTAAGGCTTAGAGAGATCAAATGAATTTCCTAAGGCCCACTGTACCACATGCTAGCTGCTTTAAAATCTCTGAAGTTAATCAGAGGAAGGCTTACCTGCAGAACCCATAGTCTGTACATAATACCTGATGTGAGTCACCAAACTCTGGATTATATTTCCTAGAACAGTAATGGTCTCTTTGAGGCAATACATCAATCACATTATGCTCCAAAAAGGGATCAGGTTACTCACTAGTGTTCCTAGCATCATAGGTGTCAAATGCTCACAGCATCACATAAGGAATTGCTTTAGAAAGCGACCTTCTTCTTATTGGATATGTGTGTAAGTTTCTGGCATTTCCCTAGGACCCCTTAGGAGCATAATGGATGGGTTAACAAACACAAAGAATGGTAATCAAGTAAATATTGGGCCCAGCTGACGTGGCTAAAGGAGAACCACGTTATGGGAAGTTCTAAGGAACAGATTCTTTATTTTTTATACTGTATATCCAGTTTGCTCTTCTCCAGTATTTACTAATATGTATTTTGATGAATAAGAGCTCATCTCTTTTGTTTTGTGGGGACCCAAGGAATGTGATCTGTAGTTACACACTGGGGGAAGAGTGACAGAACAGTGGGTGGCATTACTAGAAGCCAAAGTAAGAGAAACTGAGTCCCAATGGATACCAAAAAATAAAAACTCTAGGGGATGGAACTAGAAAATGCAGTTTGCCTTCTTACAGAGCCCCTCTATCCTCAAAACACGGAGGGTTCCATGTTTTGCTGTAACTTGGGGAGCCTGTCTTTTCTTCCACATGGAATGTATAGCTCTTCAATATATTTTGCAGTCTCCACCTAAACAACCTGGAGTGTCTGGAAGCTGCAACCTCCAAATCATGTCAGTGAAGTCAACCAATAAGTTAATACCTGCCTCCTTCTAACTCCTGAAAGGTACCTACCATTTCTAACAATTTCCCCATCACTCAAGGTAGTGGCAGTGGGCCTCTATCACACATTAGTAGTTGTAATCCTGTGTGATGGCTGGTGTGAATTTACTGCTATTTGCTGAGTCTGCTATGCTGTTCTAAGTTTTCCTGCCCTGCTGGTTTTCTGACATCCAAAATCCTCATGGTTTTCTAATGTTTATAGACACTAATATGGACTTGGATGCCCCCTCAGGCCATCACCCCCTACAATTTTATCTGAAGTCAGCTATTGGTTTGCTCAGAACTTATTCATCTGTTCCTCATCTAAAGTGATCTCATTGCTACTGTTTTATGCATAAACCTAACGCAATTCCAAGTCCTGTTAAGTGAAGCATGCTTATCCCTCTCCACAACTGTTCTCTGGTTCCCTCTTCCCCTTCTGCTCTTACCTCCTGCCAAATGCTCAATGCCTTCACTTGACCCTTGGCTCCTCAGAGCTTGCCACTTTGATGCCTTCTTGTTTCAGGTAACAGATAACAGAACCTGTTCTGAATACCCTATGCCTTTCAAATTTATGAGACTGATGTGTCATGCCTTCAGATTCCTGCCAATGGATATACTGACAAACTAATTCCCAATCGTATTTTCTAAGAATGGCTGAATGTGTCCCAGAAAGTCATGTCTTCCAAAACAGTTCCACATATGGTAGGGGGAATCAGACACTGTGACAGATCACACATGACAAGATACTTTCAAGCAGAGGGGTCTTTCATAAATTCCTAACACATAACACACCATTTTAGCTGTATATGTAGCCACTTGCTTCCTTCCTATTCCTCCAATGTGTCTACCATTCCTAAATATCTGCCCATTATATGCTCCCATCTCCAATCCCTGCTTTTGACTCAAAAAATGTATCTACCAGTCCACTGGTAGAAATGGGTACTAAGGAAATTTTAAAAAGAAAAAGAATAATGTGTATGAATACAACCTAAGTACATGTAAGCAATCTAAATATCTAATAATAGATGCATAAGGAAAAAAACTACAAATTATGCAAACTTGAAGGCAAAACCTAAAACAATGGTTGGCTGTTGTGTGAAGGTGGTGGGCATTTATGTGTTTTTTTTATTTTTTACGTTTTTACTTAAATTCCATTTAGTTAACAAACCGTATAATATTAGTTTCAGGTGTACAATATAGTGATTCAACACTCCCATACAAAACCCAGTGCTCATCACAACAAGCACACTGCTTAATCCTTCCCCCTTCCCCCTACCCACCTGCCCTCTTGTTACCATCAGTTAGTTTGTTCTCTATAATTAAGAATCTGTTCTTGGTTTAACTCTCTTTTCCCCCCCTTTTGCCCTTTTTTTTGTATTTTATTTTATTTTATTTTTTAGGAGAAATGTTATTTTTTTAAATCGTTTATTGTCAAATTGGTTTCCATACAGCACCCAGTGCTCTTCCCCACAAGTGCCCTCCTCCATCACCACCACCTCTTTTCCCCCCTCCCCCTTCCCCTTCAACCCTCAGTTCATTTTCAGCATTCAGTAGTCTCAAGTTTTGCATCCCTCTCTTTCCCCAACTCTCTTTCCCTCTTCCCCTCCCCCTGGTCCTCCATTAGGTTTCTCCTGTTCTCCTGTCAGACCTATGAGTGCAAACATATGAGAAAGAATGAAATATGGCCATTTGTAGGAAAGCGGATGGACCTCGAGGGTGTCATGCTAAGCGAAGTAAGTCAGGCAGAGGACAGAACCCATTTGTTTTTAAATTCCACACGTGAGAGAAATCACTGGAATTTGTCTTTGACTGACTTATTTAGCTTAGGGTGGTGGACATTTAAAAAGCCATTAGTAGGGGCGCCTCAGTGGCTCAGTCAGTTAAGCATCCGACTTTGTCTCAGGTCATGATCTCATGGTTCATGGGTTTGAGCCCCGCACCTGGCTCTGTGCTGACAGTTAGCTCAGGGCCTGGAGCCTGTCTTTGGATTCTCTCTCTCTCTCTCTCTCTCTCTCTCTCTCTCTCTCTCTCTCTCAAATAAATAAAACATTTAAAAAAATTTTTAGGGGTGCCTGGGTGGCTCAGTCGGTTAAGCCTCCGGCTTCAGCTCAGGTCAGATCTCACGTTCGTGGGTTAGAGCCCCACGTCAGGCTCTGTGCTAACAGCTAGCTCAGAGCCTGGAGCCTGCTTCCAGTTCTGTGTCTCCTTCTCTCTCTGCCCCTCCCCCTCTCATGCTCTGTCTCTCTCTGTATTAAAAATAAATAAAACATAAAAAAAATATATATTTTAAAATTTTTTTTAAAAAGTCACTAAGAGAAAATAAAAATCTCCAGATAGGTGATGTGATTTCACATGTTTAACATTGAAGGGTGATGCCCATGAGGCACAAAATAATCCAAAAGAGGTTTCCAATTCATATACAATAAAATAATGGTTTAATTAAAGTGAACCTCATGCTAAGGAAATCAGTTTAGCAGAGGAAAAATATGGGTAAGTACATTGCTGAGGTAAAGCAAGAAGTGGTAAGAACCATAGGAGAGGGAGTCATGAAGTGCTGTGGGAATACAGAATAGGGTGGGATGTCTTTTGATGGGGAGGAGGCCTCATGGAGGAGGCATATGAATGAGGCCTTGAAGGATACAGAGATGTGGAGGAGAAGCACTTGTAGCAGAAGGAGTAGCCTGAGTAAAGGTGAGGAAGAAGAAAATGTGGGCATGCAATAGGATAACAGAATAGTTTAACTATATTGTAAGTGTAGCCACTTGCAGTGTTATTATCTTTGGGTGCAAAACAAATAGCGATCATCCATTTTAGGAATAGAATAAAAAATGGAACCCAAATGGCCAAGCTGAAATAAAATTACATAACGTTTGGAGGGGGGCTTTGATTTAAATCAATTAGTTTCTCTACAATTCTTAATAACATTGTTTCTTTTGGCCTTTGATTTAAACAAATGAGTGGCTGCATAATTTGTCCGAGTTTTACTTACCGCTCTTAGGACATTTATCAGAGCAGTATTTAATGTTTGTTTCTGCATTGATATCTCCCACTAAACTTTGAGATCTTTGAAAGAAGGACTGCGTCTCATTCAACACTGAGTTTCCACTATCAAGCAGAAGACCTAGAATGTGCTTGCCTCACCGTGTGATTTGTTGCTTCTGATGGACTCAGATACTTTACTCATCTCTCTCCTCAACTTTTAGCATAAGGCCTAACATATAATAGAGACTGAATGTATGTTGAACTACGATAAGTTAGTTTCCTTACTGCTCTCTTAGTCCTATGTGCCTCAGTTTCCTTATTTTCAAGTATCTACTACCTCATAGGGGTGTTGTAAAGATTAAGTAAGTACTTAGTGGTGTAGTGCCTAACACAGAGAAAATGTTCACTAAATATGAACTGCTAATGATTTTCATCATCATTATTGTTTGTTGTTGTTGATAAGGCTTCCAGATCTGCTGATGAGGATAGGCCTCTCAAACTGTGCTGGCCTTAGTCAGGGTTGTCTTTGGGCGTGGAGCAGGGATGCTATGCCTGTAGATTTTTTTTTTCTTACCTTCCATCACACTGCTTCTGCTGTACTTAGATACTCTGTGAATTATTAAAACCATAGCTGACTTTGGAGGACATGTCCACCAGGCTAGAAACTCCCTGAAAAGAGTGTCAACTCATCTCTGGGCCTACAGAGGGCCTGAAATAAAATTTGTTGAAAAAATGAAAGAATAAAAGCTACTCACCTCCAGCCCTTCTTTCTTGCCACTAGACTATGAGAATACAAATGCCTATAATCTAGCTCCTTCTGACTAGGAGACAGGTCCCAGGAAGCTTTGTGTTGCCCACCATTGCTCTAGCTAATTCCATTTGGGTTTTTGGTACTGAAGAATGTGCACATCTGCAAAACTGTCATATTCTGAATCATGTCTGAAGTATGCCATCTGTCTGAAAATAATTACTATCAAGTTATCCATGTAAATAGCAACAGGTGAATTATTTAATTCACACTAGCATTTTTTTATAGTTTATTGTCAAGTTGGTTTCCATAAAACACCCAGTGCTCTTCCCCACAAGTGTCCTCCTCCATGTCCATCAGCCCCCTTCCCATTTCCCCCTCCCCCTTCAGCTCTCAGTTTGTTTTCAGTATTCAATAGTCTCTCATGATTTGACTCCCTCCCTCTCCCTAACTCTTTGCCCCACCTTCCCCTCCCCATGGTCCTCTGTTAAGTTTCTCTTGTTAGACTTATGAGTAAAAACATAAGGTATCTGTCCGTCTCTGCCTGACTTATTTCACTTAGCATGACACCCTGGAGGTCCATCCACGTTGCCACGAATGGCCAGATTTCATTCTTTCTCATTGCCATGTAGTATTCCATTGTATAGATAAACCATATCTTCTTTATCCATTCATCAGTTGATGGACATTTAGGCTCTTTCCATGATTTGGCTATTGATGAAAGTGCCGCTATGAACATTAGGATACATGTGCCCCTATGCATCAGCATTTCTATATCACTTGGGTAAATCCCTAGCAGTGCCATTGCTGGGTCATAGGGGAGTTTTAGTATTAATTTTTTGAGGAACCTCTACACTGTTTTCCAGAGTGGCTGCACCAGTTTACATTCCCACCAACAGTATAGGAGGGTGCCCATCTCTCCACATCCTCACCAGCATCTATAGTCTCCTAATTTGTTCATTTTAGCCACTCTGACCAACATGAGGCACACTAGCATTTCTAACAGTGCAGTCACGGGACATCTGGAAATATTCTATAATTTGATATGGGGCTGATATCTCTTCATGCAGCTGGAGGCATTGTCCACATTGTCTAGTTCACTTTATTTTTAAAAGTCTGGCACTATGCAAGGAAACTTCCAGTTGCCTTATGTCATATAATTCTTGCAACTTCTTTGGGAGTGGCCATCATAATCCCCATTTAACAGGTGAGAAAATTAAACTTCAGGGAGGAGAGGTCATTTTCTCATGGTTACACAGTTAACAGATATTGTAAGTAAATCAAGTATTTTAGCCCTATATCAATAGGGATTGTAGGTAGAGAAGATTCTAGTGTCTTTGTAGGGCTCTTAGTTAGATGAGATTTATGTTAGATGATTCCATTTATTTTTTGTTTTCTACATCTATTTCTGCTCCCATGTAACCATAATCTGAATGTAAATTTGATGGCCAGTCCTCATCAAATTGCAAAAATTATAAAAAAAAACTGTTTTCTATGTAATATAGGGTACAAAGTAGTTTTACACAGGTAGTGTGGCAGAAGAGGTCCTTGTAGGGCAGTGAAAAGCAGGAGACCTATCACACACAAATAGAGGATGAACCCTGTCTGTATTCAGAAGTTAAGCAGAACTAAGCGACCTGAATAACTGGATACTCACATACTGAAGGGCCTTAGGGGCTCTTGGCAGGGTAATAACCATCTCCCACACACATAGAATTTTGGACAAGATATGAAGGTGATTCAGGTAAGAGTTAGAGATAAGCAGTGTGATACACATTGGTTTTGGTTGGTTCATTTTTAGAAGGATTAACATTGGAGAATGAAAGGGGATAGAGGGATGCACAGCCAATCTATGGGAAGCAGAATGAATTCCAGTGTATCACTAGTGTTCTAGTTTTAACACAGTAGAGTAATAACTCATGCCAATACATTATCCTGTTTTTGAAAGAAATGCCTCTTATCCCAAAAAACAAACACACAGTAACACTACAACCAAACCACATTCCTCCAAGAAGCCCAAAGCACAAATGATATACAAGGCAAAACTCTATATAAAAGACACCCTGGCTTGGTTTCAAAAAATATCCATCCGGCTTCAGGAAAAGAAGCTTTAAAAACGTATTTACACAGGTGCTGGCTCAGGTTTCTATTGAATCTGGCCTCAGTATACTTTAAAACATGCCTCTGGCTGCACAAAGGAAACCAATGGCTGAAGAACATGGAGAATAATTTATGACCTTTGTTAGCTTTTTAATTTTTTTCCAGGTCTGTGACTGTGGACCTGAATTTACCAGGGAGGTCAGACAATTCTTAAGGATGCAGACACATAGAGAGCTGTGACACATTCAAGTTCAAAGCCTGGAATCCAGGAGAAGCAATGAAACATGTGCTTGTTGTGCTGACAGGAGAATGTTACACACAGTGCTCTGGGAGCCAAAGAAGGAAAAGGAAGAGAGTGACTTTTGCTATATTCTTATGCAAATACTACTGACTCTTAATTAAGTTACACTGAAGAGATGTGTGTGTGTGTGTGTGTGTGTGTGTGTGTGTGTGTGTGTGTGTGTGTCTGAGAACCTTACATTAATCAGGGACTAACACAAATACCATTTCCCATCTTCCCTTTCTGCCTACCCTGGGGATACCATAAGTGTATGGGTGCCAATGATTAAGGCTTCACTCGAGAAGGAACCAAAACTTACTGGGCACCAGGAGCTATGTTACACATCATTTAGTTCTTACAATAGCAATGTGAGCTATTACTCTCCTCACAGAAGCACAGAGAATACTTGGGACTGAACTTGGGTCTGCCTATTTCCCATGGCTGATGCATATAAAGTAAACCACCAGCAAATAGATACACCTGGAGTACCCATAAAATTTCAGAGATTTATTTTAAATATTTAGACTGTTAAGAGATTTACTGCTGATTTCTTCAACACCATATAGTCCAACCACTTTATTATTCAGATGAAGGTTTCTAGGTGCAAAGATGTAATGAGACATGCCTAAGGCCACATGGTGAGACAATGACAGAACCAGAACTCCTGTAGTGTTCTTGCATTGCATCTTGTTTCACTACCTAGACAATAGCCTGTTTCCAAAAAGCCAAAAGATTATAGAGTAGGACAGGAATGTACAGCTCAGCATGGGGTGGGGCAGGCACAAAAGGCTGACTGAAGGCTGGTCAAGTGACCTGCTGCATGTGATAAGGGGAACTCAATCACCTCTGCACTTCATTACGTTCCTCAAACAAACCTCTTGCTTTCTTGCAGCCCTGCCTTTGGTTTGTCTTTTCCCTCTTCCTGACGTTCCCTTCCTACCTTTCTGCACCTAGGAAATTATGTATCCATCAAGATCTAAATCAACCCTTAACTTTTCTCAAACTTTCCAAGTAAAATAAATCATTTTCCCATTCCATATGCTCAGAGGATTGCATGTTTACTTCTAGTACAGCATATATCTCATGGTGTTATGTTGAGAACTCTGTCATATTCACTCCACAGCCATGAACTAGTTGCATGACTTTGGGAAAGTCACTTTAAGTCTTCTGTGCCTCAGTTCCTCTTGCAAAGTGGGGGTAATAATAATACCTATATCATAGGGTTGTTGTGAAGGTTGAATGAGAAAATGTCTGTAAAGCTATATTGGGTATACTGAATGCCCAATAAATAGTTTTTGTTACTATCTCTCATCCCAGTGCCTGGCAGAGGCCTGGCATACACATTAAGTAAGACCTATGAATAAATGGACACCATGTGGAGAAAGTGCCAGTCATCAGCCATTTTGGATATCTCTGTAGTTAGGATATTCCTCTGAGTGTCCATAAATTCCTTATCAAAGACTAGACTAGACTAGACTAGACTTGTGGTCTATAGTCTTTTCTGTTATATGACTTCTGAAAAATTACATGAAAGCTATAAAATGCTCCCTAAAATATCCATACACATTTATACACAAAAAAACCTTGCAAGAGTTGTCATACCAGAAAATGTCTCATAGAGCCTTTCTTCCATAGGCTAACATTAGTACTCATTCCCGTACTAAAGGGAAAGAAATAAAGTTACAGAAGAAGAAGGGACTCACAGAAGCTGAGTACTTTCTGGAAGCCAAGAGCTGTTCTAAATGTTTATTATTCTACCTCACATAATTCTAGAGGGTTTCAAGGTAACAATCTCTATGGCTCTGCTAATTGGCTTTTAGACCAGAGAGCCCCTCAGACAAGAAACAAAACATCTCTAGGAAGCCCTAATATCTGTCAGTTATATGTTCTGTGAACCTGGAAGAGTCATTTCATCTCTCTGTGCCTCAGTACCATATCCTTAAAATGCCTTGGCCAGATTTTTAGGTTCTTAAGTTTCTTTATTCAAGGTTTAATAGATTAGCATTTTAAGAACCTGTGATTCCAAGTACTGTGACTCTTTTAAGTCTTTTTATTAAGCAGCAAGCACATGGCTGAGTTAGCTGTCCAGAAAGTGAAAGAAAGAGATTGTACCATGGGGCTGTACGAATGTATTTATATCTAACTTATGAAACTGTGAAAGGCCCATTCTCCAGACCACACAAGCAGATACTACAATGAAATCAAGGTCCATCCACATTATGATATATCCCAGTAGAGAAAGGAAGATCAAAATTTTCCAACACTGATAGGGCACAAGGTTTTGTGATTTTTAACCTCTGCCCTAATATACAGTATTTTCTGTTTTTGAAATCAAAGAGGAAGAAAATAAATTTCTCTTGCTCCTGGCCCCATGGAAAACAATTCTGTGGTACACTTTGAGAAGGCTCAAAGCCAAAGGTCAAGGAACCAGGGATCTACCATTTGTATGTAGCTCTGTCTCTGAGCTTTTCCGTCAGCTTGGTAATGAGCAAAATTCTCTTGAGAAAAGGTGTTAAATTATGGTTTCTGTACTGTGACTGTGAGATGAGAGTGAATGAAGAGGTACCAATGCTGGTTTTATCAGAATCAGAGTTAATCTATGAAGAGTAGGAGGTGGTGGAAATACTATGACTCACATGTCCCTGGCCCTACTTTATAAAGAAACTGCTCTTTTCACCACCAATTCTTTTAAATATTTGGGGCTTTCTTAGGAAGACAAGCTCCCTGTCAAATTAGTGCTACTCAGTGTCTCCTTGGTTTCTCCCCATAGTACTTATTTCTTTCTTAATTTCTTTCCTCTCTTCATTGTTGGCTTTCTTACTTGCCTAGGCATAACAACCCTTTCTTTCTACTTTGGGTTAGTATGTTTTTCTATTTGAAGAGAAGCTGTACTATAGCAGACTGACTATTACCTTCAGACTCAGAACACCTGGGTTCAAATTCCAGCTATTCTACTTACTACATGTTGACTGTCAAAGACTTGGTTTGCTTATGTGGAAAACTGGAAGGATTACTTTGCCTTCTGTCTCAGATAGTTGGGAAGTTCAAATGGGCAGTAAATATTGTTGGCCCTGCATTCATCGAAGAGATTTAAAGATATCCAGGATTATGATCACCAAGATCCTTGAGGCAAGCTCTTTATCTTGAGTATGTGAGCCAAATACCCTCCATGTAGTAAGCACCCTGTAAATGGTTACTGGCTGAATGCATGAGCAGATTACTACCAGGACTGTTCTAGGCACTGGTTTGTCAAGAGGTATGGTGATTCCACTGGGGTGCCTCAGGAATAGCAACAAAGACTGGAAGCAAAGGGACTAAGAATTCTAATTCTTAGTCCCTTTATAAAGAGTCATTCACCTCCAAATCTCAGTTTCCTCCTTTTTAAATTTAGTTTTGAAAGAGAGTGCAAACAGGGGAGAAGAGAGAGAGAGGAAGACAAAGGATCCAAAGTGGGCTCTGCACTGACAACAGAGAGCTGCATCTGGGGCTCAAACTCATGAACCATGAGATAATGACCTGAACCAAAGTCAGAAGCTCAACTGAGTGAGCCACCCAGGTGCCCCTCAGTTTTCTCTTTTGTGTAGGAGGAAGTTTCCTCTTCTGTACCCTTTTATGGAAGGTACAAACTCACCTGCCTACTTGGAATGCTGAAAGCAGTTGCCCAGCCATGAAAAGTAGCATGAAAACACCTGAACAATAGGTTCCAGAAGTATGCACACATAGTTACTATAACTGAGGAGGCTGTTGTTTTTTTTTTTTTTTAAATAATGGCTCATTACAGATTTTGGTCATTTTGAAGGATAGTGTCTTTCTTGTTATGGGACTAGAGCCTGTAGAAGTAAGAAATAACTCCTACTTTTGAAAAAAAAGTGGTTCTAATATTTACCTTTGCAGTAGCAGCCAACTGCAAAAACCTACTACACACAGTTTCACAATTACCAAGAGATTCTGTGGAGGACTGACAAAAAGTCCTAGCTGCAGTATATGGGCTTTAAAAATGTAACAGATTGGCGAATAATAACACACGGTGGAACCAAGCAATGGACTCAGATCTTCGAAGCAACGTAACAACTTATTGCTAATCATTGCTTTCATAAAATGTATACATTGTAAAGAAGGAGGCACAGGGCACTGCATAGCACCAATGGTAAATTCTTGACCTGGCTCCCAAACTGGGCACTAACAAGAGACACAAGTGGGTGTCAGCTGCAATGGGCTGTAGAGCTAAATTAATTCTGCAGGCCTGTGGTCTAGTCTTGTGGAAACCCCAAAAATTAAGCCAGCAAATGTGTAAAGGCAAAGAATCATGTGGAAATACATGGCAGATCCATAACTCAGATGACCACCCTGGCCCTGCTTTCTATCAGACAGAAAGTTTTTCCATAGCACTTAGTACCCAAAGGTATTTCCATTGGACTTAGTCCCCAAAGTCCTTCCTCTTTATCATCTGTGGTATATGTGGCATCCAGAAAAACTCACTCATATTGATTTCATAGTCATCTACATGTTTATAGTACCAAAGTTTAAAAAACATATGAAATATTTTCAATTTCTCTGGGTATAGTGGAGGAGAGTGATCTACTATAGCATTAGAAAAAATGTATCCTCTTTTAGCATTCATAGATTAACTTACTTTTTTTCCTATTTAGTAAAATATGCTCAATACCTAAAGGCCACCAGACCAGGCATTTTGGAAAACCAAGATATGCAAACTCTGGCCACTCAGAAGAATGTTTAAAGTTAGATGATTCAGAGAGTTACTAAAATACCAGAACATTGGAAAGAGTTAAATTTATTCTGCAGATTTGCAAGCATAAGTGACCATTTAAAGCAAAGTCAAAATTTATAGCCCACAAGCCAAATCCAGTGTACCAGTTGTTTCTGTGTAGATTAAGAGCTGTGGATGATTTTTAGATTTTATTTTATTTTGGTGAGTTCACATTTTTATTTATTTTTATTTTTTTGTAACTTTATTTATTTTATTTTTTTAGAATATAACACTATTTTTTAACATATGCAATTATTTTCCATCATTTACAATACAGTAGTTACAATGACACTCCAAATGGATAAGCAAG
>NC_043717.1:48550141-48566579 GCF_006229205.1 Suricata suricatta | reverse complement strand
GGCAGAAGACATGAACAGACACTTCTCCAAAGAGGACATCCAGATGGCCTACAGGCACATGAAACGATGCTTAACATCACTCATCATCAGGGAAACACAAATCAAAACCACACTGAGATACCACCTCACACCAGAGTGGCTAAAGTGAATAAATCAAGAGACTATAGATGCTGGTGAGGGTGTGGAGAGACAGGCACCCTCCTACACTGTTGGTGGGAATGTAAACTGGTGCAGCCACTCTGGAAAACAGTGTGGAGGTTTCTCAAAAAACTATCCATAGAACTCTCTTATGACCCAGCAATAGCACTGCTAGGGATTTACCCAAGGGATACAGAAGTGCTGATGCATAGGAGCACATGTACCCCAATGTTCATAGCAGCAAGGTCAACAATAGCCAAAACATGGAAAAAGCCTAAATGCCCATCACATGATGAGTAATTTTTAGATTTTAAATAGCTAAAAATATTGAAACAAAAATAGTTCTGAATGGCACATGAAAATTAAATGAAATTCAAATTTCAGTGCCCATAAACTTGTATTGTAATACAACGACACTCAGTTGCTTACATATTGTCTAGGGCTGCTTTCAGGCTACAAAGGTAGAGTTGAATAGTCATGTCAGAGACCATATGGCTCACAAAGACCAAAATATTCAATACCTGATCCTTTACAGAAAAATTTTGCTGTCCTTGATCTAAAGCCTAGCTTTGATATTTAGAATAACCAGAGACAGATAACAGATCAGAGGAACTTTGTGAAAATATATCTAGGATCAGGACAATCAGGATCAGTCAATTCATTGTTCAAAGATACCTGATCAGGGCTCTGGTGAATCTGCTCACAGATCCTCCTAGCATAGTTAATTTGACCCTGGGAAATATTACTCAAAAAGCCAGGGAGTCAAGAGGACACTGAAAACCACAAAAAAAACTCTCTGCAAGATTCCAAACAAGAAGTAAATAACATTAAATTCCACATGAGTTGAGGTGGGAAAGAGTGAAGGACAGAAAAAGTTCAAGGAGGGTTCACGTACATTTCTTCCCTCACAAAAACCTGGGATGAGAGAGGGAATCAAAGCCATACTTACATAAAATTTGCCAAGAATACTAAATTGTGACATATTGTAAACATCAGTGACGATGGTGTAATTCTTTGAGTCCAGAATGTAAACTACAGTTTCGATTTTATGATGTGCACCAAACAGCACTCCATGTGTACAAAACAAATGGATGTACAATCTTCAATGTTTTACTAGAAAATGTCTGAAAAATAGTAAATTCTTGAGCACACAGTGTACATGATGAACTAATTAACTTTCTTTGAAACATGATGTGGTAAAGATGGGGATTTATATCCTAATTTTCCAGATGAGAAAATGGAAAAGAAAGGAAGTTATCCAACTATGGTCACAATGCTGGGGTAAGGGAGAGTCTCAGAGTCCTCAATTTTAACCTAGCCCATAGATAGTGAACTTTCCCAGCTGGCTCTATCCTCATCTGAAAATTGATTTTTAAAAGAATGGGTGCTAAGATTCACCATCTTCTAGGAAGGCAAAACTAAAAGTGCATATAGGTATAAATACATGTTTGTTTGCTCAAATAATAGTTTTGATAGTAACAATGTTTTGAATTTGTAGAATCATCATCATAAAAATCTACACTGAAAGGGAATATTAAAAATATCTAAGTCCCTTATTTTATAGACAGAGAAAATTGAAGTTCAAAGAGGAAAATTAATTATCCAGAGCCAGACAACTAAAACTCCTCTGAGCTTCTACTCCTGTGTATGGGCAGCACCTTCCTTTGACTTCCTGGCCTTTTAGATAGTATTCAGTATGCCTTCCCCTGTCACCTCCCTGCTCATCCCACCACCTCACTCTTCATATCTGTTTTTAGCCCACAGATCATCCCCCAGCTCTGCATGTGTGTGCATATATGCACATGTGCATGCATACACACACACACACACACACACACACACACACACACACACACACACACTTTCACTGAGCTTTCATCAACCAGAAAGCTTTTACTGATTTTACCCCATGGCCTAGCACCACTATTATTTTTTATCTCAAAATATGCAGATACTTCCCTGGCTAGCCTAATCCTCACCCCAAACTCCCAGAATTACTGACAAATGAGAAAATATGAGGCTCTCTCTTCTTCCTCCTCAATAGGAAAACCTGGATAGATTACAATTGACTGTGTGCTGAGCCTTGCACCAATGACAGCATTAAAGTCTCATGCTTTATGAACTACCAAAGCTAAAATTGGATTTCTATCTGACATCCTAGGCTTTTAAGTCTTGTACCTGTGCCCAGTCCAGAGATTTCTGAAACCATGAATACAACACTCTGAATACTCAGTCTGACTTAACTGACAACGACAAACAAATGAGGAAAAGAAAGATTTGTGCTCCACTCTCGCCATGACAGGTGGAATTCAAAGTTTCAATAAGGCAGATTCAGAATCACTTTCATAAAGGCCACTTGGGCAATAAGGACACATTGTAAAAGTAGGGAAGAAAATGAAATCAATAAATGTTTTCTGTGAATAATAAGAGAGCCTCCTGCCTTTGAACAGAGATAATTACTGCAGTAAACCCCACCCATCAAGCTTTCCAGATGGGAGCAAGAAAGAAAATTCTTTTTATTTTTGCTTTGTTTTCTGTGGGTTTTTCTTTTTAACCATCTTCTCCTATCCTTCAAAGGGGTCAGGACTAGGACTGGGGTTCATATTCCAAAGGAGCCAACGGGATCCATAGCTTTGCAAGAAATCGGTTTGTGATGTTTTTGTATGTTAAAGAGTCAAGAGTATTTGGTCCCATGAGTCCATAGAGGCTTATTTTCTTAAAAAAATATTACCAAGCTTCCTTAACTTAAATTTTTCTAAGGTCTAGAGCATTTTGAGATTTGAGCTGGATTTCCAAGTGTTTTGCAAGTTGAGTGATAACCTCTCTCTGCTATCTTGTTCTCAAATAGTCCAAGAGCCACATCATAGCACAGTTCCTCCCAGGAATCTCTGCCAGCTGCCATTCTGCCTTCCTCCCTTCTTCAGCTCTAACTTCTGCACAAAGCTTCCATGTGGAATAAGTTATGACAGCAAAATATTGCCTCTTACAATATTTTTATCACTTTACCTGTTTTCCAAAAAAAAAGTATTGTAACCCAGATCTATAAAACCCAGAGGTAACATCAAATATAATCTAATATATTTGTCTTGAATTTGCTTGTTCAGTTGCTAACTTGAACTCTTCCTCATCTAATATGGCTACTATTCCTGTTCTATCTGGGCTTTCTGACATACCATCTCTAGAAGGGTGCCTTGGTTTATTCTCTGCTCTACAGACAAGGCCCACTGGATAATGGGGTAGAGGGAGGAAGCAGATTCCACTGGAGAAGTTGAGGTGAGGTGATCTGAAGTCGTTGGGGGCTATTCCTTGCTTTCTTATCTGACAGCCTTCCTTCTGTAAGTACTCTCAAGAAAAGCAGGAACTGCTCTCTTTGTCTCTTTCCAAACTGCCTAGGCCTAGGTACTGGGGCTCTGGACCTCAAACTATCCCAGCACAAGCAGTAGCAATAGGCCACTTGGGGTATAGAAAGAACACGTAACATATTTTCAGTAATACTAAATTATACCTGTCTCCTTGTTGCGCTGGAAACTGGAAGAAAACAAAATAATGATTTTATAAGTATTCCTGCTACCCAGCTAAAATGATAAGATGATCACCATTCCAGTTGGCTATCAATGCAAAATCCAGTAAAGGGCACTTTGCTCTAGATGCCAAAAGCTGTCTGATGCTTATGCTGTCCTCTGGGTGAGTGCTATATCATTTTGGTGAAAGGTGTGGCTTATATAACAGCCAATTTTAAGATTGTCCTCAGGGTTTATAGCCTTTCATAAGGAAAGTCTGCCTGTTTGAGTTCTGACTTGGAACTCAATACTTCTAGGCTGGTGAAAGAAAAGGATAGGTCTTGGAAGGAAGTATTTCCTTTGTAGAAAGTGAAGGCAGGAGTAGGTATTGGTGTTTGGCAACTGGGTCTTCCCCCAAGCAAAGCATCTATGTCTGTGGGCTGCTTATCAGTGTCCCTTTGCAAGAAGAAGCCCTTAGTACAGGATAGGGAAATAAGTGGATGAATAGGAGGTTTGAGCCCAGGTTGATTGGGAAGGAAGGAGTCACTAGCATATATAAGAGGTCTGGAAATGGGAGTTCTTGCTGCAGGATGTAGGCTGAGCACCTCTGGTAGCTGATCATACATGAACTGTCCTATGCTAAATAAAACTAAGTCATGGCTTGAGCCAAATAGAAGATGCAACTTAGCTTGGGGTGCTGGACTAATGGACAAGCCATGAGGGCAAGTCTATGGAGAGAATAAAAGTGTTTAATCACTCTGTATCCCTACTTACTTAGGGGCTATGAATGCAAAGAGACCCCAGAGGGGAGCAGCAGAAGGGAGCAGGTGCTTAGACTGATGGTCTGCTGAAGAGAAAGAGCTTCATTTCTGGGGCTTAGGCCAGTAGCTTTGTGAAGGACCATTCCCATATTCACTACAGAGAATGGGTTGGGGACTCAGTGGGTTTTCTTCACTTCTAACTTCTCTAATAAAGACAAATTTTCCATCACTATGCAGCAGAATGAAATACAATCAGGGAAGAAATCAAATCTTTTCAAATCATTAATTTTCTTCTATTCATGGGACCCTCCCAAGCTGTAAGCGCCAGATGGGACCACCTTCACTGAATACATTGCCTGTACTACCAAGGCTCCTGAAGCCAGGGGACCAGGAAGTATAAAAAAATGCTTCTTTTGGCTCTTAGGTTTTTTGAGAGGGTCTCATCAGTGACCTTATCTCTGAAATAATAAAATCCTGGGCTCTGGAAGATTGGTATATCTCTATATAAGATAAAAGAGAAAGGGAAATAGAAGTGAGTGTACAAGACCCCTTACCTTCAGCAGCTCTTTTAAAGAACACTTTGCAGCTTCCACAAGTGACAGCTCCATAGTGACAGCCTGAAGCTTCATCACCGCAGATCAGGCAGGTCTTCTGGGGTGGAAAGTAATAGTCAATGGGTAGGACATGGTCCCTGGCAGTCTCCAAACTGGAAAGACACATGAGAAACAATGCAACACATGTCAGTGCCTGGAAGAAATAAAAGGATATGATACTGAGGGCTTCAGGAGAAAATGTACATGTGTAAATTATTATTTATAAAACAAGATTATTTCTTGCTTAATTGAGTCAGTGTGAAGCTGATTTTTCTGCTACTTCTGG
Source organism: Suricata suricatta (assembly GCF_006229205.1). Lineage (NCBI taxonomy): Eukaryota > Metazoa > Chordata > Mammalia > Carnivora > Herpestidae > Suricata > Suricata suricatta. Next base: position 48,561,301 of record NC_043717.1, on the reverse strand, counting down.
TGATGATATTTGTGGGGTTTCTTGTCATGTGAACAGAGCTTTTTTGGATCCTAAGGAATTCAAGAAGTTCTCTGTGATCATCCAGTTTCATGGGCTATGTTTACATGAGGGAATGATGAAGAAAGAAACCTGAGGCTAAGATATGTAACTTAAAATGGTAGTCAGGTAACAATTTTAAAGCAATTAAATGGTATGAACCCAGCTATATGGCCTTACCTTATCCAAAGGGAGACCTATAGCCAAAAGAGACTAAGCAACAAAGTGGTTTGGTATCCTTTGCTCTAGTCCTCTAAGCCTCACTTTCACCAGTAAATAGGAATAGTATTACCCATCCTATTGAGCTACTGTTGTGAGTGGCAGTATAAATTATATAAAAAAATAAAAAGCCCTTAAAATGAATACACAAGTGAGGGATCATGATTAGTGTTATCATACCAGCATTCCTTGCCCTCCCCCAGCCACATTCCCTCACTTTCCTTAGTCATCTCTCTAGATTATGCGGAAAGTAGCAAAATTCTTACACCTGAGGTTCTTGTTGGGAAATGATACACAGTGATGCTGGAAATTACTCAGGCTACCATCTCAACACTTGGCCATTAAAATACTCATAGGGTCCTGAGGATAGGATAGAGTGTCAGGGGTCATCTAGTATGAACTTCCTATCTCTAAGAAGATGTGTGTCTGAGTCCTTTCAGATGGATGTGAAGGAGTGGGTCAGAAAGTCAGTCCTAAAACCTTAATGGATGTATAATTCTGAGTCTCCCATGGTAATTAATTCAAGTTTAAACAATAAAATATTGTTTTTACTAACCAAAGGTCAAATTATTTTTCTCTCTTATGCCTTATGTCTAAGCATTAAAAAAAACCTGGGTTAATCTGTCTCAGGTAGATGACAATTGCCCATATTCTCATCCACAAGAATGTAGCCATATTTTTTTTAGTATGTCTTCCTTACTAAAGAAGGAAGGAAAATAAATCTTAGTGGCAGCCTGTTTGCTGTGTTGGGTGATTTCTACATCTCAAAACAACTCTGAGAAACAATTTTTTTGTCATTATTACATCAGATGAAGAAAGTCAGATTCAGAGAGGTGAACCCTAAAGTGATTTGACAGCAAGCTCAGGACTATCTGGCTCCAAATCCAACATAGTTTCTACTACCTTATTTTCTTTCTGCTACTCTCTTACTTTCTATATACATGGTTCTTTGATTGTCAAGCTCAGCATAGTCATCAGGATCCAAAAAAGCATGAAATGCTATCTTCCCCTCAATAACAAGAGATCAGCGCTGGTAAGGGTAAGAGCAAAGAATATTTTTGTTTAGGCTATACCTCACAAACACTTTACCTCTAAGACACAAATATTAGCCTTTATTCAAGTCCTGAGTACTGCAGAAAGCACTAAAAATTTTTAGCTGATATGTAATCCCAACAGCTTGTTGTCTTTCCTCCCACAAGTTCTTCCTTTCCTACCTTGACTGGAAAGCCAGCAGGAGTCTGCCTATCAAACAAGATTAACAAGACCTCAAAGTCCACAGGAAAATAGCTAACTTTCCATATATAAATGGGCTAAATATTAAGAATATTATCCCTTTGGCTATAACTTTCATTTCCTTGGATAAAAAATGTGTCCCTTTCTCATTCATGAAACAAGGAGAAGCAGTGGAAGATTTTTGTTTTCACAAGGGTCTTCAGGCCATTTCATATACATCAGCTCAGTTAATCTTCCCCCAAATCCTGCCAAGTAGCTCTGTATCATTTGTATATCGTAGGAGAGGAAACTGATGTTCAGGAAAATTAAACTTATTCAAGACCACTCATGTCATAAATGGGAATGCCAGATCCCATCATAGGTAAATCTGTCTCCAATGTGCTGATTCATAATCCATGACTAACCACATTATAAGATTAAGAGTTGAGATTAGATAGATGGATTTAACTCAACTCCTAGCACCTAGCCTTATGTATATAGCAAAAGATTAGGTGCTGGGGATATTGTGATGATCAATATATTATTCTTGCCTCTAAGAAACGCACTATCTAGTACAGAAGAAAGACAGGAAGCAAAGAACTGTAACACAACATAGTAGATGATATAGTAAGGCACAGTGTAGATTACTACAGATGAGGAAGTATGTCAAAGATAGGAATGATTTTTGAAAGGTACAAAGGTATATTTGGATAAATGAGATGTCAATGATAACGACAGTAATTTTTATCATATGATGGGAAAATAAATATTAGATATATAACATGGAAACTTGAATAAATAAGAGGTCTTTTTGAAGAGACTTTATGAAACTGAAATTTTCATCCATATTACAATTTAAAATACAGTTCAAATTGTTCAAAATAATCTAATCAACCAAATTTATAATCAGTGTTTAATCAATATTTTGTTCATTAGGTAAGAGTTCAATAAAACACACCACTTACAAAAATAATGGTAAAAGAAGAGAAAGAAGAGGAGAAATAATAAAGATGGAGGGGGAGGAAGGGAAGGGGGTGATGGTCATGGTGGGGGGCACTTGTGGGGAGAGGCACTGGGTGTTACATGGAAACCAATTTGAAAATAAACTATTATAAAAAATGTAAATAAAAAGAAATGAAGAAAAAAAAGAAAATAAACTATTAAAAAAGAATTTGAACAGTAAAATAAGAGGAAGAATAGAAGAAATAATAATGACAATTTTAGAATTTGATCTTTTCCTAATTACAACACATTTTAAAGGCCTGAGATATCTGCTAACCTCACCAGGCAGGTCTCTGCCTACCTACACTTCCTCTTTCTGGAAAAAATATTTTGGACAGCACTTTCACTGACCCTGGTGTAGTGTAGACAAAAGGAACATTTCATTTCTGCCTCATGGGCTGACCTTTGGACATTGCAAATGAAAACTGTAATAAGAGTTTCAACCCCAGGTTTCTATCCTAGAGAAACTCATGCACATTTGTACCAGAAAGAATGTGCAGGAATGGTGTCATAGCAGCTGTATTTATAAAAGCAAAAATGATAAACATCCATTAAAAGGAGGAAGGATAAATAAATTACAACACACTCATTCAATAGAATACAATTGTGCAATAACGAGGAACAGAATACAGGTACACATAGGTAAATCTTACATCTAATATTGCATAAAAGACATAAATTACAATAGCCTATATATTATGCTTCCATTACATATGTATTCCAAAAAAGGCAAAAGTAAACAAAATATAATTTGGTAATATATATATGAAAAAGTATAACCATGCAAATGAATAATAACCCCCAAATATAGGATTGTGGTTACTTCTAAGGAGAGACTGCAGTTAATGATATAAGGGAGAAGTATACAAGTTTATGTATTTATGTATTCACTTAAAATATTTAATAAGTGTCTACTACATACCAAGCACCATCCTAGGTCCTACAGTTAGAGCAGTAAATAAAAAAAATGGTGTAAATGTTCTTATTCTTTAACCAGTGCTCATGAGTGTTCATTTTCTTACTATGCTGCATAACTAACTTATATGATACATGCGTGTTTTGTATGGCTACAACATCACACAGTGAAAGAAAAAAATAAAAACCTGAGAAGTTTCTAACATCCTCCTAAATAGCATCCTAAGTGCAAATATAGCAGAGGTTTGCTTTGAGAACAAGTAAGTTCAGAATTTGCATGGAACATTGGTATTTCTTCCTTGCTTCCCTGGGGTACATGCTCACTTATTATCCCTATGCAGTGTATTCAGTTTTATGGGTCTGAAGGAAAAATGCTGCCACATAAAATGAAATTTTCCTAAACGAGAATACCACTTTAACAGTTTCACAATTAATTAAATAAAAATGGATTACTAGAAGCTATAGGTTTACAAATGCCAGCTCAACTATGAAGAAGTTGGGCTCAGAAATCCTCAGCACCTACACAATATCTCAGTCAGTCTGTCTAGCTGTTTGTCTGTCTATCTGTCTGTCTGTCTCTCAGACTTGAAAATACCTTAAAGCATCTGACCACTTTAAGCAAATTCTGCAAGGATTGTGGAACCAATGTGAAATGCAAAAGTCACAGACTACTGTTCTTTGTTTGAGGGATGGATGTCAATTCAGCAAGACATTGGAGCCAGGCAGAGGTGGCTGGATTCTTGCATCCACCACTGAACTTTGGTCCCACCCATTATGGCTCTCTGAACTCTATTTGTCTCATCTGAAGAGTGGGGATGCTTTCTAACTAGAGGGTTTTTGTGAGAATTACATTAAAGAGTACATGTTAAGCCCTTCCCCCCTGTGCTTGCAACATGATAGCTGCATTGTAAGTTTAGGTTGCCTTCACCTGTTACTTTACCATAAAAAGGGGGAGATGTCTAATATCCTTAAAATAAAAAGGACCATCCTTCTTGGCTATCCAGTACATTTAGGGAAAAGTAAATACAAGTGGATAGATAGAGGGGGAAAAAGATAGATGTGGCAAAGTGTATCTTTTTGACACATATCTCTGCACTTTTCAAACAAGAAGAAATTTAGAAAACCACCAAATGTCTTTTAATAAAAGCATCATATTTTTCCTGATGTTTAGTAATTTAAAATATATTATTTTTTAACTACATTGTGGGATATAATGACAACTCCACATATATTTTTACAATAAAATTCAAGACTTCAAAGTTATTCTCTCCTCAAAGGTCTCGTAGCTACTTCTTTATGGACACAAGGGTCATTTCAGTGGAGAAATCGACAGTGATGACATAAGTCTGGTAGCTTCCTTTCCCCCTGCAAGTCTGAGATTTGAAATTTGATGGCTGTCATTCCAAGAGGACAGTGATGTTTTCTTTTAAAAGTACTACCTGATTTTAGGCTTTTGGGGGAGGAAGGGAAAGATGGCGGAGGAGCAGGGAGCTCTGTAATCTCCTTCTGCCTGAAACTATCAAAGTGAGAAGGACTAAAGCCACAATACTCTGATCTGCAAGAATGGGAAGTGTACACACAGAGTTCTTATAGATGACAGACTAATAGATGCCTGAGTGAGTGTAAACTGGGGCTGGAGGCTCTGGGGCACCAGCCCAATGCAGAGCCAGGGGAGACTTTCCAGAGCCGTGGTGCAGAGCTTCAGAGGGCCGTAGATGGAGAAGCAGCACAGGGCCTGGAAGACTGCACATGGAACGGCCATGCATAGAGGCCAAGAGATGAGGGGAAGAGAAAGAGAGACTGAAAACATTCGTAGAGTGGTCTCTGGAGACGGGAGAGGCCATGGCCCGGGATGGAGAGACACTGACTTCCCATATATAGCGGCTGGGCATGGGGAGAGAATTTTGTCCCCCTCAGTGGGGTGGTTCTTCCTAGGCTTTGGCTGTTACCCAAATCCAGGAAGAGCCAGGGAAAAGCTGGCTCCCCATTTCCCCTACTCATTCCCAGCTAGAAAGTCGCCCGCCTGTGGAAGGACATTTCATCTGGGGCTGTAGGATTAATGTGCATGGACTAGAATTTGGAAATAAGGCGGAGCTTAGGAAAAATAAAAGCAATTTGGCCCGTTGGTGGCACAGGGAGATCTGATTCAAAGAGTGGCTTGCAATGGGTGGTCTGAGAAGGGCTTGGGGTGCCACCATTCTTCACCCTGCAACCACTAAGGTGGGGCCTCAGAGAGCACCGCTGAGACCCTACCTACCTACACCAAACCATGCCCATCCACAATGGAGAGCTGCCCCCCTTCTTACCCCCTTATTTTCTTTTTTCTATTTTCTTTCTTCCTGCTTTTCTTCTTTTCCCCACTGGAGTCTGGGAAATAGATCAATTCCTGCCATCCAGATATATTTTCCCTTATCTCATTCTTATCTCCTCCCTACACAGGTCTTATGCTCTCAGATTGTCCTTTGTCATCGGTTATTTCTGTCCACCAACCTTTTTTTCCTTTTTTTTTTCTTTTCCTTTCCTTTCTTTCCCTTTCTGTTCTTTTTTCTTTCCCCTTTTGGTTTGCTTGTTTATTTGATTTGTCTGTGTATTTGTGTGTTTTGTTCCTTGTGTGTTTGTCTGTATGTTTTCCTTTTCAAGGCTACCTTAAATAACAAGGCAAAGTACAAATGGTGGAGAGTTCCAAATATCACTGAGTAGGGAAATAAAATAATAAAAGTCATAACAAAAGAAACCTAGAGACACCATTAAAAGAACACTTCTAGAAGTGACAGGCCCTGGATAGTCAATGAGCCTCCATTAGTAGAGCAATACTAACAAGTGCACAGTGCATAATGAGCTTTTAAAACTGAAAAGAGACAGAAAGCTAGCCAACATGACAAAACGAAATAACCCTCCTCCAAAGAAATTCCAGGAAGAAATCACAGGCACAGAATTGCTCAAAACAGACATAAGCAACTTAACTGAACAAGAATTTAGAACAATTGTCATAAAATTAATCACCAGACTTGAAAAAATCATGGAAGTCATCAGAGAAGCTATTGATACAAGGACAAGAGACGTTCAAAATAGCTGTGATGAGTTTTTAAAATAGGCTATAAATGAGGTGCATAATAAAACAGAAGCAGCCAAGGCATGGATTGAAGAGGCAGAGGGGACAATAGATAAACTAGAAGACACAGGCATAGCAAAAGAGGAAGCCGAGAAAATGAGAGAGAAATTGATATAGGAGCAAGAAAGAAGAATAGGAGACCTTAGTGATACAATCAAATGGAACAATATTCATATCATAGGAGTTCCTGAAGAAGAAGAAGAAAGAGAAAAAGGTCCTGAAGGAGTTTTTGGTCAAATTATAGCTGAGAACTTCCCCAATCTGTGGAAGGAAATAGACATTGAAATCCAAAAGGCATAGAGACTTCCCTTAAGACATAATTAGAATCAACCTTCAACACAATATATCATAGTGAATCTGGCAATATATAAAGAGAGAATTCTGAAAGCTTCTAGGGATAAAAGGGGCCCAACATACAAAGGGAAACCTATCAGAGTGGTCACAGACCTATCTATTGAAACTTGGCAGGCCAGAAAGAAATGGCAGGAAATCTTCAATGTGATGAAAAGGAAAAATGTGCAGCTAAGAATCCAGCAAGCCTGTCATTCGAAATAGAAGGAGAGATAAAGGTTTTCCCAAATAAACAAAAATTGAGAGAATTCATCACCACCAAACCAGTCCTACAAGAAATCCTACGAGAAACTCTATGAATAAAATGTAGCAAGGAATATATGGTACCAGAAACATCACTACAAACATGAACACTACAGAGAACAAAATGAATCTAAACTCACATTTTTCAATAATAACACTGAATGTAAATGGACTGAACACTCCAACCAAATGTCACAGTGTAGCAAAATGGATGAAAACTCAAAATTCATCTATCTCCCGTCTATGAGAGACTCATCTTAGACCTGATGACACCTTCAGATTGACAGTAAAAGGATGGATAAATATCTATCCTGCGACTAGAAGTCAAAAGAAAGCTGCAGTAGCCATACTTATATTGGAAAAACTCGACTTTAAAGTAAAGGCAGTAACAAAAGATGAAGAAGGACATTATATAATATTACAGGGACTCTCCACCAGGAAGAGCTAACAATTATAAACACCTATGCGCCGAATTTGGGAGAACTCAAATACATAAGACAATTAATCACAAACCATAACAACCTTATTGATATGAATGTGCTTATCAAAGGAGATTTTAATACTCCCTTACAGCAATGGACAGGTTAACCAGACAGAAAATCACTAAAGAAACAATGGAGGGGAGCAGCAAGATGGCGGAGAAGTAAGGAGCCTCATTACCTCTGTCCACCCACAATTATCAAACTGAGAATTAAAAAGCCACAGCTCTCTGATCACCAAGAACGGAGGTGTGCGAACAGACCCCTTATAGACAGCAGTCTCACGGTTGCCTGAGTAAGTGAGTGGGAACGAACGGGGACCTGAGACTTTAGGGGAGGGAGCGCCGGCTCCGGCTCTGGAGACAAAGCACCAAGTGCCCAGAGGCTTGGTGCTGGGCCCGCTGAAACCTGCGTGTCCCCAGGCACATCGCTCCTAGCCCAGCGGGGAGGCCAGGAGCCCCAAGGCTGACAGGTCAGCGGGGAACCACACAGCGCGGGGCAGCCGAGAGAGCCCGGAGGCGCACAGATTCCCCGACAGTCGCTCATGCGGGGCGCCGGGTATCCAGAGGCGCACTGACCTTCACAGCCGCGCCGTACCACCGGGCAAGGCAGGAGACCAGGGGAAGAGAAGTAGAGACTGAATCACTCACAGCGCAATCCCTGCAGAGGAGAGATTCAGCCCCCGGGACTGAGGGCCACTGAGCGCTGAGAGAGAGATCCATCCCTTCAGCAGGGGCATTCCGTCGGACCAGGCAGCTCACTGACTGCAGGAGGAGCCAGGGGAGAACTCTGACTTCACAAACTCCCTATCCTATCCGCCCTGACCAGAAAGCTGCCCACCTGAGGAGGATTTTAACTGTGGTGGCAATATTGAGTGTGCGGGCGAGGACTTAGAAACCAGGCAGAACTTGGAAAACAGAAACAATTAGATCCGCCCAAGGCACAAGAAGGTTGGACTCCAGAGAGTGGCTGGAACGCATGGTCTGAGGGGGACTTGGGGCGCCTGTCGCCATTCTTCTCCTTGTATCCACCAAGGCGGGGCCTCAGAGAGCAGCCCTTGGGACCCGACCCACCTGCACCAAGCCACGCCCATCAGCGCTGGAGAGCTGCTGTGCTTCTGCTTATTACCATTAAGTGTTTTTTTTTCTTAATATTTTTTATTTTTAATTGTCCCCTGTCTTCTCTTTACTATCTTCCTATTTCCTTCCTTTCTCCCTTTCCCGCTGGAATCTGGGAGAGACCAACAATTAGGCACTGCTGTGCTTAGATCAACTTTTACCATCCAGACAGTTTTCCTTTAATCCATCCTTATCTCCCCCAACCCCCACTGCAGGTTTTAAGCTCTCAGACTGTCCTTTATCTCCTACTGTCACTGTCCCCCTCAATCCCCGACTGCTTTTTTTTTCTTTCTTTCCCCTTTTGTTTTTTCCTCTTTCCTTTTTTCCCCTCTTTTCTTTTTTCTCCTCTCTTTTCTTTCCTGTTCCTTTTTTTCTTTCCCCCTTAGGTTTGCTTCTTTATCAGTACATCTGTGTGCTTGTCTTCTCTGTGTGTTTGTCTGTCTGTTTTCCTTTTCAGGGCTACCTCAAGAAACAACCCAAAGCACACATAGTGGAAAACCCCAAATATCACTGAGTAGGGAATATATTAATCAGAGGCATAACAAGAGAAACCAAGAGACACCATTAAAAAAATCTCCTGAAACGACAGACCCTAGACACTCCAAGAGCCTCCTTCTATAGAGGAAAACAAATAATCACACAGTGCAGAACGAGCTTTTAAAACGGACAAGAGACAGAAAGCTAGCCAAAATGACAAAATAAAAGAACTCTTCTCCAAAACTCCAGGAAGAAATCACAGCTACAGAACTGCTCAAAACAGACATAAGCAACATAACACAACAAGAATTTAGAATGATTGTCATAAATATATTGCTGGGCTTGAAAAAAACATGGAAGCTATCAGAGAAGATATAGATTCAAAGACTAGGAACCTTCAAAATAGCTCTGACAAGTTAGAAAAGGCTCTAAATGAGATGAATAATAAGTTGGATGCTGCCAATGCACGTATTGAAGAAGCAGAGAGGAGAATAAGTGAATTAGAAGACACAGTTATAGCAAAAGAGGAGGCCGAGAAAAAGAGAGCAAACATGATTCAGGAGCAGGAAAGGAGAATCAGAGACCTGAGTAATACAATCAAACGGAACAATGTCCGTATCATAGGAGTTCCTGAAGAGGAAGACAAAGACAGAGTGCTTGAAGGCGAGCTAGACCAAATTATACACGAAAATTTCCCCAATCTGGGGAAAGAGAAAGACATTGAAATTCAGGAGACACACCGGACTCCCCTAAGACGTAACGTAAACTGACCTTCAGCATGACATATCATAGTGAAACTGGCAAAATATAAAGACAAAGAGAGACTTCTGAAAGCAGCTAGGGAGAAAAAGGCCCTAAAATACAAAGGGAAACCTATCAGAGTGGTTACAGACCTATCTATTGAAACTTGGCAGGCCAGGAAGAAATGGCAGGAAATCTTCAATGTGATGAGCAGAAAAAATTTACAGCCAAGAATCCTCTACCCAGCAAGCCTGTCATTCAAAATAGAAGGAGAGATAAAGGTTGTCCCAAATAAACAAAAGTTGAGAGAATTCATCACCACCAAACCAGCCTTACAAGAAATCTTACGAGGGACTCTATGAGGGAAATGTAGCAAGGAATAAAGGTACAAGAGACATCACCACAAACATGAACTCTACAGGGAACACAATGAATCTAAACCCACATTTTTCAATAATAACACTGAATGTCAATGGACTGAATGCTCCATTCAAATGACACAGGGGAGCAGAATGGATCAAAAACCAAAACCCATCTACTTGCTGCCTACAAGAGACTCACCTTAGATCTGAAGACACCTTCAGATTGAAAGTAAGGGGATGGAGAAATATCTACCATGCAACTGGAAGCCAAAAGAAAGCTGGAGTAACCATACTTATATCGGACAAACTGGACTTTAAAATAAAGGCAGTAAAAAAAGATGAAGACGGACACTATATAATAATTACAGGGACTCTACATGAAGAAGAGCTAACAATTTATAAACATTTATAAACCGAATTTGGGAGCTCCTAGATACATGAAACAATTAATCACAAACAAAAGCAATCTTATTGATAAGAATGTGCTAATTGCAGGGGACTTTAATACCCCACTTACAACAATGGATAGGTCAGCCAGACAAAAAAAAATCACTAAAGAAACAATAGACCTGAATGGCACACTGGAGCAGATGGAATTGATAGATATATTTAGAACTCTGCATCCTGACGCTAGGGAATTCACTTTCTTCTCGAGTGCACATGGCACATTCTCCAAGATTGATCACATGCTGAGTCATAAAACAGCCCTCCATAAATATAAAAGAATTGAGATCATAACATGCACACTTTCAGATCACAATGCTATGAAACTCGAAATCAACCACAGGAAGAAGTCTGGAAAACCTCCAAAAATGTGGAGGTTAAAAACTACCTTACTAAAAGATGATTGGATCAATCAGGCAATTAGAGAGGAAATTAAAAAATATATGGAG
>NC_043717.1:48499574-48550041 GCF_006229205.1 Suricata suricatta | reverse complement strand
TAAGCGAAATAAGTCAGGCAGAGAAGGATAGATACCATATGGTTGCATTCATAGGTCTAACAGGAGAGACCTGGCAGGGGACCATCGGGAGAGGAAGGGGGAAAGAGAGCGGGGAAGAGTGAGGGACACAGATCATGGGAGACTACTGAATACTGGAGATGAACCATGGACTGAAGCGGGAGAGGGAAGGAGGGAAGGAGGATGGTCATGGTGGGGGGCACTTGTGGGGGGAAGCACTGGGTGTTATATGGAAACTAATTTGACAATAAACTATTATAAAAAAAAAAACCTGAAACTGCCAGGGTCTCAAGCCAGCAGAAGCATCACATGTGAAGAAGGGGCAAACCTTATTGGCTATTCCAGAAAGGAGGTTTAGGAGTGGGTAGGGATGCGGGAGGTAGAAGGGGAAAAATTCTTGCCCAGTATGTGATGATGACACCCTCACTTCCTTCAAAATTTTAGTAAAATTAATATTCATGAAATGTTACACTCAAGTCATTTTGTTAGGGGAGGAAGGACGTGAAAGAGTTGGTCTTCATGTTTAGCTTGATGCAGGAGACACTGTATTAGCCAGTCTGGAACCTGAGTACAGAGAAAGATGAGGAAAGAGGAAATTATACAGAATTTGAAGTATTTTAGAAGTATGTATGTGGAGGAAGTAATCTGATCATGTATGACATGACGTTGGAGTTAAATCCAAATTTATCTGCAGTGGGCTTTTAGCTAACAGGTGGTTTGTAGTATATTTAGAGTCACTTTTAAAAAAAAAAATCTATGTATATGGATATATGCTTATATGCAATTGGAATATTACTATATATAAATGTCTTCATTTTTAAGGCTATAATTTGTTCTAAAAAAGCTAAAAATGTATTAGTAAACACAATTTTTATAGTATTTTATAAAAGGAACACTCCATATTTTACTTAAAATTTCTCTGTTTAGATTTTTTTTCAGATTAGTTTGGAATTACATTTAGTGCTGTAATAAAGAACCATGTACTTAAATAGTTTTAAATATAATTCCCTCCTTTGGAGAAATTCCTGGAAGTTTTATAACACATATCACTTTTAAAACTATTGATATTTACTGAAAAATCACTTTCCAGGAACTTACCACTCTCTATTCTCCCCAGAAATTGGAAAATCTCCTTTTAATCAACTTTCAGTTGAATGGAACACTATCAAATTCTTACACTTTATATTTTCAATATGGCAATTTTAAAAAATTTAAACCTGAGGGATATCTAAGTGATTCAGTTGGTTCAATAGCCAACTTCAGCTCAGGTCATGATCTTGCAGCTGGTGGGTTTGATCCCCACATCAGGCTCTGTGCTGATAGCTCAGAGCCTAGAGCCTGCTTTGGATTTTGTGTCTCCCTCTCTCTCTGCTCCTCTGTCTCTCTTCTTGCACACTCTCTCAAAAATAAACATTAAAAAAATGTTTAAAAATAAATAAAATTGACTACCATGGCAAAAAAAAAAAAAAAAGAAACAATGGACCTGAATGGCACATTGTAACAGATGGAATTAATAGATATATTTTGAAGTCTGCATCCTGAAGCTAGGAAATTCACCTTCTTCTCAAGTGCGCATTGCAATTCTCAAAGATAGGTCACAGATTGGGTCAAAAAACAGCCCTTCATAAAAACAAGTGAATTGAGATCATACCATGCACAGTTTTAGATCAAAATGCGATGAAGTTTGAAATCAATCACAGGATAAAGTCTGGAAAACCTCCAAAAATGCGGAGGCTAAAAACTACCCTACTAAAGAATGATTGGGCCAATCAGGCAATTAGAGAAGAAATTAAAAAATACATGGAAATAAATGAAAATGAAAATGCAACAATCCAAACGCTCTGAGATGCAGAAAAGGCAGTCCTAAGAGGAAGTATATTGCAATCCAGGCCTATTTTAAGAAACCAGAAAAAGTGCAAACTCAAAATCTAACAGAGCACTTAAGGAAGTTAGAAGTGGAGCAGCAAGAGAACTCCAAACCCAGAAGAAGAAGAGAAATAATAACGATCAGGGCAGAAATAAACAATATAGAGTCCAATAAAACCAATTGAACAGGTCAATGAAACCAAGAGTTGGTTTTTTGGAAAAAAAAAAAGAAAATTGATAAACCTCTAGGTAGGCTCCTCAGAAAGAAAAGAGAGAATGCTTAATTAGACAGAATCATGAATGAAAATGGATATATTACAACCAATCCCTCAGAAATACAAACACTTATCAGAGATTACTATGAAAACTTATATGGCAACAAACTGGACAACCTAGAAGAAATGGAGAAATAGCTAAACACACATGCACTACCAAAATTCAAAAGTGAAGAGTTAGAAAATCTGAACAGACCCATATCCAGTGAAGAAGTTGAATCAGTTACCGAAAGTCTCCCAACGAATAAGAGCCCAGGGCCAGATGGCTTCCCAGGGGAATTCTACCAGGCGCTTAGAGTTAACACCCACCCTTCTCAAGCTATTCCAAAAAACAGAAATAGAAAGAATACTTCTGAACTCATTCTATGAAGCTAGCATCACTTTGATTCCTAAACCAGACAGAAACCCACAAAAAAGAGAACCACAGGCCAATATCCTTCATGAATACAGATGCAAAAATAATCAACCAGATATTACCAAATCGAATTCAACAGCATATGAAAAGAATTCTCCATCATGATCAAGGCAGATTCATTCCTGGGTTACAGGGTTCGTTCAGTATTCATAAATCCATCAATGTGATACATCACGTTAAGAAAAGAAAAGATAAAAACCATATGACCTGTCGATAGATGCAGAAAAAGCATTTGACAAAATACAGTCTCCTTTCTTAATAAAAGTCCTCGAGAATGGCGGGTTAGAAGGAACTTACATAAACATTATAAAAGCCATTAATGAAAATCCTACAGCTAATATCCTCAATGGGGAAAACTGAGAGCTTCCCCCTGAGATCAGGAACATGACAAGGATGTTTATTCTCACCACTGTTGTTTAACATAGTGCTGGAAGTCCTAGCATCAGCAATCAGACAACAAAAGGAAATAAAAGGCATCAGAATTGGCAAAGAAGTCAAACTTTCACTTTTCACAGATGAAGTGATACACTACATGGAAAACCTGATCAACTCCACCAGAAGCTTTCTAGAGCTGATCAATGAACACAGTAAAGTTGCAGGGTACTAAATCAATGTACAGAAATTTTTTGCATTCCTATACACCAATAATAAAGCAGCGGAAAGAGAAATTGAGAAACTGATCCAATTCACAATTGCACAAAAAGACATAAAATACCAAGGAATAAACCTAAACAAGGATGTAAAAGACCTATATGCTGAAAACTATAGAAAACTTCTGAAAGAAATTGAAGAAGACACAAAGAAATGGAAAAACATTCCATGCTCATGGATCGGAAGAATAAACATTGTGAAAATGTCATTATTACCCAAAGCAATCTACACAATCAATGCAATCCCCATCAAAATTGCACCAGTGTTCTTCTCAAAGCTAGAACAAGCTAACCTCGAATTCATATGGAACCACAAAAAACACTGAATAGCCAAACTAATATTGAAGAAGAAAACCAAAAAGGGAAGCATCAGAATCCCTGACTTTAGCCTCTACTACAAAGCTGTCATCATCAAGACAGTATGGTATTGGCACAAAAACAGACACACAGACTAATGGAAAAGAATAGAGAACCCCGAAATGGGCCTGCAAATGTATGGCCAATTAATTTTTGTCAAAGCAGGAAAGAGTATCCAATGGAAAAAAGTCTGCCTCTTTAGCAGGTGGTGCTGGGAGAACTGGACTGCAACATGCAGAAGAATGAATCTAGACATTTTCTTACATCATTCACAAAAATATACTCAAAATGGATTAAAAAAAAAGAAACCTGAATGTGAGACAGGAACCCATCAAAACTCTCGAGAAGAATTTAGGAAATAGCCTCTTTGACCTCAAAGACAGCAATTTCCTACTTGACACATCCCCAAAGGAAAGGGATATGACATTTTTTTAAGATAGCAATTTGCTTTTATGTTTGTATTCCCTTTTATGCTACAAACACTTAGAGGACAAAAATTTGTGTCGCCACTGTTAACAGAATGTCTAGCACAATGCCTGGCACATAGCAAGTATTAATACATGCTTATTGGATTAATTCACTTCAGTGAAGGAATACCTATGATCCATTATGTTATCTGTAAAACAGAACATCACATGTCCAGTTTGGGGCAAATACAAACCAGTAAACCTTAGATTTGGTGTCTTGTCCAGTTCCTCAATGATGGAAAGAAATCATATGTTTTTCCTGAGTTACCCCTCTGCTGCTTGGCAGCCATGAAGATAAGAAGGAAAAACTACTTTTCTCAAACAAATAAAAAGGCCAGATGACCATTTCATAGGCTATAGAGTGGCTATAAAACAAAATTGAAAGCCACTGAACAAATGCTTCTCATAAATACCTCCAGAATGGAATGAACACACATGCATGACAAACTGGGCCTTCAGAGAGACTGTCCACAATGAAAGTGGGACCATCCAGGCAAAAAGGGTGAGTCATCCCACAAACATGCACATATTTCCTCTCAAAACTACCATGCAATTCCAACAGTGTCTCCTGTTATATAGGCCACCAGGAAAATCCTTGGGAATGTCTGAGGCTGAGACCTTGATGCTTTCTGATGCAGTGAGATTCCTACTGAACTCATTCCCAGAAAAGGAAGTGCTATAGTAATTATTTTTGGATTTCACATAACTACCTCCAGACCATAAAATTTCCTTTCTCACATTGGTCACTGAAAGATCAAAGCGAAGGAGACTGTTTCAAGGAAGCTATGACAATCAACTTTGCAAAGGTTCAAAAAACATTCTAAGGTGACCATCACCAGATCAAGCTCCCTCCTCTGGAGTCATATAATGGTGGTCTGTAGTGAAAACTACTATCAGAATAAAAGATTCAAAGAAGAAAGAGAAATACTAAGATTTTTTAAATTTGTTTTATGAGGAAAAAAATTCTTTAGGTAGTGGATGAATATGCTAGTATTTATGTTGACTTGGTGCTACCTTGTCATCGTCACACACAAGTTGTTGAGAGTCAAGAGAGAGAATTTTTAACAGCAGTAGGGAACTCTACTTTCATTCTTCAGGTAAGACTGGTAAACATCAAACAGGGGGGATGTGGGGATATATCAGAATTTCTGGAAGAAGGTGTCTTTTAGAGAAAATATTCAATATCATCATTGTTTTGATTATTCTGGCATAACTACCTTACTTGAGGATTTCAAATACCACATACAAATAAATTAAACAAATACTTTTTATGTTTATTGAAAAAGGACCCATGCTTATTAGGAATATCGATTCCTGAGACTCAACAAATCTGAAGTGGACCATGAATCTGCATTTGCAGCAGGCACCCAAAAGGACTCTGTATAGGTGGTCCTGGGATCACACGTTGCAAGTCTGTCATAAACAATCTGGGAAGCCTCCCAAATTCCTATTCTGTAGGTGCTACATTTTCCCCAGTGGATTATGTTATACTCACCAACAACCAGAAAAAGGGTCATACAGAAAGCTAGTAAATCTTTAGAACAGGCTCATAACAAACAAATGCAGATTCCAAAAATTACATTCAGGCATTATGAGATGGAGTCATCTTATTCTTTCAGAGAATAATGAGGATGCAGGATGTAGTGATGCCTCACAGAGCCCACTTCAGTAGCCTTGCTTATTTTTATTCCCAGAAGCAGCACATGTGCACACACACATCCCACCCCAACTCCTAGCCTTTAATCCATGTTGTAGGAGGGTGCCTGTGTCTCTACATCCTCGCCAGCATCTATAGTCTCTTTATTTGTTCATTTTAGCCACTCTGACCAGTGTGAGGTCCCAGTGTGGTTTTGATTTGTATTTCCCTGATGATGGGTGATGCTGAGCATCGTTTCATGTGCCTGTTGGCCATCTGGATGTCCTCTTGGAGAAGCATCTGTTTAGGTCTTCTGCCCATTTCTTCACTGGATTATTTGTTTTTTGGGTGTGGAGTTTGCTGAATTCTTTGTAGGTTTTGGATACTAGCCCTTTATCTGATACGCCATTTGCCACTTTCTTTTCCATTCTGTTGGTTGCCTTTAGTTTTTTTGTTTCTTTCCTTTGCAGTGCAGAAGCTTTTTATCTTGATGAGATCCCAATAGTTCATTTTTGATCTTGATTCCTGGCCTTTGGGGATGGGTCACGTAGGAAATTGCTGTTGTTGAGGCCAAGGAGGCTGTTTCCTGGTTTCTCCTCTAGGGTTTGATGGTTTCTTGTCTCACATTCAGGTCCTTTATCTATTTTGAGTTTCTTTTTGTATACTGTGTAAAAAAATGGCCTAGTTTCATTTTCTGCATGTTGCTATCCAGTTTTCCCAGCACCACCTATTAAAGAGGTTGTCTTTTTTCTATTGGATACTCTTTCCTGCTTTGTCAAAAATTAATTGGACATACACTTGTGGGTCCAGTTCTGTACTCTCTATTCTTTTCCTTGGTCTATGTGTCTGTTTTTGTGCCAATACCATACTATCTTGATGATGAAATGTCTGCTTTTAAAGAGCTTTATGTGATTAAACAATTTTTGAAGTTAACCATGTTACATAATGCAACCTAATCATAGGCATATCATATTCACAGGTTTTACTCATAGTCAAAGGTAGGTTATCATACAAGGAAAAGGGTCACTGGGGTAATTTTAGAATTATACCTACTACAGTAAGTTATTCCTGAAGCTAGGATTTTAAGTATGTGAGGAAGACCTTAAACATTCTGGAAAATGTAAAAATTCAATTTGGGTAATAACTTGTTGTATTAAAATTGACTGGGTATGTGGGGCACCTAGGTGGTTAAGCACCTGACTCTTGATTTTGGCTCAGGTCATGATCTCACAGATCATGAATTCAGGCCCTGTGTCAGGCTCTGTACTGACAGTGCGGAGCTTGCATGGGATTCTCTGTCTTCCCCTCTCTCTCTCTGCCCTTCTCTCACTTGTTCTCTCTCTCAAAAATAAATAAATGGACAAAAAATTAAAATGGACTGGGTATACATAATTAAGCTCATTGTTCTAAAATTGTAAGATAAATATGAAATAAAGATTATCCTTTCTAATTATATATTCTTAATGGTCACATAAGAGGGCTAGAGAAAATTTTAAATAGATCATGGCCTTGTCTCAAAGTTAAAATATTGCCATATTTTTCAAGACACATTATTATGGTTAAGCTATAACTGCAAAAGGGAATTTGACACTAGTGTGAATATTTGCATGGAAAACTCACTAAAATGGAAGGCAAGAGACTTAATTTGGTCCTCCACTGACTTACTGTCTGACTCAGAGCAAGTCTCTTCCACTCTGTGGGCCTAAAGTTCACTCATTAGGGGTTGGGTTGAATCTGTAAAATGAGGGGGTTGGATTGAATTATCTGTAAGCTCCCATTCATTTGAAACAGTCTATGGTTCTACTTCTCATTCACCTCTCTATACTATCCTTCTGGGTTAAAGATAAATCTTTCAAATATCTATCTATATTTGCTGACAGAAGCTGAAAAAAGTGAAACTAACATATGAGTCAATCCCATAAAATTTGAATCTGAAAGGGACTTTTGTTTTTATAGTTTTCTGTAGGCCTATAAATAATAAAATAATAAATCTAAAAGTGCCTACTGCATAGTGAGACTCAAGAACGCATCCTTTCTGAACTATTATATAACTACATTGTTGAGTGCCTACTCTCTACTTAGTGTTTCTCTTTGCAAGAGGATTTCAAGCATCAGAAGACAGGATGGATTGAGTAGACAGCATTTAAGATTTCCTTCAACACTTCAAATCCTAAAACATAAGTTCTAAGACACAAGATACATAGCCTTTACTATCAATCAACTTACAACTATACTGGAGACAGAAGGAATTACTGGGGAAGTAAAAGGGCCAAAAATCTTTTTTTCTTCCTTAATTTATGAATAAACAACAAAAAGTATACAGTGTTAGCTGCTGCATAACCCCTTATACCATGGGTTTTCATGATGATCTGGATGAAAACATCCATTTAATTTACTTCAAAAGCTCGAAAATTTCTTGAAACTTTAAATAACTAAAATATAAAGACACATCTTTATACCAAAAAAATCATATGTGCAAACATGATTTTAGAAAAATTATCAGGGGGACTGGGCAAGATGGCGAAGAAGTAAGGAGCCCCATTACCTCCGTCCACCCGCAACTATCAAACTGAGAAGAATTTAAAGCCACAGCCTTCTGGTCTCCAAGAATGGGAGTGTATACACAGACCCCTTATCTACAGCAGTCTCATGGATGCCTGTGAGTGAGTGCGAACTGGGACCAGAGACTTTGGAGGAGGGAGTGGCCCAAAGCTGAGCTGAGCAACAAAGTGCCCAGAGGCTTGGTGCTGGGCCCACAGAAACCCGTGGGTCCACAGGCGCACAGTTCCATGGACAGCCATGCAGGCTGGGCTGCTGTGAGTATAGAGGCACACAGACCTACAGAGCCACACACAGCACTGCTGGACAGGGCAGCAGAGAGACCAGAAGAAGAGTAGTAGTGACTGAATCACTCATAGCATAATCTCTGGAGAGGGGAGACCTCCCCCAGGACTGAGAGCCACTGAGCACAGAGAGAGAAATCCATCCCCTTCAGTGGGCTTGTTCTCGCTTGGGTCCAGCAGCTCCCTGACTTCAAGCGGAGCTAGGGGAAAAAACTGACTTTACAATCCCCCGACTCAATCCTGGCCAGAAAGCCACCCACCTGCAGGAGATTTTAACTGTGGTGGCAATATTGAGTGCATGGGCAAGGACTTAAAAACCGGGCAGAACTTGAAAAACAGAAACAATTAGACCCGCCCTAGGAACAAGGAGATTGGACGCAAGAGAGAGGCTGGCAATGCATAGTCTGAGGAGGGCTTGGGGCACCGCCATTATTCTTCTTCCAGCATCCACTAAGGCGGGGCCTCAGAGAGCAACCCCTGAGACCCTACCTATGTACATGAAGCCACACCTATCCTCACTGGAGAGCTATTGTGTTTTTGCTTATTAATTTTAACTGTTTATTTTCTTTATATTTTTACTTTTTAATTTTTTCCCATCTTCCTTTTTTTCCTATTACCCCTTTTTCCCTATTACTCTTTTTTCCCTTTACCCCTGGAGTCTGGGAAAGACCAACATTTAGGCACTGCTATGCTTAGATCAATTCTTATCATCTAGATAGTTTTTCCTTTATCTCATCCTTAGGTCCCCCTTCTGCAGGTTTTAAGCTATCAGACTGTCCTTTGTCTCTGGCTGTCGCTGTCTACCCCCATCCCCACTTACTTTATCCCCCCTTTTTTTCCTCTATCTTTTTTTTCCTGATCCTTTTTTTTCTTTCTCCTTTTAGTTTGCTTCTTTACTTGTTCTGTCAGTAAATTTGTGTGCTTGTGTTCTCTGTGCATTTGGCTTTCTGTTTTCATTTTCAGGGCTACCTCAAGAAACAACCCAAAGCACACATAGAGGAAAGTCCTAAACATCGCTGAATAGGGAAACAAATTAATCTGAGGCATAATAAGAGAAACCGAGAGACACCATTAAAAGACAGGTGGTGGTGATGGTGGAGGGCACTTGAGGGGAAGAGCACTGGGTGTTGTATGGAAAACAATTTGACAATAAAATATTATCGAAAAAAAAAAGAACATGTCCTGAAACGACAGACCCTAGACACTCAAAAAGACTCCTTCAATAGAAAAATACTAATAGATGCACAGTACAGAACAAGCTTTTAAAAGTGACAAGAGACAGAAAGCTGGCAAAAATGATGAAACGAAAGAACTCTCCTCTAAAGAAAGTCCAGGAAGAAATCACAACTACAGAATTGCTCAAGATAGACATAAAGAACTTAACTGAACAAGAATTTAGAAGAACTGTCATAAAATTAATTGCTGGGCTTGAGAAAACCATCAGAGAGGCTATTGATACATAGACTAGGGTCGTTCAAAATAGCGGTGATGAGTTAAAAAAGGCTATAAATGAGGTAAATAATAAAATGGAGGCTACCACTGCATGGATTGAAGAAGCAGAGAGGAGAATAGCTGAATTAGCAGACACAGTTATAGCAAAAGAGGAAGCCTAGAAAAAGAGAGAGAAATCAATACAGGAACACGAAAGGAGAATCAGAACCTGAGTGATACAATTAAATGGAACAATGTCCATATCATAGGAGTTCCTGAAGAGAAATATAAAGACAGAGGACCCGAAGGGGTGCTGGACCAAATTATACAAGAAAATTTCTCCAATATGGGGAAAGAGAAAGACATTGAAATTCAAGAGACATACAGAACTCCCATAAGATGTAATGTAAACTGACCTTCAGCACTACATATCATAGTTAAACTGGCAAAATATAAAGACAAAGAGAGACTTCTGAAAGAAGCTAGGGATAAAAGGGGCTTAACAGACAAAGCGAAACCTATCAGAATGGTTACAGACCTATCTACTGAAACTTGGCTGGCCAGAAAGGAATAGCAGGAAATCTTCAGTGTGATAAACAGGAAGAATATGCAACCAAGAATCCTTTATCCAGCGAGCCTGTCATTCAAAATAGAAGGAGAAATAATGGTTTTCCTTAATGAACAAAAGTTGTGAGAACTCACCACTATCAAACCAGCCTTACAAGAAATCGTAAGAGGGACTCTATGAGGGTAATGTAGCAAGGAATATAAGATACCAGAGACATCACTACGAACATGCACTCTACAGGGAACACAATGAATCTAAACCCATATCTTTCAATAATAACACTGAATGTAAATGGACTGAATGCTCCAGTCAAACGACACAGGGTAGCAGAATGGATCAAAAACCAAAATCCATTTATTTGTTGTCTACAAGAGACTCACTGTAGACCTGAAGACACTTTCAGATTGAAAGTAAGGGGATGGAGAAATATCTACCATGTGACTGGACGCCAAAAGAAAGCTGGAGTAGCCATACCAATATCGGACGAACTGGACTTTAAAGGCAGTAACAAAGGATAAAGAAGGACATTATATAATAATGACAGGGTCTCTACATCAGAAAGAGCTAACAATTATAAACATCTATGTGCCGAATTCCGGAGCTCCCAAGTACATTAAACAATTAATCACAAACAGAAGCAATCTTATTGATAAGAATGTGATAATTGCAGGGGACTTTAATACCCCACTTACAACAATGGTTGGGTCAACCAGTCAAAAAATCACTAAAGAAACAATGGACCTGAATGGCACACTGGAACAGATGGAATTAATATTTATATTTCTGCATCCTGCAGCTAAGGAATTCACTTTCTTCTCGAGTGAACATGGCACATTCTCCAAGACTGATCACATACTGGGTCATAAAGCAGCCCTCCAGAAATACAAAGGAATCGAGATCATACCATGCACAATTTCAGATCACAATGCTATGAAACTTGAAATTATCCACAGGAAGAAATCTGGAAAACCTCTAAAAATGTGCATGTTAATAACTACCTTACTGAAGAATGATTAGGTGATCCAGGCAATTAGAGAGGAAATTAAAAAAATATATATGGAAGCAAATAAAGATGAAAATATAACAGTCCAAACTCTCTGGGACGCAGCAAAGGCAGTCCTAAGAGGGAAGTTTATTGCAATCCAGGTAAATTTCAACAAACTAGAAAAAGCGCAAACTCAAAACCTAACAGATCACCTAAGGAAACTAGAAACGGAGCAGCAAGAGCATCCCATACCCAGCAAAAGAAGAGAAATAATAAAGTGCAGGGCAGAATTAAACAAGATAGAATCCACAAAAACAATTGAACAGATCAATGACCTCAAGAGTTTGTTTTTAGAAAAAATAAACAAAATTGATAGACCTCTAGCCAGGTTCATCAGAAAGAAAAGAGAGAACACTCAAATAGACAAAATCATGGAAGAAATTGGATCTATTAAAACAGATCCCTCGGAGATACAAGCAATCATCAGACATTACTATGAAAAACTATATGCCAACAAACTGGACAATCTAGAAGAAATGGACAAACTTCTAAATGCACATGCACTACCAAAATTCAAACGGGAAGAGAGAGAAAGTCAGAACAGACCCATTAGCAGTGAAGAAGTTGAATCAGTTATCAAAAATCTCCCAACTAATAAAAGCCCAGGACAGGATGGATTCCCAGAGGAATTCTACCAGACATTTAAAGCAGAGTTAACAACAATTCTTCTCAAGGTTTTCCAAAGAATAGAAATGGAAGGAAGACTTCCAGACTCATTCTATGAAGCACATATCACTTTGATTCCTAAGCCAGACAGAGACCCAACAAAAAAGAGAACTACAGGCCAATATCCTTAATGAATATGGATGCAAAAATAGTCAACAAGATACTAGCAAATCGAATTCAATGGCATATAAATAGAATTATCCATTAGGATCACATTGGATTCATTCCTGGGTTACAAGACTGGTTCAATATTCACAAATCTATCAATGTGGTACATCACATTAACAAAAGAAAAGAAATAAACCATATGATCCTGTCAATAGATGCTGAAAAAGCATTTGACAAAGTACAACATCCTTCTTAATAAAAACCCTCAAAAAAAGTCGGGATAGGAGGAACTTACTTAAATATCATAAAAGCCACTTAGAAAAAGCCCACAGCCAATGTTATCTTCAATGGGGAAAAACTGACAGCTTTCCCCCTGAAATCAGGGACATGACAAGCCTGAAATCAGGGACATGACAAGGATGTCCACTCTCACCACTATTGTTTAACATAGTGTTGGAAGTCCTAGCATCAGCAACGAAACAACAAAAGGAAATAAAAGGCATCAGAATCAGCAAAGAAGAAGTCAAACTTTCGCTTTTCACAGATTACATAATCCTCTACATGGAAAACCTGATCAACTCCACCAGAAGCCTTCCAGAACTGATCAATGAATTCAGTAAAGTTGTAGGGTAGAAAATCAATGTACAGAAGTCAGTTCCCTTCTTATACACCAAAAATGAAGCAACAGAAAGAGAAATCAAGAAAGAGATCTCATTCACAACTGCACGAAAAGTCATAAAATACCTAGGAATAATCCTAACCAAGGAGGTAAAAGACCATTATGCTGAAAACTATAGAAGACTTATGAAGGAAATTGAAGAAGACACAACGAAATGGAAAAACATTCCATGCTAATGGATAAAAAGAATAAACATTGTTAAAATATTATTACTACCCAAAGCAATCTACACATTCAATGTAGTCCCCATCAAAGTTGCACCAGCATTCTTCTCAAAGCTAGAACACACTATCTTAAAATTCATATGGAACCTCAAAAAATCCTGAATAGCCAAACTAATATTGAAGATGAAAACCAAAATGGGAGGATTCACAATCCCACAATCCCTCTACTGCAAAGCTGTCATCATCAAGACAGCATGGTATTGGCACAAAAACAGACACATGGACCAATGGAATAGAATAGAGAGCCCAGAACAGCAACCACGGTGTATGGCCAATTAATCTTTGACAAAACAGGAAACAGTATCCAATGGAAAAAAGACAGCCTCTTCAACAGGTGGTGTTGGGAAAGCTGGACAACAACATGTAGAAGAATGAAACTAGACCACTTTCTTACACCATTCACAAAAATAAACTCAAAATGGATTAAATACCTGAATGTGAGACAGGAAACCATAAAAACCCTAGAGGAGAAAGCAGGAAGCAGCCTCATTGACCTCAATCACAGCAATTTCGTCCTTGACACGTCTGAAGAGGCAAGGGAATCAAGAACAAAAATGAACTATTGGGACCTCATCAAGATAAAATGCTTCTGCACTGGAAAAGAAACACTCAAAAAAACTAATAGGCAACCTACAGAATGGGAAAAGATAGTGGCAAATGGCATATCAGAAAAAGGGCTAGTATCCAAAATCTACAAGTAACTCACTAAACTCCATACCCGAAAAACGAATAATCCAGTGAAGAAATGGGCAGAAGACCTTAACAGACACTTCTCCAAGAGGACATCCAGATGGCCAACAGGCACATGAAACGATGCTCAGCATCACTCATCATCAGGGAAATACAAATCAAAACCACACTGAGATATCACCCCACGTCAGTTAGAGTGGCTAAAATGAACAAAACAAGAGACTACAGATGCTGGAGAGGATGTGGAGGAACGGGCACCCTCCTACACTGTTGGTGGGAATGTAATTTGGTGCAACCGCTCTTGAAAACAGTATGGAGGTTCCTCAAAAAACTATCGATAAAACTCCCATATGATCCAGCAATAGCACTGCTAGGGATTTACCCAAAGGATACAGAAGTGCTGATACATAGAAGCACATGTACCCCAATGTTCATAGCAGCACTTTCTACAATAGCCAAATCATGGAAAGAGCCTAAATGTCCATCACCTGATGAATGGATCAAGAAGATGTGGTATCATATATATATACATACATACAATGGAGTACTACATGGCAATGAGGAAGAATGAAATGTGGCCATTTGTAGCAAAGTGTATGGACCTCGAGGGTGTCATACTAAGCGGAATAAGTCAGGCGGAGAAGAACAGGTACTGTATGTTTGCAGTCATAGGTCTAACAGGAGAAACCTAACAGAGGACCATAGGGAGGGGAAGGGGGAAAGAGATTTCGGGAGAGCAAGGGACACAAATCTTGAGAGACTAATGAATACTGAAAAAGAACTGAGGGCTGAAGGGGGAGGGGGAGGTGGGAAGGGGGTGATGGTCATGGAGGGGGGTACTTGTGGGGAGAAGCACTGGGTGTTATATGGAAACCAATTTGACAATAAACTATTATAAATTAAAGAAATAAAGCTGAGAGATTTCATTCACCAAAAAAAAATATCATGAAGAAATAAATAGAATTTGTTGACAATTTTATTTTTCACGTGACCATTGCTTAATTAACAAATATGTCTCCAAAATACCAATTTAATTGCATGGTTTTCTTCATAATCACTTTCGTTTAACACTTGTAGTGATCTGCTCTAATGTATCAGAACTTTAACAAATAGTTTTTTAAAAAATTTTAATGTTTTATTTATTTCTGAGAGAGAGAGACAGCATGAGCAGGGGAGGGCCAGAGGGAGAGGGAGACACAGCACAGAGCCTGACGTGAGGCTCAATCCCATGAACTGGGAGATCATGACTTGAGCCTAAGCTGGACTGAGAGACACTGAGGCGCCTCTCTAATGTATCAGAATTTTAGAATAATTTCCTAATAAATTACAAAAGTAATTCATAATAACCATTTTAAAAATCAAACAATGCAGGCTGTATTAGATAAAACACTGAGGCCCAATTGTCTCTGATCTCACTCAGGAGGATCTATTTTTACCAACTGGAGGTATATTCTGCCATCGTGTTTTCTATGCACATATAAACACATGCATATATGTATGTATATTCAAAGGTAGTGATTTTTTACAAAAGTCAGACAATACATATTGATTTCAAATTTGCTTTTTTTCTCTCAACATTACAGTATGTTGGCATATGCGTATCTTCCTATGCTTTAGCCTCAAATATATTTTGAAATAAATTAATCAATATTGTGACATCGCTAAAACCAAAACCTCCATGTATTTATAAGGAGGAAAGGTTACCTTTCAAATTATATTCATTTGTTAAATTGATTGATAAACCCCTATTATTCATTCTGTAGAATAGATATTTATTGAGCACCTGTTTGGGGCTAGTCATTTGGCTAGGTACAGAAGGAGAGGGACTGTTAGAGGTTCAGAAATTAATTAAGTACCTAACTCCCTCCTCAAGAATCTTAAATTCTAGTAACTGAAAGACAAGCATAGCCTGAAATATCCAAACAGTTTTAGCGATTGTAGTATAGAGGTGGAATTTAAGGAAAGGTATTAAGCAGGCTGTATTGTAGCTTATGGGCAAGTAATAAATTGTATCATTTATCTTGAATGTATCATAGATAAGCTGCTATATAACGATTGCCACTTCAGATAGCTGTGAAATTAGGTGATTAACTAGTTGTTACATAACCTTCTAATTTCTGTATAAGTCTAATTACATGAAATAGAAGTTGGTGTTTTGATTTTTTACTTTGCTTTTCTGTTTGGAGTGTCATTGTAACTACTGTATTGTAAATGATGGAAAATAATTGCATATGTTACAAAAATAAATTGTGTTATATTAAAAAAAAACACTGCTCAAAAGGGACTTTCTGAACTAAGTGAGCTGAATCCAGTTTTCTAACTACTCATTTAAATCAAACACATTCTAAGGGTCATTTTCTGTCATGAGCTAATTATGCCATCAATCTATTCACTGAGTATCTTGTACATTTTATGTAGTAAAAGAAGCAAATTATCCCCCACTATTCTGTTCTCTTATGGATGAATATTCATTCTACATTGCCAAAATACAATATCTACATAGCAACATTACCTATACCAGTTTAACTATAGAACATTAGTTTAAATACTATTTTAGTAATATGGAATTATTTGGTTCTAATGGAGACACCACCCTATTCTTAGCTGCTCCTTTCTCACCTCAATTCTCCCACCTTATTATTATTATTATTATTATTATTATTATTATTATTATTATTTTGCTTAGGTCACAGTTTGAAGCAATGAATGTCTTCTAGTCGTCCTAACACAAGATTATGGTAATTTACTTACCAACCATTAATGGAACCAATCAGTTCCATTAATGAACAGAGTAGAATCCTTAGAGCTGAGACTATATCCACCAAAGCCAACAATAGATAAGAAATAGAGAATGTAGGAGGAAGTAATGCCACACACACACTACTTTCCTGTTTAACTCTAAATAGTTCTCTTCTTCTTGTTTAATATTCATTTCTGGTCTATCTGAGTTCCTTCCTCTGGATAATTTCCTCCACTTCTCACTCCCTCTCTCACATTTATATTTCAACTGCTGACATTTCAGGTGTTTCACAGTCACATGTGGTTAGTGACTACATATTGGACAGCATGGATGTAGACTGCGCTCTCTGAGACGAAAGATTCTATTTCATTCATTACACAATAAGGCACTCAGAAAATGGTTGGTAAGTAAATTATAATCACGCTTGCTGGAGGGTCATGAGAGAACATTCTTTGCAAAAGAAGCAAAGAATGTTCTTTATTCTTTATTCAATATACCCTTATTATAGTAAACTCAACAAAAAGCCAAAGATTACTTTTCTAATCATAATAAAAACTGATTGTTACAAATTACTGCAAAAAAGCAGTAAGAGGTGCATCTTTCAGCAGTGGATTTTCAGCACTGCTCCCTCAATGGCCCACTTATATCAGTTTTTCCTCATTTTTACATGTGGCAGAACAGAGCACTTTCACATCCATTATCTCTTTTAGTTCTCAAAACCCTGAGAGATAATTACGATTATTATCTTCATCTCCAACATGAATAACCTGAGGTGCTTAGGTGTCTCAGTTGGTTGAGCGTCCAGCTTCAGCTCAGGTCATGATCTTGCAGTTCATGGGTTCAAGCCCCGCATCAGGCTCTGTGCTGATAGCCAGCTCAGAGCCTGGAGCCTGTCTTCAGATTCTGTGTCTCCCTCTCTCTCTGTCCCTCCCTTGCTCTCTCTGTCTCTGTCTCTCTCTCAAAAATAAATAAAATATTTTACAAAATTTTTAAATTAAAAAAAAACATGAATAACCTAAGCCTTGCAGAAAGTAAGTGACTTGCCCAAGGGCATAAACCCTATGGTAATAAAGGCCACTAAGACATCAAAATCTTATCTAAGCTTTCTGTGCCTGCAATAGTGTATTTACCAAAAGTGTATTATGTCTACAATTATTTTTATCCAGAAGGAATTCATGTCCAATTACAAAATGGTAGGTGGATAGTTCTATTTCTCCTCTTCCAGCCAGCCCTGCTGAAACACATCTATCTTTGAAGTGAGGGATACGTACAATGTCTATGCCATAAGTTCAAGAAAAGAACAAAACCTCTCTGTAGAAAGGATAGGGCACCCACTCACCTGGGAAATAGTTACCAGGATAGTGAGAAGATAGTTATAGGCCATTATGAACCAACTGTTTTGTATTCAGTATCAAATAGGATTCTGGAAAGCCTGAGTGTCACCTTTTGTGAAGGGGCTAATGGTGGAGCTAGAATAGAACAAATCAGAGCAGTGCCTAGGCTATTGTAGAAGAATTGAGGAGGTTAGTTTCTGGTGATCTGAGGATTTCAGTGTGCTCTTACTACAAGTATATAATGCAATTTATCATTTAGTTATGCTCCCAAAGGATGAAAGGGAGGGCAAATGGAGATACCATGCAGGGACATGGGACCTTAGGGAATGTTCATAGGCAGGGATTGGGCAAACTATGGCCTGCATGCCAAATTCAGCCTGCTACCTTCTTATATAAAGTTGTATTGGGACATAGCCATATCCATTTATTTATATGCTGTCTATAGCTGCTTTTGTGGTACAACAGCAAAGTTGTGATAGATCACATGGATCACAAAGCCTAAAATATTTACTATTCAGGCTACCGCAGAAAAGTTTGCTGATCCCATCCAAAGACAGATTACAGACATTTTTCTTACACTTCAGTGAAATGACTTTTTGAAGAAGTTTCCACATGGAGCAAACTACTTCCCAGCTATGTAATTTAGGGCCAGTCACTTACCTCTTTGTTTCTCTCGCTGCAAAATTGGGTATGATGTGGCTCTACAGCATAGTATAAAGCCTAGCTATTGTTTCAGTTCATAGAACAATGTTTGGCATATGTTACTGAGAGGGAGGGAGGGAGGGAGGGAGAGAGAGAGAGAGAGAGAGAGAGAGAGAGAGAGAACCAGAACCACTCTTCTTAATGTAATCATTACTTTTCAATACAAATTAAGGACCACTTTACTGTTTGAATTGCCCAAAAAACATCTTACCATAAGGTTTTTCAAGTGAGATTGCTGCAGGGATGACATAACCAGTTTCTCTAAAAAAACAGCATATAAAACAGTGAGCATGTGGTGCTCACTAATCTATGTATGTTTAAAATAAGTGTATGAGGATCATGTGTCATGATAATCCAATTATTCATCTGACTAGCTTCTTACAAAGTTATATGGAAGAACTGAATACACATAGTATTAACAGTCAGAATCTTCAAAGCAAAAAATATGCATAAAGTGTGTTTCTTTGTTTAAAATTACATATGGAGGCCAAGGTAGATTTTTAAACAAATTTTAAAAATGTGATATTCAAGTTCTTTTCTCCAGGCTGTCAATAGGCCATCCAGACTGAGGAAAACCTAGATACTTTGGGGCCACAGGAGCCACAGCCACAGCCACAGCCACAGCCCTACAGCTTGGGCAACCACGAGAAGCACCCAGGCTGCCAAGGTAATGCTGGACACTTGCATCACCACAGGATCAATTTCAACAAATACCACCCAGGTAACATTGGAAAAGTTCTTATGAGGCATTACAACTTAAAGAGGAACCAGAGCTTCTGCCCAACTGTCAACCTTGATAAACTGTGGACTTCAGTCAGTAAGCAGATACTGGTAAATGCTGCCAGAAAAAAGACTGGAGCTGCCTCCCATCATTGATGTGGTGCGATCAGGCTACTACAAAGTTTTCAAAAAGGAAAAGCTACCAAATGGTCTATTATTGTGAAGGCCAAATTCTTGAGTAGAAAAGCTGAGAAGGAGATTAAGGATATATGTGTGGGCGTGGGGGGGCGTGTCCTGGTAACTTGATGTCTTGTGGAGAGAGCTTCATTAAATACTAACAAGTGCTTTTCAAAAAAAAATAAAGAGAAAAAATAAAAATAAGATACTCAAAATAATCTAAAATAAAACTTTTAATTTCACCTGCTTTCTGTAATTTAAAAATCTATTGATTTTTAAATGTTTTAAGATATACAATAGACACACACATATACATATATATATATATATATATTTGTTTGATTCAAAAAATCAACAAACTAATAGAAGACTATGTTATTGGAACTAACATTAGAAAAATTAACTTAAAAGATTTTTTAAAAACTTTAAATGTTTTATTTATTTTTGAGAGAGAGAGAGAGGAGAGCATGAGTAGGGAGAGGAGGGCCAGAGAGAGAGGGAGACACAGAATCCGAAGACAGGCTCCAGGCTCTG
The DNA here is from genome assembly GCF_006229205.1 of Suricata suricatta. Lineage (NCBI taxonomy): Eukaryota > Metazoa > Chordata > Mammalia > Carnivora > Herpestidae > Suricata > Suricata suricatta. The sequence goes on along the minus strand of NC_043717.1, from coordinate 48,529,896 downwards.
AGCTAGCTGTCAGCACAGAGCCCGATGCAGGGCTCAAACCCACCAACTGTGAGATCATGACCTGAGCCGAAGTTGGACACTTAACTGACTAAGCCATCCCGGTGCCTTTAAAAGATTTTTTAAAAATTAATTAAACCAAAAGCAAAGTAAATAAATATATTATCTACAATGCCCCCCCCCACACACACACACAACTAGAGTCACCAAGGGCACTCTCTCTCTGATAAGAAAGAGACTATCATGAGGTTTCATAAAACTATAAGCTTTTGGTTATATGATAGGGTTTCCTCTCTAAGGAATGAAAAAAAAAAAACCCTCAAGGCAACCTGACTCTATATGCATACGTGACAACATCCCTCATGACCTTATAACACGAGATCACTTAATTAGACTGCATGTTTGTGTGTTAGCATATACGAGAAACAAATAAATATAAAATGTATAAAAAAAAACTACACCACGTGGCTTTCAGGGCCCCATTTTTTCAGGTATGAACCTAATTGAGCCCTGCCAGCATGAATAATGTTGCTTCCTGGAAAGAAAAGCCTTGGAGTCATGACTCTCTGTGTGAGAATCCCGCTACAGTGATGCATGATTCTTTAAAAATTATGCAATTCAATCTCTCATTTTGCAATAAGGAGACTGAGGCCCAAAGAAATGTTAAATGACTTTGTGGTTAGTGGCAACATTAAGACTAGATTCCAAGATTCCTGGATTCCATTATCCCATTTCTCAATCTTCACACTACTTTGTTGTGGGTGCCTGTTTTTTGTATTATATAATGTTTATTAGCAGCATCTTTGACTTCTACCCTAGATGTCAGAAGCACTGTCCTTACCTCAAGTTGTAACAAAAATGTCTCTAGACATACCCAAAAGTCCATAGAATAGGGCATGCAAAATTGACCTCGATGAGAACGACTGAGCTACATTATGCTAGTAGTACTTTTTCTCCAGGTTTATTTAGATATAACTGACATATAACATTCCATATGCTTAAAGTCTATAACTGATTGTTTTGATACATTGTACATATTGTGAAATGATTACTACGATAGGGTGAGTTAACACCTCCATCACGTCACAATTATATATATATATATGGTGGTGACATTTAGGATCAACTCTCTTAACAACTTTCAAGTATATAATACAGTACTGCTAACTATAGTCATCATGCTGTACATTAGATCCCCAAAACTTATTCAACTTATAACTAAAAGTTTGTACCCTCTGCACAACATCCACCCATTTCTCCCATCTACTGGTAATCACCATTCTACTCTCTATGAATTCAGCCCTTTTAGATTCCACATATAATTGAGATCATGCAGTATTTGTTTTTCTCTGTCTGACTCATTTCACTTATGCTGGTAGTAACTTGAGTTTTTTTTTAATTTTTAAAAATGTTTTATTTATCTTTGAGAGACAGAGAGAGACAGTGTGAGCAGGGGAGGGTCAGAGAGAGAAGGAGACACAAAATCTGAAGCAGGCACCAGGCTCTGAGCTAGCTGTCAGCACAGAGCCCAAAACAGACTCAAACCCATGAACCTTGAGATCATGACCTGAGCCAAAGTTGGATGCCTAAACGACTGAGCTGCCCACGTGTCCCAAGAGTGTTTTATTCCTCTCCTTTATGTTTTGAAGTAAAAGAAGAAATATTTTAAAAAGGGGAAAAGAGTGAAGGCTCTCCAGATCACTAAGATTAGTAAAGCACAAGAAAATACAAGATTTTAAATATAGTAATTAAAATAAACAAAATCTTTCACTGTTTGAATTCAAATGAATGTTGAAACAATCACCAAATTCTCTGTGAAATCCATTATCATATTAGAAATTTCATGACTTAATGAAGGCAAGAGTCCTTCTTGGGAATTTTGTGAATTCCATGAGAAACATACAATAAAAGAGAAAAGATCATTTAGATGTAAAATAATCTTCATCTGAGTTAGAATGAAGTAGTAAGATAGCTTTACAAAACTAAGTTTATACCTTCGATCATATGTTATTTACAGATACTATGACCCCATAACTCTTCTATAACTTTTTAAAGCTGGCTATGGTAGCCCATGATTCTCTTTTTCCAAGATTATTTTATTGCTAAAATTTTCAATATTCAGTATGAGGGGTTTTTAAATCTTTAATTACTAAAGAAAAGCTAGCTGTGACACAGCATTCATCAACAATCCTTTCACAATACTTTCTTAAATGTTCAAGCTAATAAGACCTTTTAGGTAATCTGTTTGCTCAGAATGTTTTGAGGTAGGCAAGTTTAAGCACTGGTGAGGCTCACTTTAATTTAGCAGATATTCTAATCTAAATCAAACCACAACTTGTGAAGATTTGAAATGGCAACTGTTTTCTTTTGGAATCTATTGTATTCTATATTGGGAAACTATGTACGAGTTGAAAAAGTAGGGAAGATTTTCATTTCCTAATCATTAGGAGGTAGTAGGAAGAGGAAGCTGAAGACTGAAATCTGGTCACAGAAGCCAACATTCTAAGTTTTTCATATTGATTTGGATGAAAGTTTATGTAGTGATTTTTTTTGTTTTAGTTGTTTAAAAAAACACTACTGTATGGGGTGGCTGGGTGGCTCAGTCTATTAAGCATCCATCTTGATATCGGCCCAGGTCATGCTCTCGCTCACTCTTGCTGAGTTCCAGCCCCAAATGGGGCTGTGTGCTGACAGCCTGGAACCTGCTTGGGATTTTTGTCTCCTCTCTCTGACCCTTCTCCATTTACTCTTGCTCTCTCTCTCTCTCTCTCAAAAAAAAAGACCCTACTATAAAAAGTAAATAAATAAATTTAAAAAACCCACTACTATATTGTTTTTGTTTAGTTTTATTTGTTGATGCTAAGATACAGATCCTTACTTGGTTAAACATTTATATTTGTTGTTCAAGATAAACATATTTTTAAATTTTCATTAAATAAAAATATTATAAAGACCTGCTTATTGGTGGGAGTTGTTTATAACATACATTATGGCAAAAGAGCTCCAAGTATCTGTATTTTGTCCATTATATTGGAAATAGTTGTCTTCTAAAAGCTTAACAAAGATCTAAAATAAATCATTCCTCAGTTTACTCTGATTAAAGGCTTTTAATGCCTGTAGTTAAGTGAATAAGCAGAAAGTCACCCACCTTTCCAAGAATTAATATGAAAAAATTAACTACTGCTTTAAATTATGTGCCTCCTAAAATTAAAATCACACCATATGTTCAATGTTATGAAAACATTAGTTCACTTTTTGAGGGAAAAAACACTTATAGCTAAGGAGAAAACCATATGAAAATGCCATTGCTTTATGAAATAGCTCAACATTATGTTGCCTAACAAAATAGTATGGATCTTAAAAAAATTAGATTACAAAAAAATCACTTAAGGAAAAGTTAGTACTAGAACCATTTATGGAAGACCCAAAACTACCAGTCTCAAAAGTTCAGAAGTTCAGAAATTCAGGTAAGGTATCTAGAGAATAAGGTAAAGATAAAGTTCTATTTCATAAAGATGACTTGGACTTCAAAAACAAATGCACAGTTCAAAAGTGATCATATATGAAGTATACTGTCTAGGGGAATTTAAGATGCTCTGTCTTTTAAGATCTAAAGTGAGAAGTAAAAGATAGACTTAACAGTAATGGGACATTGGAATTTTGATTTCTAAATCAGCTGGGAATGGACTGAAACAGATGGAGATAGAAGAGCATTTTCTTCCATCGGATATTCTTTCCTGCTTTGTCAAAAATTAACTGGCCGTACATTTGTGGGCCCAGTTCTGGATTCTCTATTCTATTCCATTGGTCTATGTGTCTGTTTTTGTGCCAATACCAGACTGTCTTGATGATGACAGCTTTGTAGTAGAGGCTAAAGTCTGGGATTGTGATGCCTCCCGTTTTGGTTTTCTTCTTCAATATAACTTTGGCTATTCGGGGTCTTTTGTGGTTCCATACAAACTTGAGGATAGTTTTTTCTAGTTTTGAGAAGAATGTTGGTGCAATTTTGATGGGGATTGCATTGAATGTGTAGATTGCTTTGGGTAGTAATGACATTTTCACAATATTTATTCTTCCGATCCATGAATAGGCAACGGACAGAATGGGAAAAGATAGCTGCAAATGACATATCAGATAAAGGGCTAGTATTGAAAATATACAAGGAACTCACTAAAATTCACACCCACAAAACAAATAACCCAGGGAAGAAATGGGCAGAAGACATGAACAGACACTTCTCCAAAGAGGACATCCAGATGGCCTACAGGCACATGAAACGATGCTCAACATCACTCATTATCAGGGAAACACAAATCAAAACCACACTGAGATACCACCTAACGCCAGTCAGAGTGGCTAAAATGAACAAAACAAGAGACTATAAATGCTGGCGAGGGTGTGGAGAGATGAGCACCCTACTACACTGTTGGTGGCAATGTAAACTGGTGCAGCCGCTCTGGAAAACAGTGTGGAGGTTCCTCAAAAACTATCCATAGAACTCCCTTATGACCCAGCAATAGCACTGCTAGGGATTTACCCAAGAGATACAGAAATGCTCATGCATGGGAGCATATGTACCCCAACGTTCATAGCAGCAATGTCAACAGTAACCAAAACATGGAAAGAGCCTACATGTCCATCACCTGATGAGTGGATCAAGAATATGTGGTCTATATACACAATGGAGTACTACATGGCAACGAGAAAGAATGACATATGGCCATTTGTAGGAAAAAGGATGGACCTTGAGGGTGTCATGCTAAGCAAAATAAGCCAGGCAGAGAAGGACAGAAACCATATGTTTGCACTCATAGGTCTAACAGGAAAACAGGAGAAACCTAATGGAGGACCAGGGGGAGGGGAAGAGGAAAACAGAGTTGGGGAGAGAGAGGGATGCAAAACTTGAGAGACTATTGAATGCTGATAATGAACTGAGTGTTGAAGGGAAAGGGGGAGAGGGGAAAAGAGGTGGTGGTGATGGAGGAGGGCACTTGTGGGGAAGAGCACTGGGTGTTGTATGGAAATCAATTTGACAATAAAATACTTAAAAAAGAGCATTTTCAAAGTAAAAGGGTTATATTTTATTCTTTTTCCTTGGCACTACTTTGTTGTTATTGCTGTTATTTAATATAAATGCTACTGTAGCATTTCCTTGGGTTTTCTTAGTTTTCTATTTCTTCACGTTTGTATGCTATCAAGACAAGAAACACCAGTTGTTAGTATTGACTCAGTGCAATAGTTTCTATAGGTAACTAACTATTCTCTTTAATATATGATGAAAGCTCTGCTGTGATAAAAACATCACAAACATCTTTATAAGCAGTTGATATTGGCATCATTTAAATATATTCATCTTCAGGCTTACCCATTATATGTAGTAGATTTTTAAAAGTTTTACTTAAGAATATTGCTAAAACAAGAAGTCAACAGAAACCATGATGTGATATGCAATCAATGTATTTGATAATTACTAAAGAATGCCAACTATATGAAGGGAAGCACATTTCCTTTATTAGGATTATGTGGGGTTTTTATACAGTTGCTAGAAAGTATATGTATATAAATCCTACTGTATATGAAATATATACAGGGAGCTTCCTTCTTAAATGGAATCTTACTCAAGATATTTTAAGGAAATGAAAATGATAATAATGACCCCCTAATTAATTCTTTGTGTAAATTTGGATTTTCCTATATTGTGTTTGCTTAGTGTGAGAAATATCAGTAGAATTTACACTCTTACCTATTTTTACCCCATGTCTCTGCCAGCTCCAACCTCACTGATGGCTGCAGTTAGTGGACAAAGATCCTCACACTCCCCCGCATAAACCTAAAGTGGCTGATTTCAATGAATACCCAAACCACAAGTTCTTTATTAATAAATCTACATATAGTCTGTCAAACAGAACAGTAGGGTTTCTAGTGGGCCTTGTATCAGCAAAGAATGACTTCTGAATCCATCACCTTAGCTTCGTATTTAGATAGAATATTGTGTTTTAAATTCAGAATATACAGCATAGCTTAATTATACCTCTACCTAAATATTCTACCGTAAAAAGAATTCTGTAAAAAGAATCACCACTGAAAAAAATATATCCCCAGTGAGATTTCTTCTAGAGAGCTTTTTTTTTTTTTTTTTTTTTTTTTTTTTTTTGGTGTGTGTGTGGTCACTTATAGGATTCTATGTCTTGCTTATTTAAAAGAAGAAACTATTTTCCATGATTTGGCTATTGTAGAAAATGCCGCTATGAACATTGGGGTACATGTGCTCCTATGCATCAGCACTTCTGTATCCCCTGGGTAAATCCCTGGCAATACTATTGCTGAGTCATAGGGGAGTTCTATTGATAGTTTTTTGAGGAGCCTCCACACTGTTTTCCAGAGCGCCTGCATGGACTGTCCATCAACTGATGAATGGATCAAGAAGATGTGGTATATATATACAATGGAGTACTATATGGCAAAGAGGAAGAATGAAATCTGGCCATTTGTAGCAAAGTGGATGGACCTCGAGGGTGTCATGCTAAGTGAAATAAGTCAGGCAGAGAAGGATAGATACCATATGTTTGCACTCATAGGTCTAACAGGAGAGACCTGCAGGGGACCATGGAGAGAGGAGGGGGAAAGAGAGCGGGGGAGAGTGAGGGACACAGATCAAGTGAGACTACTGAATACTGAAAAGAAACCATGGACTGAAGGGGAAGGGGGAGGGGGAGGGAGGGAGGAGGGTGATGGTCATGTGGGGGGCACTTGTGGGGAGAAGCACTGGGTGTTATATGGAAACCAATTTGACAAAAACTATTAAAAAATAAAAATAAATAAAAAATTTTAAAGTACAGAAAAAAAAGAAGAAACTATTTTCCAAATGATGTCAGCAGTGGAAAGAAATGAAGGGACAATGAAAACTCAGAGGAAAATTGGGGAGTGGCATTGCTGTGAAGTGAAGTTGCCTTTCCAGCCTGGGGTTTTCATCTAATGGCTCTTCCAAAAGTATTCCATCAGGCCCCTTGGAGGATTTTATGCTTAGTTATTCAATTCCAAGAAATGATTTTCCTTACTCATCTTCATGTAATAGACATGTATCCTCAGGAGTTTGCCTCTTCAGAGAGCCCTGTTAAGCCTTACTAAGGAGGGGGCAGTCTTTCACAAAGAAGCACAAACTACCCAGCCAAGTGCTTCCTAAGGATTTAACTTTCATCTGCTGTGGGAGCTGGAGCTGGAGAAGGGAATTAAACCTGTTGTGTATGGCATCAAAAAGGAGTACTTAGTCAAAATATGTTCAGGGTAAATCAAACTCTCCAAATTATTTCTCACATTCTAGCATGTGATAATCCTATTACCTCTAGACTCATTTCTATGTGTTTTCTTTTAATTTGCTTTCTTTTTTTTCCCCTCAGCTTTACAAAGACATGTGTTCTGATTCTATTCTCTCTATTCCCTTCCACTCAGCTAAGTAGCAAAAGTTTCCACCAAACCATCCTATGCTTATTGGTGTCAACTGTGACAAGCTGACAGGTCACTTTTTCAGACCCAAAGCTGTGGTCCCAAATTGATTTTAGTAGCATTCTTGCCTCTTGTCTACATCTCTGACTTTTTTTCCTTCAAGAACTAATCTCCTTTGGGCCCAAGATACACATGGCTGCCCTAAATTTAATCTGATATCTGGAAGGTATTCCAACATAAAATGCAGAAGCAGAAGGAGAATTCTGGGATAAGTGCAAGGTTGCAGAAAGAGCAAATCAAAGGTCACTGTGACCATTACAGGGTTATTGTTACCTCAAGCAAAAATAAGATTCAGAATCAAGCCAATTTTCTGTCATTTGTATTTTACTATTCATTTGATCAATGGTCATATACCAGAACTTAATGGAGGAACACTATCTCCAATTACACTTTAAAATACATTATCAAGACTGATGAGTTCCAGATTTCCACTCTGACTTAAAAGATGATTTTCCTACTTGGGATAATCTGGAATGGTGGGAAGAAACATAGTTCACAAACTCCTAAACTGGAAGAGAGCTTAAGAAGTTTGTACATCCCTCTGTACAGAATCACATCTAAATCATTCATGCTGCACAAAAGGCAAGCACATGGAAGTGTTGGGAGAACAGAGTATGAAAGGAAACTAAGAATAGCTTTTTATATCATAGTCTCATTGCACCATTTAAGAAATGCTTTCCCATTCTTTATCTGACTTTTCTTCCTACTGAGGTAGTTATTATCATCAAACCCTGTGAGGGAATTATTATTGTCATCATTTGCATTTCAAAGAATAAAAAAAACAAAACTCAAAAGAGGTTAAATCACATATCCAATATCATTAAATAGTGTATCCAGGCCTTAAACCCAGATCTTCAGATGAGAGGATATGAGCAACTGCTAATATTGCAAAATTATTCTTTGCCAATGATATATGTGACAATTCAAGGCTTTTGATCTGAGTTCTAAGTTATCTTTTCTACTTAATCTGAGAAAGGGAAAAAAAGCTTTCATCTCCCTCACCTCAATCTAGTTCTTGAGTTTCTATATTTTTTATGACCTAAACCAAACATCTGGCTCCATACTTGGTGAGGGGGACCAATTATGAGGCTCTTGCTGACCATCAAATACTGGGGAAGAGGAAGAAAACAAACAAAAAAAGCATCAGAGTTTTGGCAGTTCAGCCGCTGTAGCTTTAAAAAGCTCAAAAACCAACTTAAGGGGTGAACAAAGGGTTCCTCTTTTTAAAATATGAAACTGCAAATGACGGTTTCAACTCCAATGTATTCTCAGCTTCTCTACGGAACTATCCCAGTTAATGATACAGGCAAGCTCCAGGATCAAGCTCCTCCCCCAGAATCTCAGCTCCACTCCTCTGCTGTGTAAGCAAGAAAGGGAAAAGGGAAACTGGATGCTTGTATCCCACCACATGAATACCAAAAGCACAACTGCCATGTCTAATTTTAGGCTTCTCTCCATCGAGAGCACTCATATAATTCTCTTTTTAGAAAGGCACCAGCAGTGAACTCTAGGAGGCAGAAGAGAAGGGTGCAACCTACTCAGATTGAGTCTGCCCTCAAACTGTGTATCAGTGACAAACTTCCTCCTATGGGACTCCTGAGGGACACAGAAGTGACTAAGACAGGAAAAGAGGGTCCTATGGGCAGTCAGAACAAAAGCCATTCAAGTCTACTCTCAAATTGAAACCATATTAGAAGACCCAGGGGAGAAGAGTTCATTTCATTTTATTTTTATTTTATTTTATTTTTTAAATTGTTTATTGTCAAATTGGTTTCCGGGTGCTCTTTCCCACAAGTGCCCTCCTCCATTACCACCACCTCTTTTCCCCCTCCCCCTTCAGTCCATGGTTCCTTTTCAGTATTCAACAGTCTCTCAGGTTTTGTGTCCTTCTCTCTCCCCAACTCTCTTTCCTCCTTCCCCTCCCCATGGTCCTCCATTAGGTTTCTCCTGTTAGACCTATGAGTGCAAACATATGGTATCTGTCCTTCTCTGCCTGAATTATTTCACTTACCATTTCATTTTTAACAAAAATAGTGTTACAAGGCTTTGAGCTAAATTTTGTTCTGGAATGGGGGGGGTAAAAAAATGAACAAGGTAACCTACAAATGGGGGGTTGCTTACAACCAAGTCAGGAGATAACATACTAGCAATGGAGTTTTTAAATACTTATTAACTTATAGTTAATATGGTATATTAATCTAGTTCATTAATATAGGTAATTTTTTTAGGGTTTACTGTGTATGCCTGCCAAGCAAAGATAGAGAGGTAAGCAAGACCGACACAGTCATTATCTTCATGAGCCTTGGTGGAATAAGAAAATTTGAATAAGTAGTTACAAGTGTATTGAGTGTTACTAAAGGGAAAGAAGCCCGGGTGCTATTGCAGTTTCCTTTCCAAAACTTTCCTTGTTGTAAAAGAAATGGTGTGATAGTAGGGAATAAGAAATGTGGACAGAATAGGGATGACCCTAAATTTATACAATATCCACACCTTGGCTGACTTCTTCCTGAGAATAGGCTAGGGATGAGAAAGGTAAAGAAAAAGAAAGAAAGAGGGGGGGGAAGAACAGAAGGAGGAAAAAAGGTAGAGTACAATAGGCTATGTCTATTTGGTCAATGTCCTGAGGCATCACCCTGGATTGGCACCATCTCATTCTGCTTTTTGATAGAGGCAAATTTGCCTGAGCTGGTTTATTCAGGTGAAATTTGAAGAGCCAAGGGCACTTTCATAAAGGGTACATAGGGAAACTGCCAGCTAACATTCCCTTTCTTTGGCTCTTCCAATAAAAACAGGCTTGATGTTCCCAGGAGAGGCATGACTAATTGTGAAGTGTTGGATGGTGGCTGCTGCACTGGCCTGTGTGGCATCAGTGTTTGTCACATTGCCTTGCAAAGTGCTTTCAGTTATCATGACAGGAAACACCACCAATCACTCCAATTCTAGTCTATATAAATAAAGCTCAATAAGTTTAAAGTGCTCCCTTTTAATAAAATGGTATAACGACAAGGGCAGCTTGGGCAATCTATTTCCTGGACAAGTCTGAGCCTGGTCTTCTCACCCTTGAGATGGATTTAGGCACAAGAGGCAGTGAAATGCATGATGCACATGTGGGCTCCAAGGCCTGGAATGTGCCTTTATATGAAGTATGCAAAGATCAATTGGGATTTCTGGCCAGGAGATTGAGTAACAGCCTACAGAATGTCCCATACCTGCCCACTTTGGAAGCCTCCAGAATTAGCGGGCAGCAAAACATAATGGAGCCTGGAAGAAAGAAAAAATGGATAACTAGTTTTTGTAAGAACTGTGGATTTCATCATGGGGCAGTAGGAAGACTTCTAAATTCAGGCCTGTGGGTAACTAATGGCTTGGAAGACAGGGCTGGGGTTCAAGGAAGAAGAGAAGGAATATTTACAGAGTGGTTTCTATGTGCCTGGTGCTCTATCTCATTTTTATTTTCACAACAATCAGGCAAGATGAGATTTTCAAATTCCACTTCAAAGTATAGAAAAGTGAATTTCAGAGAAGTTAAATAATTTGTCTAGGGTCACCCTGTGAGTGACTATAACTCATATCTAAGTAGTTCCAAAGTCCATTCTTTTTTTCCATTTTAAAGGCAGCCTTCCCAGAAGCATTCTAGTAGAATTCCCTATTATGCCAAATATGAGGATGCTCAAGAGTGTGTCTAAATCAGAAAATATTTTGGGACCTACAAATATTTTCAAATATACTTTGCAAAATACTCATCCATGTAGATGTAGTCATGAAGAAAATCTATACTAGACCCACCCTCTGTCACCAAGAAATGTGTTTTTCAAATAGGCAGTCCCAATTTGAAGGAATTATCCAAACTTTAAGGCTGTTTTTCTGCACTTGCCCTAGCTTGCCTTCCCCTGGGAAGCATATGGGTATCCAACTAAATGAAACAAACATTACTGAATACTTATCTAGCATAAATCATGACTGCCTTCTGGCAATGATGTACACATTTAGGCAAACATCACATATGGCACTCTATTCCACACCTGATTTTACTGCCTACTGATTGAGTCAATGTGGTCCAAGACAAAGAGCAATGGACTAGGAGCTAGGAAGACCTGGGTTAAACTCCTGCCTCCTCCACTTCCAAGCTGCATTTTCTGAAACAAGTAACTTCACCTAGCTGAGCCTCAGTTTACTCATCTATAAAATTCAAATACTTATTTATAGGGTTTTTCTCAGTATTAAATATATTATAATGGGTAAGGGAGGATCTTGTAGGTGACAGAACTACAGAGAAGTGTGGGGAGTTGGGTGGGGTGAGGGTTGTGTTAATATTCTCACTAGGCAAGCCTAGAAAATCAACAAAGGAACTGAAATTGACAGTAGTGAATTCCCACCCTTGTAGCAAGGCATAAAATAGGGCAGTGTCATTTCTTAGGCTAGCCTTAAAGAGAAGGAATAGACCTGGGGTCAACTCTATAACAACTGAATCTGGAGTGGGCTTTACTATATCTTGGATCAGTCTTACACCACACTCAGCAATACAATAATTATGTAACTGCAATGCCTTAATAAAATATGATTTCTGCATGCACCTATTACCCATCTAACTTTATCCTCCAAAAGTAGAAGTTTTCATTTGGCTCTCCTTTTCAGAGGGAAAACTGGGAGCCTGAAAGGGTGAAGGTCATTCATTAATTTATTCACTCAACCTCCAAACATTTACAGAGTGCCTACTAAAAGTATAACAGATAAATGAATATACTCAACACAAAAGAAGGTATGATGAAGTATGGACAAAAAATGATATACATAAGTTACATTGAACTGGGATTTTGCCAGGAGATAGAAGAGAAAAAGCCATCTAGGAAAAGAAACATAACATGCAAAGCCACACAGAAGGGAAAGGAAAGAGAATTTTTGTGTGGCTAGGGTGTGTGTAAGTATAGGGTGTGTGTATGATTGTGTTTGTGGGGAGGGAGGAGTAATTGCAGGAAATGAAATGCTCTTATATTAAAGTGGAAAAGGCTATCACCTCCAGCCACAATTTGAGAGACATATGGAAGCTTCTCATCTCCCCCAAAATATCTACCCTCACATACAGCTACATGGGCTGCCTTGATCCATTCACACCCTCTCCCCATCTCTAAACACTTGGGACCAGTACTGGAATATAATTTCCAAAGCTGCTTACTGGTGGGAAGAGCAGGCTTTGGTCATGGAGCAAAAGAGGAGTGATGTGTCTCAAGCAGGGCTCAAAGCCTTGAATGACCCTGGCCTGATTAACCATTGTACTGTAACATGAGTGTTAATAACCCCAATCTTCTCATTTCAGGGATATGCTTTTCTGTGGATAATGAACAGACCAGGTCAGTCATTTGAGTTATATTAATGCACACCATGGGTTGCCAAGTGATTTTTAGAGTAGAGGTAATTGATAATATTTATAAAAGAAACAAAATGTCTAGTTTTATCACACCATGACCCATTTTGCTTTTCCACCTGACAGAAACTCAGTTCATACTGCTTATTGCTGTTGTTAATAATGCTGACATTAAATAATACAGAATTTAAAAGATGTGATATATAGAAATATTTTGCTCTCAGCTTCTGTTCTTTTTCATAAGGGAGATAATTTCTGTTAAGGTTACCCCAGTGAGACTACTTTGAGTTCATGCCCTCCAAAGTTGTCTGAGAACTAAAAAATAATTGTTGCTCAAGTCTAACTCAGAAATAGATATAACAATCAAAGAAGGATCTACTCTATCCCAAAAGACTTACCTAAGCCTTCATTGGAAACAGAATCTTGAGAGAGTTAGAAGATAATGTGAGAAATAGAAATATCCGTCCTTTTTTGTTTCTTACATTTTCCCCAACCTCTCTACAACTTGATTCTTGAAAAAAGATTATCAACAGTTTCCAAGTTATTACATGAGGGGTGACCATCTGACAATAGAAAAGTAGAGCAGTCAGTTTTCCTACATTCAATCATTTATTGAATGTTTGCCCCATAAATGATCTGATTTTTTAAAAAATCCTTACCCAAGTTTTTTTAATGTGTTATTTGAGTATAGTTGACACACAATGTTACATTAGTTTTTGGTATAGGACATACTGATTCAACTTCTCATACATTATGCTATGCTCATCACAAGTATAGCTACCATCTGTTACCATACAGTGCTATTACAATATCTTAGACTATATTCCCTATGTTGTGCCTTTTATTCCTTTACTCATTTCATAACTGGAAGCTTGTATCTCCCAGTCTCCTTCACTCATTTTGCCCATCCATCCATCCCCTCCCCTCTAGAAACCATTACTTTGTACTCTGTATTTATACATCTGATTCTGTTTTTGTTTGTTTATTCATTTTTTTTAGATTCCACATGAGTAAAGTCATATGGTGTTTATATTTCTCAGTATGACTTATTTCACTTAGCCTAATATCCTCCAGGTCCATCCATGTTGTCATAAATGGCAGACTCTCATCTTTTTATGGATGCATAATATTCCATTGCATGTATATATCACATCTTGTTTATTCACTAAGAACTTTTACAGCTCAACATGAAAAAAATAAACAGTCATATTCAAAATTGGGCAGAGTACCTAAAAAGGAATTTTTCTGAAGAAGACATACAAATGGCCATCAGGTACATGAAAAGCTGCTCAACATCACTAATCATGAGCGAATGCAAGTTGCACCATAATGAGATATCGCCTTATACTTGTCAGAAGGGTTAATCCAAAATACAAGAAACAACTATGTTGGTGAGGATGTGGAGAAAGAGGAAACCTCATACACTGTTGGGGGGAATGCAAGCTGGTGCAACCACTGTGGAAAATTGTATGGAGGCTCCTCAAAAGATTAAAAATAGAATAGAAATACCATATGAGTCAATAATTCCACTACTGGACATTTACTCAAAGAAAATGAAAACACTAATCCGAATATATATATATATATATATATATATATATATATATTCATATATTCACTTCTATGTGTCTTACCTAACATCTGTTAAGTGGCAAATACAGGAGTCAAATACTACCTGTCTGAATTCAAGCCAGGTACTCTTTCAACAGAGTCAACAGGAGGTCCCTGTGGTTCAAGATTCCAATCTATTTTTCTACACTTTGCTACAGGGTTACCTCCAGAAGTCCTTAATCAACGTCTCCTTCATAGCCTATCTGATTTATTTTCCTCTGTAAAGACCATAGCCAGTCTTGTCTCAAAATCCAACTCCATCCATTAAGATCTAGCTCAAGCTCTCTCTCATCCATGAACTGCTCCCTGGGTCTATGGCTGTGGAATGTGATACAGATAGGAGTTTTTGAGTGTGGATGAGGTCTGCATGAACAGTAGACACAGACACTATATATTCTTTTCCAGGATCCCCCAAATAAGTAGAATCTGCTATATAATTATTGAACACCCAGAGTGTATAGACAAGAGGATTGGCCCTTTTTCCATTTGTGTTGTTATCTATTAATTTACTCTTCCTTGATCATGGAGACATACTAATCCTATGCCTTTTGGTTGCTATACAAATGGACAGAAATTAGCAATAATCTGAAGGCATATCCTAAACTTTAAAATAAAACTAATACCAAAAAAATTCCATCAGAATTGCCTAGTGGTCATTCAATACCTCAAAATGTACAGGTCAAATGTATATTCCTAAATTCCACCTGGCAGATGTAGGATGCAGGTACTGAACAAAGTATTGTTTCTCCATTCTTCCTTGATACTGGGGGGTTATATACCACCAATGACTACAATTTGACACACTACTTGAGCCTTAATTGTTTTCATTGTGGTCATTCAATATATCTGGTATAGATAATGATCATGCCACAATATTCATAAACACTCAAATCTAAGTAGATATCTATCTAAAGGAGAACCAGATAGGTTAGCAGAGTGACCCCTGTGAACATTCAAAACCAAACTCTCAGAGTCATCAACAAACAAATGATCAAGGACCCACATTGTAATGAATTCTTATGGCAATGTAATGGCTATACAAATATTGAAAAGTTTTTATAGCTCTTTGTTATAGAAAATGTACAATTTTCATTCTATGACTCCTGACTTTGCAACAGAACTGGATATCGCTGCCTTATAAAGGAATACCACTTGAGTAATTTGGGTATTTTTATATAAATCAAACTTAAGTGGATCATTTAAACAGAATATGTTTCTTCTGGAGGTATCTACAACAGAAAAAAATAATACTTGTCTCTATAGAAAAATGAGTAATTCTCTTACCCTTCAAGACCTCCAACTGGGGATAGATATTCCACAGTGGTCTATGGCTCATAATTAACTCATCTTTATAGTTATGACATTCTTTATCAGCAGAGAGGCTGTATCAAAATTTCTGTACAAAGGAATTCAAAGTTGATGAACACCATCTCTTTTCCTTTATCCATAAAGAGACACTGCTATTTGCTATGTCCTAAGATAAAGCTTCCATTTCTATCCTTGGGGAAATAAAACAAAATTCTGGCTGATCTTATATTCTTGCAAAAATTTCTCCCAAAATGTGGAAGTCTATGTGGAAAGTCTTCACTTTCTATTCACTTTTGCATATTCAAATCTTTATTCTTCAAGGTCAAACTTAAATGGCACCTTGAAGAAGTATAACAGGGGGCAGGGGAATGGACAAGTTCAACTATAGGTATTCAACTACAGCTATGTATCAAAATCTCTGAGTACATTTAAAAGATATAGATCCTGACCTTCATGTGAGACCAAATGAATCTGAATTTCCAGGGACAGGAACCAGTATAATTACTTTTGATTACCTAGGAGAATTTGAATCAGTCATGACTGAGAACCAGCACCTTCAGCTTTATGTAACTGACCACAAAGTAAATGGAAGTCCTAAAGTGTCCATTCCTTCAGGAGTACCTGGATATGAACAATAACAGAAATATATGAGGTCTAATATTACTGTCTACTTAGAGTTGAGTCCACAAGCTTTCCTTTGTCAAAGTCCACATCACCAAGCACTTTTTTCCTTATGTAGAAAATATCACCTACTACTTCTTGATAATGAGGAGAAAATCCTCATCCCAGGGCTCTGGAATTGCCAGGTTTCTTGATCACTGTGATGCAGAGATATGTTAGAGTCAAAAGCTCTGGTCATCAGCTAAGAGTCAGGGACAAAAATGAAGACGCAGCCCTTGTATTGGTAAGAACATCATACCTTTACTTCAAAGAGCACATCACATTTGCACAACCAATACCTTATAATCAGAGTAAGAACAGATCCTACATGTATAAATGTACACACACTACACTTTTACAAAATAGATATGAAACTAAAAAGTTGAAAGAAAAGTAAATTTTAACTGAATTTGATCTTGATTTAAATTTAAAAATTGTAAATCAATTCCCATGTTAAGATATCAAACAAATGATATCAACATTTAGGGTAACAAAAGGGTTAAGATGGTAATGGAGGAGGGCACTTGTGGGGAAAAGCACTGTGTGTTATATGGAAACCAATTTGACAATAAACTATTAAAAAAGAAAAAAGAAAAACAAAGCAAAACAAAACAAAACAACAAAAAAAGGGTTAAGAAGAGTAGGTTAACCTCCAAGGCAAACCTAGTACTGCTACTCTGGCTCTCACTTCAGTAGCTGGAAACTGTACCCTTCACATTCTCCTTTCCAGGAATCTTATAAAAATGGACTATGTCTTTAACAAATCATTTCCATTACCTCTAGAGCACAGGGCAGGAAAAGGGAAAACTTCATGGAGCATGCTTTTTTTTATTTACACATTTTCACTTCCACCCTGCCTTTAATCTAGGCTTAGTCACTTACTGGCTACGTAAACTAACCTCTCTGAGATCAGTCTACTCATTTACAAAATAGGAATAATATTAACTATTAACTACCTTGAAGATTGACTGTCTGATTGTGAGAGGAGAAGAGGATTGATTTTCATTGTTTGACACTAATACTCAGCAAGTGTGCTATGTGCCAAATATAAACAATACTGTGAGCTATTATCATTTCCATTTTACAGATGGGAAAACTAGAGGCAGAGATAAAGTGATTTGTCTGAAGTTATCCAGCCAGAAAGTTGATTTTACACTGTTTAATAAGTGATTCTTTGCCTTGGTTATGCACTGGAATGAATTAATGATCCCTTTTTAAAGATTTGTTTTTTTTTCTTAAGTATAATTAACATAGTATAATATTAGTTTCAAGTATACAGTATAATGATTCAACAATTTTATTTATTTCTCAGTGCTCATCCAGATGATCCTTTTAAAAACTATACATGCTCAAGTTTAGACCTAGAGGTTATAAAACCTAGATTGGGGTGGCCTTGGCATTATCTTTAATGTTCCCTTAAAGATTTTCACATGCAACCAAGGGAAAGAATTCCTGCTTACACTTACTAAGAGTTAGAATATGAACTCTTCCATGGGCACTTGGGTGGCTCAGTCAGTTGAGCATCTGACTTCAGTTCAGGTCATGATCTCACCGTTGGAGAGTTTGAGCCCTGCACTGGGCTCTGTGCTGATTGGTCAGAGCCTAGAGCCTGCTTCAGATTCTGTGTTTCCCTCACTTTATGCCCCTACCCCACTCATGCTCCGTGTTTGTCTCTAAACACTAAATAAATAAACGTTTAAAACTTTAAAAAAAGAATATGAACTCTTCCTTATGATTTATTCATTCAACAAATATTTACTGAGCCTCTCCTTTGTGTCAAGCACTCTGATAGTACTGGGAATGTATATAGCAGTGAACAAAAGGTCGTTGTCTCTGCCCTCATAGAACTAACAGTCTAATGGAAAAGGTAGATAATGAGCCAATGAACAAACAAATTTATAACAAGAAATTGTAATAGATCCTTCAACAGAAAAAAACAGGATGCTCTGGCAGGTATTAATGAGAGATCTCACTTATAATCGAGTGGTCAGGAAAGGCCCCTCTAAAGAGGAAGCTTCTGAGGTGAGACTAGAGTCAAAAAGATAAACCAAGGAAATAGGCAAAGATGCTATCTTTAGATTCAGCAAAAAATACACTGAACATTCAGGTTATAGATTAGTAATTAGGGGAAAACCCTACATCTCTTGGCCAGAATAATAGTAACACTTAAAGGAAATTTAGTAAGTTTCCAAATTATAGGCACAATTTTATTATAAAATCAATTTCCTTAGCTTTCTTAAACCATAGTTGAGAGGTTTATAATAAAGAAATTCAAAGATCTATATATTTTGACAAAATATATAACTACTTGTTAAAGTTTTCTTTTTAAATTTTTAATGTTTATTTACTTTTGAGAGAGAGAGAGAGAGAGAGAGAGAGAGAGTGAGCAAGCAGGGGAGGGGCAGAGAGGGAAGGAGACACAGAATAAGAAACGGGCTCCATGCTTCTAGCTCTCAGCACAGAGCCTGACATGGCGCTCGACCTCAGGAGCCGTGAACTCATGATCCTAGCCAAAGTTGGATGCTTAACCAACTGAGCCCCCAGGTGCCCCCTAAAGTTTTTATTTTATGGAATATCATCATCATTATTATGTTATATTTCTCCCTTATAAACATAATGAAAGGCAAACGGAAGAAAATGGTTTTTTGGTTATCATTTGGGGAAAATTTTCTAACTGGTCAGGACTGTGTGGCACTAAATTTTCCCTGAAGATGTCTTTTTTTTCCCCCTTGGGGAACTTTATGAAAAACATAGACAGCTATCTGCTTACGATGAATTAAAAACTCCTGTTTATGGAAGGAGGCTCTGACAAATATGTTTGAGAACTGCTAAGTGGTACTGAGGAAAGGCAAAAATGACCCAAAAAAAGCCATTCTGCCTTTAGTTTCAGAGTCATGTGGCAACTGGAAAAAAGAAGAGCAAACCAATGTATATGGCACCACTCACAACAGGAACTAATCCAACCTTTTCAATCTCCTGAGTGCTGCTATTTTGTTTTGCAAGGGGCCGAATTCACAAGAAAAGTTTCAAATGTTTGCTGTATGACAACAGCAAAGGAAATGACATCTGAAGGAAAGGGATGATATCTGAAGGAAAACAAATATATTTATTGCTTTAACCAAAGAGAGAGAGAGAGAGAGAGAGAGAGAGAGAGAGAGAGAGAGAGACTGAGAGAGAGCACTAGCACACAAGCAAGAGCAAGTAGGAGCTCTAACTAGATTAAATATGTTTTGTTTATAGCTATGTAGAGGCTGAAGCTCATAAATTTTCCTTCATGTGCCTAGGAAGACAGAGAATTGCAGATTTATGAGCTTCCTATTGGAAATCTGTAACAGTATCTTCTACATAATACAAGGTTTGTTGAAATAGCATTCTAAAGACTGCTTGTTGGACATTAAAGAATCATCTACATTTTTCACTCATGATCACATTCCTTCCTTCATTCAAAGTATCTTTTCTGATCTCACAACACTCTTCTGACATAGTACTTTTAGGTAATACAAAGTAGTCTTGCAAATATCTTCAGTATAAAGTCACCAGCCTAAAAGTTATCTGTGCACCCTATCTTCTGCAGTAACTTCCACAATTTTCAGTGTCCTTCTAAAGGCAATGCTGTTGACCAGGACCACTTAGAGTAGCAAGACATTCAATTACAATGCTATAGTCACACTGACATAGAACCATGAAAACTTTTGCCCAAGATAAGCTACTGAAAGGACCTTCAAAATAAAAAATGAACAAAGAATACATTCACACTATGCATGACATAATGGGAAGAAAAAGAGCTACCTTGGGTAGTAAGAACCGGGCTGTGGCTCAGCCTCTGTCACTGAACTGCTGTGTAAATCTAAATAACTCAACAAATGTCTCTGGTTCCATGACTTTCCACTTTGTGTTATTTTATTTTTAAATCATTAATGTAAATTGTTAAAACAAAGTGGGAGCATTTTTCATATCCACTGTTTCATACGCAAGTTCATAGAGCCCATAAATAAAGCAAATACACTTTTGAGTTAAGTCTTATAAATAGTTCTAAGAAATCCAGAGCTTAAAATGAGAGATTCATTCAGCCAAGTGACCCATCACACAGGCCAAGAAGTGTAGGCTGGTTTGAATAAAACTTACTAACCATTCTATCACAGTTTCATGTGCTCTTCCTCTCCTGTCCCTACTGAAATCTACATAAGGCAGAACAAAAAGAAAATGTCCCAAACCCCCCAAAAAATCTAAAGGAAAAACAACAACAACAACACCAAAAATACAGACCTTTAAATGTATATTCTCCTTGTCCCAGATAAGAGTGGGAGTGGGGGTTTAAATGGTAAATTTCGGATACATTTCTGATAAATTTTTGTTCCTGGGCTGCATTCTCAGCAGGGAAGCCAAGGTCACTCAGATTCTGTTGACATTCTTACCCAGCAAAGCAGCTAATGCAGCTGAAATATGTAATGCTAGTAGAACTAAACAAATCCTTGCTAGAAAACATCATATAACTATAAAGTGTCATTCTTAAAAGACAAACCTATCCAAAATGTATCTAACACTCTGACAATAATAAAAATATAAATAATCCAATTAAAACAGCATAGGATCTGAATAGGCATTTCTTCAAATGACGTTTCTTTTTTTAATGTTTTAATTTTTAAATGTTCATTTTTGAGAGAGATAAAGAGCACGAATAGGGGAGGAGCAGGGAGAGTAGGAGACACAGAAACTGAAGCAGGTTCCAGGCTCTGAGCTGTCAGCACAGAGCCCAATGCAGTGCTCAAACCCATGAACCACACGATCATGAACCGAGCTGAAAAGCTGAAGTCAGTAGTTTAACCAACTAAGCCACTCAGGTGCCCCTCAATGACACGTTTCTTCAACAGACATTTCAAGTTTAAATTATTAGCCAAGGGAAATGCAAATCACAAGCACAATGAGATACTACTTCAATCCCACTAGGATAGTTATTAAATAAATAAATAAATAGGACAGTAACAAGTGAAGCCTAGGATGTGAAGAAACTGAAATGCTCATATACTGCTTGTGGGAATATAAAATGGTGCAGTTGCTTGGAAAGGTCTGGCAGTTCTTCAAAACATTAGACACAGAGTTACCAATAACCCAGCAATTCCATTCTTAGGTATAAAACTAAGAAAAATGAAAACATATGTCTACACAAAAACTGGTACATAAATGTTCATAACAGCATTATTTATAACAGCAAAAAAGTGGGAAGAACTAAGATGTCCATCAATTGATGAACATATTAACAAATGTGAATTCATACTTAACATTATTCAGTCATAAAAATCTATAATGCTACAATGTGGATAAATATAAAAACATTATGCTATGTGAAATATGTCAGATGCAAATGGTCACATATTGCGTGATTCAATTTATACATGAAATGTCCAGAATAGACAAATCTATAGAGGTTGCCTAGGGGTGGAAGGGATGCAGGGAAATGTGAAATGACTTTTAGTGGATAAAGTGTTTCTTTTCAGGGTGATGAAAATATTCTAAAATTTATTTTTGGTAATAGTTGCACAACTCAGTATACCAAAGATACTGAATTGTGCACTTTAAACAGGTGACCTTCATAATATGTAAGTTTTATATTAATACAGCTATAAGAAGGCAATATGCCTCATATGAAAATCCTAACTTTTCCCAGATAGAGAAGAAAAATGGAAAAGACATGAAGAATTATGCAGCTAGGTACCAAAAGAGTGAATTACAGAAGGACTCTGCCATCTCCACCAGCAACTATTCCCCTTTAACATATCTACCTGAGAAGAGCCCTTTCTACTGATTCTCAGCACACCAGTTCCAAAAACCAAACCTTGTAAAATAAAATCTTTCACTGAATGGAGGCATTTTACTGAACATGACCCCTGAGACTAAGACCAGGGTATTCCAACTGAAATAGGTATGGAAAGGAAGGTGCTTGCCAACCTGTTTTCCTACATTTATGTCCATTTCTTTTCAAAGAGAAATTTCATTCAGTGAGTGACATAGAAAATATTTAAATGATAGCTCCTGAGGCACCAGCCCATTAATTTAAGAACACAATTCCCTGGCCTTGTTGTACACATATACATTCAATATGGTAACTCATCCATAAGCACAGCAGAAGATGCATATAATGCCAAGGAAGTTAGTGCAGAGTTAAATTAACAGTGAATTCTATCAACTATACAATGGAAGCAAACAGAGGCATGGCTGTCACTGCTCTTAGCACCAATAATTAAAGAGAAAAAGAATATTTAGAAGAGTGCTACTGAGAGCCTGCATTAAAAATCTGCTCTAACCAGTGATTACAAGATGCTCGTATTCCAACTCGTCACCCGTGAGGACTAGATGGTCTGCAGCCATGCTGCTAACATGGGAACACAATCATTCTTTTTATGAAGAAAGAGTACTTTTTATATGTATTCTAAGTCTCCTGGCCTCTATGGTTTAGCAACTAGATAACAGAAAATCTTTCCTGTACAACATACATAAAACCCCACAGTTTTTTGGAAACTTCAAATATATTTCTTTGGTTATATTTTTAATACTGTTTCTGACAAGATGGTTTCCCTTCTTTTATCTCTTCATATGAAACTTAAGGTTTTAGTTGAAAATGAGCTGATATTTACCAAAATAAAATATACCAGCATCCTATGCAAACAAAACCATAGTAAACAGAATAAATAGTACCACAGCCCACCCCAAATAGACACCCAAAATACAATGGGCAAAGGAGAAAACATCTGAAGTTACTAGCAAGCTATAATATTAGCAATTACATTTCTGAGATGTTAATTGTAATTTCCCTATTATTTTTAGTCTGATTTACAGGGAAAGGAGAGATGGTGACTCTTCCATAAGCCCTTCTCAGTATATCAGTATAGCACTTAAAGTCTGAGTTTCTGAAAGTCCTTATTGCCTTCTTTAGGTACCTGATTTTGGTTCTTCTTTTAAATAAAAGCCCTATTACTTATAAAGCTGTACCATTTTGATAACCCATGGACTATTTGGTATAAATTACATATTATAACTCCAAACAGATACTAAAGACACAGTACAAAAGTTCTAACCACAGCCAGAGCTAAGCTACGTACAATTATTTCTATAACCTCTCAACATTTTGCAATAAAAAAGAGAACTCTCTGACGTCTACAACTGTCAGGAGGGAAAATCCAAACAAATACTTATCACTTTTATGAAGTCAAGGATTTCTAAGGATTTTGGGATCTCTTTCAAGGTTTCTTTTCAGTGGATGGATAGCCCAATTTTTCCTTTTTTCTTTCCCTTTCCTTTTAAAAAAATAATTGCAAATATTTTCTCAGTATCCCTACCCTGCCCCCTCCACTGTCCAGTACATTAAGTTATGGAGCTTTGAAAATGTGTTAATTCTTGGCCCAATTCTCATACCTTCAGCAGACCTGTATTTCTTTTTTACATACATTCAATGCACTGGAAGGTAGTTTCAAATCTCATAAGAACCTGTGAGTACAAGGATCAGAGATCACATGTGCTGTCCACATTTTTTAGATTAAAAATGCATTTCCTTTACCTTTCCCAATGTCATTAGCCAGATATAATCCCCAAAGAAAGAAAGAATTTAGCTCTGCTATTTGGGTTTATCTTTATGGTGTCCTTAACTTTGCTTAATATTGGTTGGTGCCTTCAGAAAGTCAGAATGTTAAACTTGTAGTCTTTACTCAATATTGAGAAGTAAAAGAAAAAAAAGTCAGCTGTGAGTGTTTCTTGTAATCAAATGGCCTCAGGATAATTATTTCCATCCTAGCAGTTGTTACACCTATACAAGAAGGAAAGCCTTATGGATGTCTCTTCTTCTACATGAATTGTAGCACTTCTTCTCTAAGACAGTCTATTGTACAAGTCTGAGAAGCATTTGAGAGATATCTAGAAATAAAACATTTGATTGAGCTTTTTAAATTCAGCAATACTGTCAAGGTTCTGGAGAGGTGAGCCTCTGCTGCAAAGCCAGTGAAGAAAAGCTGAGAGGCAATAGAGTGAACTATGCTGACAATCATTCCCCAGGTTTCAGGGCTGGGTGACATAAAAGTCTCCAGTCAGTTAATGATTGGTCCTAAGCAAAAACTGAGAGCCCAGAGCACATACATGTCCAAACTAGCCCAATGGGTCATTATGACACTTGAGTATATTTCCATTTTCACAAGAGGTGTTTTCAGAAATACAGTCATATGGGAAAGCATACAAATGGGTGCTGCCTCTGTTGCTTGAGACAGTGGGTGGAGAAAGAGAATAAAAGCCAAATCCAACTCTAAGAGAAAGCTGAAATTCATACCTTCTAGAAGACACATCAGAAAGGAGCACACTTAATCACTAGTATTTTTTCAAACTACTTTATATGGGTGGTGTCCAATAGACCTTCCATAGCTAAAGTGAAGTAAATCATCACTTAGAAGAATCCTATGTCTTAATATGTTGGCAAGAGCCTTAGAGATCATCTACTCATCTTCCCCTACACTTCCATTCTTTCCTTACAGATGAGGAAAATAGGATCCAGAGAATGGAAAGGAATGTTATACTTTTCAATAGCTGTAAGACTCAAAGCAATGTCTCCCCAGCTTTGAAATGTATACTGCCAGTGAGATATGAGTTAAGGCAACACTATAGTAAATTTTTTCAGTTATGCACTTATTTTAATCAACATTTTGAAAGTACAGGTTTTCACAGTGTGTTAGATAACATTTGAAAATTATTATTTATTTTGGTGGGGTGTAATGGTGATTTATGATTATGTTAAAAGAGAAAATCCTTACTTGTTAGAGACATATGCTAAAGTATTTACAGGTGAAATATGTCTGGAATTGCTCTAAACCACTGCAGTAAGAAAAAATGAGTAGGGAACAGATAAAACAAGAATTAAAAAATGTTGATAATTTTTGAGGCTACAAATGGGCACATGGGGATACATTAAGTTGTTCTAATTTTGTGTATTTCTGGAAGTCTCTGAAATAATTTTTAAAATAGAAAAAATCTTGATTTCTTGTGTATAATATGTGAAAGTTTCTTTTTAAAATAAATGTATTAAGTGTAAATAGAAAGTCAATATAAAGACAAATATTAAGTATAGAGCAGTAGAGATAGTATGTAACAATAAAAAATTGTGAAGGCAAATTAATTGGGAATGAGTAGAAGTTCAGGAAACACTGTCTTAAATCAATAGTCCCAAGAAAATTATGAAGCAGGAAAGTATTACTGACAAGTACTATGGAAATACTTGACAAGTATTCCTTAAAGTGCTCCTAGATGACAGAAACTAACTTAAACTAGATCTTAAGACACCAATTGGAGCAATTACATTTTAAGTGCTACTTCTTTTTAAAATTTATATTTTATTTTAATTCCAGTATAGTTAATATACAGTGTTTCAGGTATACAGTATAGTTATTCAATAATTTCTTACATCACCCAGTGCTCATAGGACAAGTGCATTCCTTAATCCTCATCACCTATTTTACCCATTCCTCCCCAGTCCTTCTCTGGTAATCATCCATTTGTTTTATATAGTTAAGAGTCTATTTCTTGGTTTGTCTCTCTTAATGTTATTTCTAATTATCCATTCTAAAACTCTCACAATAAACTAAAAGGCCAAGTATAAAACCACCCATTCCAAATAGAGACTTATTCAGACAATAACTAGCGTGTGACGCTTGCAAAGTCCCTTTGCCACTCTCAGCCTCAATGTTACCTATATACAATGAAAGGGTGTTAATAACACCCTGGAACTGTAGGTCAAAACGTGGTGGGGCAGGAGCTTCAGTCACACACCAAGTTGGTCAGCTTGCAGCCTTGTGCTGTTAGTTACAAAGACAATACAGATGGTACCATAAAGGAAGGCTTGGGATCAAATGATCCTGAGAAAATGTCACCGATCTGAACAGTGGGGAGGGAACTTTTTAAGTCAGCCAGTACAGCCCTCTATGTGATACTTCAGTAACCCAATCCACTCTTGCCAAATATGCTGTCCTCAAACGAAGAAACATTATGGAGCTTTCAGAGCAAATAGAACTATTGGCCCAAACTTTAGAGGAACAAGATAAATACTGATCCAAGGGAGAACAGTTTCCTCCATCCTATTCCACCCTTCTTACTCAAGGTCAAATTGTCTATGGCTAAATGTTTCATAAGTACTTTCTGAAAGATTCAGTATTTAAGTTGCCTCTGTTTGCTTTTCTAAACTTAAGCAATGTTAATTGCCTTCTGAAAGTATAGACAGTTCATTGAATGGCCTTCCAGCCTCTGCTTTGTAGAATGGTGAACCACAGAGACCATGGTTGATGAGAAGACTTCCTAGAATTCTGAGGGAATAAAAAGCAATTATTTTCTCATTAACCCAGTTAATTTATGCCTCTGAGTCTCAATTTATTCTTTTATAAAATAGGCATTAGAATTCCAACCCACCTCACTGGGCTGTTCTGAGTTTTAAAATGTCAGAGCACTCAACATGTACATAATAACTTTGCAATAAATAAGGTAGGTTGGTCCTGAAAAAAATTTAAGCACAATGGAACAAATTTTAGAATGTTGATTTAGGTACTTAAACTCTTTTTGACTACCCATGATATATTAAGCTAGCCAACTACTTGGCAGAGTTTCCCACCAGAAAAGTGATTTAATAAACTGATTTGATCACTTTTGATCCTCAAAATTCAAGGCTTACCTTGCAGCCTCAGGTCTGATTAAACTACTAAAATAGAGACAATAAGTGTGAATTGATGTTTCATAGAAAAATTGCAATAAATTCCAAAAAGCAGTCATTTATTCTCCTACATACTAGAATCTTTTAACCTAATATTCTATCAAAAAATGAGCCAACATCTAGGATGTCCTTTCTTTTAGAGGATATAAAAAGTATCTTTATAATAATACTTGTTTTAATGAGATTTTCCCTAATATTCTTATTTGGATTTCTTTTTTTTTTTTATAAAATATTAAAAAGAAAACAAGAAAGTCTCTACATACTTAAGGTCATCTGTGGCACTTAAACAATTCTTGACTAACATAATTGATCACTTTATGCTACATATATAAAACATTATTTTTACCATAGATTTATCATTTCAGAAAAGTCATGACTTACCCTCAATCCGATAATCACTCTCCCTCTCTGGAAAAGGCAGAATCAAACTTGATCACTAATCCCCCCCCCCAAAAAAAAAACCCAGAATGGTGAGTGTTTGTTGCAAAAGACGATCTCAAAATATTTCTTTAAATGAATAAATTTTGTTTTATAAGAATTCTACTCTGTTGTCCTTATTTTTTCAAAAAATTTCCCTAAAAAAGGGAAAAGGTTTTCATACCCAATCATTGGGCAGCTGAGATAGACTTTATTATGACCATTATACAGATGAGGAAATCGAGGTTTGAAGTTACCAAGGGTGGCAAGAATGTGAATCCCGAAGAGAAACTTCCACATTTAACTGGAATCAGCACTACAGACTCCTCTGTATTCAATCAATGTAACAAAAGAAAATCTCAACTCAACTGTCTGAATTACAATATATGATAGATTTTACCCATTAGTTTTGTTACTTGTAGCATTTTACATTCAGTTATTTAAATTAAGTTAAGGGTATTTCTTAAATTTCACAAATGAGTGAAATCATATGGTATTTGTCTTTCCCTGACTAACTTGTTTTTTTTTATTAAAGTGTTTTAATGCTTATTGTTTAGAAAGAGAGAGAGAAAGACAGAGCACAAGTTGGGGAGGGGCAGAAAGAGAAGAGGAAACACAGAATATGAAGCAGGATCCAGGCTCTGAGCTGTCAGCACAGAGCCCCATGCGGGGCTCCAACTCACAAGTTGTGAGATCATGACTTGGGTCAAAGTCACATGCTTAACCAACTTGGCCACCCAAGCACCCCTCTGACTAAGTTATTTCACTTAGCATTATATTCTAGCTCCATCCAAGTTGCTGAAAATGGCGAGATTTCATTCTTTCTTATGGCTGAGTAATATTCCAGTGTGTGTGTGTGTGTGTGTGTGTGTGTGTGTGTGTGTGTGTGTCTATCCATCTTTATCCATTCATCTATCGATAGACATACACAACTATCTTGTTAATAAAGACACATGTACAATTCTTAATTGACTCTTTTGACATTATACACAAAGAGTTATGCACACCTAAGTGTCAAGACACACCTAAGTACCATGGTGGTCAACAAGCCAGAAAATAGTAAGGAAGCTCAAGACATCTGAGATATCTCCCCAAAAAATCCAATGGAACCATCAGAAAACAGGTTCTTGTGAGATCCATGGGCACATATGCACAGACATAGTGCCAACAACACAAAAACAGACAGAAACTGACACAGAGAGAGCTACATGGAAGTATATTGTTACAGAGAAACAGAAAGATACATACACTGGTATACATACAGTCACATATACATACAGAGACAAAACAACACAACTGATTACAAATACAGACCATTCTCCCCAAATCTGATGCACAATCTAAAAGGAAGACATGTGCACAAGAATGACAAAGAGGCCAATTCCAGTAGATGTATAAAGAAACATAAATAAACTAAGTATTACAAGGCACAGAAAAGCAACACACAAGGATACACAGAGAAACACAAATTAAGGTAAGTAGGCAGATGCATCAAAATATATATACAGAGAAATACTAGAAAAAGAGACACTAGGGGCAAAGAAAAAGACACCAGAGAAGCAGACACAAACGGAAATAGTCATCCGAAGATAGGTTTGCATAGGAATGCAAATAAAGGCTGAGTCAGACATAGAAATTCATACACCAACAGAAACAAATAGCTGTATACATAAAAACAAGGACACATAGGATTGGAGTGAGAAATGTTCACAAACATAGAAACATGCCCAAACTCAAAGGAAAAAAATACAGGAAAGCCCAGAGACACAAGGACAGAAAAGTGAATAAAAAGAAATGAGCACAGAAGGAGGTAAGATGGCGGAGAAGTAGGGAGCTCTGTAGTCTTCACCCACTTTCATCTAGTAAATTGAGAAAGACTGAAGGGACTATACTCTCATATGAAAGATTGAGTGGAGAACATACAGTCCCCAGAAAGTAGACAACCCCACGGATGCCTGAGTGAGTCAGTGTGAATTGGGGAAATTCAAAAAAAGGGCCAGCCCTCGGAGCTGCAGAGGGAAGGGAGCCCCAGACCAACACAGGGAGAATGCATGGTGTGCCAGGGAGACAAGGGGAAGAGAGAGAAAAACTGAAAATGCTCATAGAATGGTCCCTAAAGAAGAGATTAAAAAAAAAAAACTCGCCCACAGATGGAAAGAGATATTGTCACCCCATATATAACCGCTGGGCGTGGGGAGAAAAATCCATCCCATATAGCTGGGGAATCCTTCCTTGGGCTCAGCGGCAGCAGCATCCATTCCAGGAGGCACCAGGAGAGGCAGCCCCCACCCCCTCCCCCTGCTCGATCCAGGTAGGGAGGACGGTTGCTATAGTGAGCACGTTTCATCTCTGGTGCAGTGGCACCAGGGCAGACAGCCTTTGCCCTGTCCCCCTGCGACATCATGGCTGGGAAACTTGCCTTGTGAGCGGAAGCATGCTGGGAGGCCAGCTGTGTGAGTGGGACCATATCTCATCTCCTGCAGTAGCATTGAAGTGCATGGACTAGGATTTGGAAGCGATGTGGAGATTGGAAAGTGCAGCTTAGCTCCCCGTGACACAGGGAGTTGGACTCAAAAGAGCAGCTTGCAACGTTTGGTTCAAGCAGAATTTGGGGCTCAGGCATTCTTTACCTCACAACCACCAAGGCAGGGCCTCGGAGAACAGCCCCTGAGACCTACCTATACCAAAGCACACCCATAGGCACAAGAGAGCACCCCCCCTTTTTTCTCTTT
>NC_043717.1:48425451-48499474 GCF_006229205.1 Suricata suricatta | reverse complement strand
CCTTCCCTCCCCTTCCCTTCCCTTCCCTTCCCTTCCCTTCCCTTCCCTTCCCTTCCCTTCCCTTCCCTTCCCTTCCCTTCCCTTCCCTTCCCTTCCCTTCCCTTCCCTTCCCTTTCCTTTCCTTTCCTTTCCTTTCCTAACTTTCCCCTTTTGGCTTGCTTGTTTGTTTGATTTGTTTGTGTGGTTGCATGCTTTTGTTCCCTGTGTGTTTGTCTGTTTTCCTTTTCAGGGCTACCTCAAGAAACAAGCCAAAGTACACATGTTGAAGAGTCCCAAATATCACTGAGTAGGGATATAAAATAATCAGAGGCAAAATAAGAGAAACTGAGAGGCACCGTTAAAAAAAAAAACCACTTTCTGAAATGACAGGCCCTGGACAGTCAATGAGCCTCCTTTAACAGAGCAATACTAACAGGTGCACAGTGCATAATGAGCCTTTAAAACTGACAAGAGACAGAAAGCTAGCCAAAATGACAACATGAAAGAACTCCCCTCTAAAGAAATTCCAGGAAGAAGTCATAGCCACAAAACTGCTCAAAACAGATTTAGGCAACATAACTGAACAAGAATTTAGAACAATTGTCATAAAATTAATCGCTAGACTTGAAAAAATCATTAAAGAAACCATTGATACACAGACTAGGGACCTACAAAATAGCTGTGATGAGTTTAAAAAGGCTATAAAAGAGGTGCATAATAAAGTGAAGCCAGCCACTGCACAGATTGAAGAGGCAGAAAGGAGAACAGGTGAATTAGAAGACACAGTTTTAGAAAAAGAGGAAGATGAGAAAAAGAGAGAGAAATTGATACAGGAGCACGAAAGGAGAATTTGAGACCTGAGCAATACAGTCAAATGGAACAATATCTGTACCATAGGAATTCCAGAGGAAGAAAGAGAAAAATATCCTGAAGGGGTGCTTGATCAAATTATAGATGAGAACTTCTCGAATTTCAGGAAAGAAATAGACACTGAAATCCATGAGACACAAAGAACTCACGTAAGACGTAACTTGAATCAATCTTCTGCATGACACATCATAGTGAAACTGGTAAAATATAAGGATAAAGATAGAATTCTGAAAGCTGCTAGGGATAAAAGGGCCTTAGCAGACAAGGGCAAACTTATCAGAGCACTTACAGACCTATATAATGAAACTTGGAAGGACAGAAAGGAATGGCAGGAAATCTTCAATGTGATGAACAGAAAAAAAAAATATGCGGGCAAGAATTCTTTATCCATCAAGACTGTCATTCAGAATAGAAGGAGAGATAAAGGTGTTCCCAAATAAGCAAAAATTGAGAGATTACATCACCACCAAACCAGCCCTATAAGAAATCCTAAGGGGGACTTTATGAGGGAAATATTGCAGAGACACCACTACAAACATGAACTCTACAGAGAACACAATGAATCCAAACCGACATTTTCCAATAATAACACTGAATGTAAATGGACTGAATGCTCCAGTTAAATGACACAGGGTAGCAGAATGGATAAAAAAATAAAATTCATCTATTTGCTGTCTATAAGAGACTCACTTTAGGCCTGAAGACACCTTCAGATTGAAAGGAAGGGGATGGAAAAATATCTATCATGGGACTGGTTGTCAAAAGAAAGCCAGAGTGGCCATACGTATATTGGACAAACTAGACTTTAGAGTGAAGGCAGTAACAAAAGATTAAGAAGGACATTACATAATAGTTACAGGCTGTCTCCATGAGCAAGAGCTAACAATTATAAACATCTATGCGCAAAATTTGGGAGCACCCAAATACATAAAAAAACTAATCACAAAGAGAAACAATATTATAGATAAGAATATGTTAATTACAGGGGACATTAATACTCCACTTACAGGAATGGATAGATCAACCAGACAGAAAAATCACTAAAGAAAAAATGGACCTGAATGATACACTGGAACAGATGGAATTGATAAATATATTTAGAACTCTGCATCCTGAAGCTAGGGAATACACTTTCTTCTCAAGTGCACATGGCACATTCTCCAAGATAGATCATATACTGGGGCATAAAGCAGCCCTCATAGTATCAACGAATTGAGATCATACCATGCACACTTTCAAATCACAATGCTATGAAACTTGAAAACAATCCCAGGAAAAAGTCTGGAAAACCTCCAAAAAGATGGAGGTTAAAAACCACCCTACTAAAGAATGATTGAGCCAATAAGGAAATCACAGAAAAAATTAAAAAATATATGGAAACAAAAGATAATGAAAATACAAAAATCCATACTCTCTGGGATTCAGCAAAGTCAGTCCTAAGAGGAAAGTATATTGCAATCCAGGCCTATTTCAACAAATTATAAAAAGCGCAAACTCAAAATTTAACAAAGCACCTAAAGGAACTAGAAGGGGAGCAGCAAGAGCACACAAAACCCAGCAGAAGAAGATACATAAAAAAGATCAGGGCAGAAGTAAATAATATAGGGTCCAAAAAAAGAGTTGAACAGATCAATGAACCTGAGAGTTGGTGTTTTGAAACAATAAACAAAATTGATAAACCTCTAGCCGGGCTCCTCAGAAAAAAAAAAGAGAGAACATCCAAATAGAATCATCAATGAAAACAAATCTATTACAACCAATCCCTCATAAATACAAGCAATCATCAGAGATTGCTATGAAAAATTATATGCCAACAAACTGGACAATCTAGAAGAAATGGACAAATTCCTAAACATACATGAACTGCAAAATTCAAATGGGAAGAGATAGAAAGCATGAATAGACCAATAACCAGTGAGGAAATTGAATCCGTTATCAAAAATCTTCCAAAGAACACGAGCCCAGGGCCAGATGGCTTCCCAGGGAAATCTTACCAGACATTTAAAGGAGGGTTAATATCCATTCTTCTCAAGCTATTCCAAAAAATAGAAATAGAAGGACAACTTCCAAGCTCATTCTATAAAGCAAGTATCAGTTTGATTCCCAAACCAGACAGAGATCCAACAATAAAAGAGAACTACAGGCCAATATCCTTAATGAACACAGATGCAAAAATACTCAACAAGATACTAGCAAATCGAATTCGATGACACATAAAAAGAATTATCCACCATGAACAAGTTGGATTCATTCCTGGGTTACAGAGATGGTTCAATATTCACAAATCCATCAATGTGATATATCACATTAACAAAAGAAAAGATAAAAACCATATGATTCTGTCGATAGATGCAGAAAAACACTTGACACAATGCAGCATCATTTCTTAATAAAACCATTGAGAAAGTCAGAATAGAAGGAACTTACTTAAACATTATATAATCAATTTAGGAAAAGCCCATAGCTAATATCATCCTCAATGGGAAAAAACTGACAGCTTTCCCTCAGAGATCAGGAACACAACAGAAATGTACACTCTCACCACTGTTGTTTAACATAGTGTTGGAAGTCCTAGCATCAGCAATCAGACAACAAACGAAATAAAAGGCATTAGAATTGGCAAAGAAGAAGTCAAACTTTTCCTTTTCACAGATGACATGATACTCTACGTGGAAAATCCAACCGACTCCACAAGAAGCTTTCTAGAACTGATCCATGAACTAAGCAAAGTTGCAGGGTACAAAATCAATGTACAGAAATCAGTTGCATTTTTATATACCAATAGTGAAGCAACAGATAGAGAAATCAAGAAACTGGTACCATTCACAATTGCATGAAAAACCATAAGCCACGAGGAAAAAACCTAACCAAGGATGTAAAAGACCTGTACGATGAAAACTATAGAAAACTTATGGAAGACATTGAAGATGACACTAAGAAATTAACAAACTTTTAAGAGTAAACATTGATAAAATGTCATTACTACCCAAAGCAATCTACACATTCAATGCAATCCCCATCAAAATTGCACCAACATTCTTCTCAAAGCTAGAACAAACTATCCTAAAATTCATATGGAACCACAAAAAAACCCAAATAGCCAAAGTAATATTGAAGAAGAAAACCAAAACGGGAGGCATCACAATCCCAGAATATAGCTTCTACTACAAAGCTGTCATCATCAAGACAGTATGGTATTGGCACAAAAACAGACACATAGACCAATGAATAGAAAGAATAGAGAGCCCAGAATTAGATCCACATATGTATGGCCAATTAATCTTTGACAAAGCAGAAAAGACTATACAATGGAAAAAAGACAGCCTTTTTAGCAGGTGGTGCTGGGAGAACTGGATGGCAACATGCAGAAGAATGAAACCAGAACATCTTCTTACACAATACGCAAAAATAAACTCAAAATGGCTGAAGGACCTGAATGTGAGGCAGGAAACCATCAAAACCCTAGAGGAGAAAGCAGGAAACAGCCTCCTTGACCTCAATAGCAGTAATTTCCTACTCAACACATCCCCAAAGGCAAGGGAATCAAGAACAAAAATGAACTATTGGGACCTCACCAAGATAAAATACTTCTGCATTGCAAAGGAAGCAATCAAGACAACTAACAAGCAAACAATGGAATGGGAAAAGACAGCTACAAGTGGCATATCTGACAAAAGGCTAGTATCAAAAATTTACAAGGAACTCACCAAACTCCTCACTTGAATAATGAATAATCCAGTAAAGAAATGGGCAGAAGACATGAATATACACTTCTCCAAAGAGGACATCCAGATGGCCAACAGACACATGAAACGATGGTCAGCATCACTCATCATCAGGGAAATACAAATCAAAACCACAGTGAGATACCACCTCACACCAGTCAGAGTGGCTAAAATGAACAGATCAAGAGACTATAGATGCTGGCAAGGATGTGGAGAAATGGGCACCCTCCTATACTGTTGGTGGGAATGTAAACTGGTGCAGCCACTCTGGAAAACAGTGTGGAGGTTCCTCCAAAAACTATCAGTAGAACTCCCCTATGATCCAGCAGTGGCACTGCTGGGGATCTACCTAAGGGATACAGAAGTGCTGATGCATAGGGGCGCCTGTACCCCAGTGTTCATAGCAGCACTTTCAACAATAGCCAAATCATGGAAAGAGCCTAAATGTCCATCAACTGATGAATGGATCAAGAAGATGTGGTCTAGGGGCACCTGGATGGCTCAGTTGGTTAAACTTCTCGCTTCAGCTCAGGTCATGATCTCAGGTTCATGGGTTCAAGCCCTGCATCAAGCTCTGTGCTGACAGCTAGCTCAGAGCCTGGAGCCTGTCTTCAGATTCTGTATCTCCCTCTCTCTCTGATCCACCCCTGCTTGCGCTGGAATACATACAATGGAATACTGCATGGCAATGAAGGAGAATGAAATATGGCCATTTGTAGCAAAGTGGATGGACCTCGAGGGTGTCATGCTAAGCAGAATAAGCCAGGCGGAGAAGGACAGATACCATAGGTTTTCACTCATAGGTGTAACAGGAGAATCCTGAGGACCATGGGGAGGGGAAGAGGGAAAAAGAGTTATGGAAAGGAAGGGAGGCAAATCATGAGAGACTCTTGAATACAGAAAATGAACTGAGGGATGAAGAGGGAGGGGGAAAAAGAAAGGGGGGGTGATGGTCATGGAGGAGGGCACTTGTGGGGAAGACTACTGGGTGTTATATGGAAACCAATTTGATAATAAACTATATATTTTAAAAATTTGCACAATGCTCATAGGTCTAGCAGGAAAACAAGAGAGACCTAATGGAGAACCAGGGGGAGCGGAGGAGGGAGAGAGAGTTGGGGAGAGAGAGGGATGCAAAACTTAAGAGACTATTGAATGCTGAGAATGGACTGAGGGTTGAGGGGGAAGGGGGAGGGGGGAAAAGAGGTGGTGGTGATGGTGGAGGGCACTTAAGGGGAAGAGCACTGGGTGTTGTATGGAAAACAATTTGACAATAAAATATTATGGAAAAAAATAAAAAAAAATAAAACTGAAAAAAAAATGTGCACAATGACTTGGTAAGACGCATGATTACATACAGACACAGGTACAAAAGAAGAGAAATGATTGCATTAGCAAAGCACAAAGATTTAGTCCCTGTTCAGAAATGGATTCATATAAACTGATGCAGATAGTTTAGTATACAGTTACATGGAAACATCAAGCCAAGACATATGTGCAGATACACACAGTTGCCCTGTGCAAAAGGGTTGAAAACCAGAAGACAGCAAGTATATTGCTTAATATCATTAGGGGTATTACAGGCAGGCTAATGTGCTTGAGAAAAACGTTCTTGGTTTAGTTAATTAAGTGCTTTGCTCATGTTAATAATAACGAGTTGCTTAAGTCCCCCAACACAATCCACCACCCATACTATAGTCTTCCCCAAAGCACTGAATACTAAAACAGATTAACAAGCAAGATGATCTACATACCTAACAGTGCTACAGCTACATCCTATACACCACAGTCCAAACCTTACAACACTCACCACTAAGTTCTAAATTGTAAACCAGAGAACCTTCCACCTATGAGGCTAGAGTATCATGGAGAAAAGACAAAAAATGTGAGGAGAACTAAGCATTCATTTCTCTGGTAGCCTGTACAAATTCCTGTTCAAAGCACGCCTCCACCATCTTGGGGGCAGACTTTTGCATAGGCAGAAGGTGAAGCAATGACTTCTGAGGAATCCCTCTCTGCTCTCAGCACCTATAGTAGAAGAGAGCAGCTTGGTAAATCAGAGCTGATAAACCTTATTGCTATGTACAACAAAGGTGAGAAGGGGCAGTCAGATCAGTAAACATCTTCTCTCCATACTAATTGTTTCTTTGTTAATTAGCAGAATTAACAAGTGATTTTAATGAGGACAATGATATGAATCTATTATAAGTGATAATCACACTCCCTTCATCCACCAGGCAGGCCTCTAAAAAATAAAGGAGGGGAGAGCACATATTTCCACTTTAGCCAAAGCTGGCATCTCAGATCCCATTTTCCCCATGTATAGTAAAAAGGGTCAAAATCATGGCTATCACAGAACATCTGAGCTGGAAGGGGCCTTAAGGAGCATCTAGTACTGACCTGGGAATAGAAGTCCTTGATGTCCAATCTGAATGTACCATGACAGCTTCTGTGAACTTGGGTCTAATCCTTTTTCCTACCTGGATTTCAATTGTACAATCTATACAAAAGAAGTCTGACCTCCAGGGTCCCTTCTAAATTCTGACCATCTCAGATTCTTTGGTATAAGCTTGTTTCCTTTCAACTTGCTGTTTGGAATTCATGTCTAGAGAAGTACAATTAGTCCTTGGAAATGGAAAGGAGAGTAGTGTTTTTCATCAAGTCAACAAATATACAAAGAAGGGGAAAAGTGCAGATACAGACATGCCTACTTGAAACAAGCCTCAAGTATTAAGTCTGAATAAATAAGAGGGGCTTTGAGAGGGCTAGAGGGGGACTTTGAGGGTCTGCTCTGTCTGCCATCTGCTGACCCCTGAATAGGTAACCTTCTATTCATACTTGCTCAATGCATAAGCAGCCCATTGCCCTCAGCCCGGAGTGCTACCATTCTAACGTGGCAGATACAAGGGCAAAGCCCACCCCTTATGCTACACATGTTCAGGTGTTTAGGAAAAAGAAGACAAGGTTTCATCACTGAAGCATAGCATTTACTCTGTGATCATAAAAATAGCAACACTTTTAATCTATAAGCGCTGAGTTTACAAAACACTTTTAGACTTATCCTTTCATCTGTAAAGTTAGAATTTATGTTCTAATTTACAGATGAGAAAATTCTGACTCACAACTGTTAACCTGTCCAAGGTTACACAATAGCTAAAGGAGTCTGGACACAACTGGTATTTTAAGCATACATTCACTGCTCCTTCCTATACCCCAGTCTTCTTCACTCATGATCCTCTTGGTAGTCATTCAACTTCTCCTCCCACTATAGTCCAGCCAGAGGAAAAGAAAACCCTGGGATGAACTCAGGGCCAAAGCAAACTGATGTCCAGCTCCCACCTCCACATCTGCACACAAAATAGGGAAGCAGGTTAAGGTGTGGCACTTAGCTGAACAGCTCTTGGAAAGGAGGGAAAGGAAGACTTTCCCCATCATCTTCATTACTCCTAGTCAGAGAACATTGTGGGTAAGTTTATCAAGTGAAGGAAGTAAAATATCGATGATAAGTTGCCCAGGAAATTCATAGCCTAAACTTATTTTTCCTAAATTAGCTATGACTTGATTTTTCCATTTTACAGTTAACCAAGGCACTTAAGAACCTGGATTAAGGTTATGGGCCACAGTATCCATGAAAGTTGTAAAACCTCTTCTGAGGATTACTTAAGAATATGCTAGAGAAGGAAAATGTTAAAGTGAGGCAATAGCCTTTGGTTAATGGAGGGTAGATTTAATGTCCTGTATGAAAAATAAAGCTCAAGTGGTATAGAATAGTGAAAATAGCAGTGAATCCAGAGAACAAAAAGTCAAAAATTAAAATTAAATCCCAAATCCACCAAATTAATCACTGTGTGACCGTGAACAAATCATTAGCCTCTCTGAAGTTCAGTTCCTAATCTATCAAGTGAAACTAGTAAGAATCACCTAAGATTAGGGGAACTTGTGTGGCTCACTCAATTGAATGTCTCTTGATTTCAGCTCAGCTCGTGATCTCATGGTTCGTGAGATCGATCCCCTTGTCAAGGTATGCACTGATGGCACAGGGCCTGCTTGGAATTCTCTCTCTCTCTCTCTCTCTCTCTCTCTCTCTCTCTCTCTCTCTCTCTCTCTCTTTCTCTCTCTCAGCCTCTCCTCTACTCATGCATGCACTCTCTCTTACTCTCTCTCTGTCAAAACAAACAAATAAATAAATTTTTAAAACTTCCTAGGATTAAATTAAACAAGAAAATACCTTGACAACATCTAACACAGCATGTAGTATTGACTGGCGGATTCTCAAAAATATATATTTGATCAGAATCAGTTTACCCATGTTAAGAAAGAGGTTTGGGTGTCAGGTTTTCAAAGCAAGTGGAATAGTAATGCTCTAGATCTGCTGACCATTTATTTGGAAAGCATTAACATCAGCTCTTATACAACAATTGTTGTCATTCTGATCCTTTATACAATACATATATACAGGGTGGGACCTTTACAAGGACAACCTAAGTCTCCCGTAGCTCCAATTTAGCAATCCCTCAGCTCCCATCTATCTTCATACACCTACCCAACGATCCACACACAAACACACACACACACACACACACACACACACACAGATGAAACATTTCACTTCCGTTCTTAGTAACACAGGATCAGGTTGAAAGCCAGTTATTCATAAAGCTTCACAATCATGTACTAAAAATAAAAGAAATCCCCATTTGGGGGATGCATTCTCACTGTCCAAGAGGGATATGACTTGAGATTTTGGTAATGGCATTTCATAAGCAGCTATTTTTATGTATATTATTGAGATGATTAGTCCCCAGTCAGTGAGATCTTTGAGACCTGAGATGATGTCCTATTTCTCTTTGTATCCTCAAACTTCAGTACAAAGCCTGGTATAAAGTTGGCACTCAGGAAATGTATCAGTGAATAAAAGAATGAGTTAGTCAATTAATGAATGATATATTTACAACCTAACCAGAATGATATTGCTAAGAATTAAAAGGCTCCACAAAGGGTGGATCAAATTCTTAACTTGAAGATGAAAATAATGATCCAAAATCCAATAGGTACTCATTCATTCATTTATTCAATAGCAAATCTGTGCAGTGAGCTTGAAAAAAATTAGACCTATAATCAAAAATTTATGGTCCAAGTCCCGGTTCCTCCTTTTACTATGGAATGTCTCTTAATAGCCTCCAGCCTAAGTTTCATCATCTGTGAAATGGGGATGTTGCTCTATGTTGAGCCTTCCTCCAAGTTGGTTTTGAGAAGCAAAGTAGATAATGTGCTTAAAAGTATTTGGTGAATTTTCAAGCTCCTTATGCTTCCTAGGATTTGAATCATAGGTCCAATGGCTCCACCCACATTTTCCAATGTCTACCACTTTTTAATGTCAATTGGCTATAACAAAGCCAGCCACCATACCTTCTGAAAACCACCTAAAACAGCATGCAATAGGAAAAGGATATACAAATATCCAATAATGTTGTACACTGAAACCAATATAATATTATATGTCAATTATACCTCAATAAAAAATGGGAGGGTGAAGGAAGGAGGGTGCAGGAAGAAGATCTCTTGTCAGCTCTAAGCAACTTTTGGCTTACTTGATTTCTTCTACATCCTGGATATGGTTGCCAGAACAAGTCACTGCTGCCACTGATAAAAAGATCTTACAATATCTTTTAAAGTCATCCAAGAAACATACCTTTTAGATTCAATCTGGCCTTTTTCAGTTTCAGCCAACTGAGGGGCTGGAAGGAAGATTTTGATGGAAGGAGATGGTATAGTAAGAAGTGGAGTCGGATACTGTGCCAGTCATGTGAGACAGGCTGAGGAACTAGAAATGGCAAATTGTAGAGCAAGGGAGGCAGCAACAGACAGACAAAGAGAGCAGTTGCCTGGAAAAAAGGGGTGGCTTGGAGTCTATGGAAAAGCATTCAAAGAGGCCAGGATGAAGGAGAAGCTCAAGGCTTTGTCAAATTTGGGGACTACAGATTTATAGGATGAAAATGAGAGGGACAAGTGTCTCCAAGGAAGTCCCATCCTGTACCTACAATGAATACTTACTAACTGCTAATCTCTCCACTAATAAATTCAGAACTGAAATGGAGAATAAAGTAGAAGAAATATATGTCACTTTCTAACAACTGGCATGTGCCATGGTAACAATGCATGTGACCAGAAACTAAAAAGGAAAGAGGGAAATGAATATATCAAACTGACACTTTCATGCTACTCTCAGCTACCAATAGCAGAAGCATTACAATTTGAGACAGCTGACCCACTGGTGCCAGAGTTCCTTTTCTTTCACTTTTACTCTTAAAAACTGAAAAGCAAACCAAAAGTGATAGAAAAAGAAGTCTTAATAGATGCTGTCTAGAAATGTGGGAGCTAGAAGTGGGTCACCTTGTCATTCCCCTTGGGAGGAAGCCAAATAGGCTTCACCTATCAACTTACTCCCCCATAGACTGGGGTATAGTCCTTGTCTCTTGTGATTGGCCAGTTTGCTCTTCAGTGACTCAGCAGATCTTTAAATATACCCAGGCAAAGAGCTGCTCTGAGACATAGTTTTTAAAAAGTTTTAAACTGTTTGAGGTATTGAGAATGGGTGAAGAAGATCCTTTATAAACATAAGGTTCACAAGAAAATTTCGCACTGCTATAAAGCTCGCTCTCTCCCTATGCTAAGAGGCTTGTTTTTATTCTGGCGACTTCCTTTTGTGAGATGTGTGGAGCACAACGAGGAGAAGGGATGTTCCAGGCCATGGAAGGAGTCAAAAAATTTCTGCTTGTGATTTTGTGGAGGAAGGAGACCAATGTATACAATGGACAGACTGGTTTAAATGTAGGAGCCTCAAACGCCCAGACACTGCACTGAGTCATTCTGTCCCCTGTGGAGGACCATGATCTCTGGCTGAGATGAAGGGTCTTCACTCCTTCTCTTCTCAGACCAGCTCAGTCTTTTACTTTGAAACAAGCATTAATTAGCGAAGATTTCAGCTGAGCTGAGGGAAGTAACTTAATAACTTGCATTACCAAAGTAAATCACACTCTCTGTTATCCACAATGACCTCACTCTTAACATTCCAGCCAAAGCATTTTGGAGACTTGGAGCTTTAGTGGAGGGGAGGAATGAGCAATGGACTGGAGAAAGCCCCATGTACTTCAGTTAGGGTCTACCTGTGCATTTTCTCATGCTCCGCTTGTCCGGTTTAATAATCCTAACAACAACAACAACAACAACCATAACAATAATAGCTATTATTTATCAAGCTTTTATTCTGGGCCAGGCATTGGTCAAAATGTTTTACATTCATTATGTCACTCATCCTCACAAGAATCCAACAAAGTAAGTATTAGTATTTTCATTTAGAAACTAGAAAAGATTAAGTGGCCCAGAACACAAAGTTAATAATTGTCAGGCAGGATTTAAACCAAAGTCTGTCAGATGCCAAAGCCTATGCATGAACCCCAACACATTATACTTTAGCCCTGACTCCAACCTCTCTCAAAAGAGTCTTCAGCCTTTCTGTTGTGTATTAAAAATCCCTAACTCTACAAGATGTCTAAAATCATTGAGATGGGAATTTTGGAATCATTTATAGGCTTTAAATTATTAAAAGCCAGCTGTGGAAATCACTTACTGTGAGTCCAAATATGTGTACTATATACATAGTTTCCAATGATTTTGCCTTCTTTTTGAATGCATTCAATGAGGGTTCATTTACTACTTGTGTAATACTATCAGTGGACAAAAGGGTGTGATGAGTAAGGAGAGAACTAACACTTCAGCATCTATTAAATGACATGCTCTTTATATAAGTTGGGGTTTTTTAATTGTTTAACATTTATTTTTAAGAGATAGAGAGAGACAGAACATGAGCGAGGGAGAGGCAG
Source organism: Suricata suricatta (assembly GCF_006229205.1). Lineage (NCBI taxonomy): Eukaryota > Metazoa > Chordata > Mammalia > Carnivora > Herpestidae > Suricata > Suricata suricatta. The sequence goes on along the minus strand of NC_043717.1, from coordinate 48,487,017 downwards.
AGAAAGAAGGAGACCCAGAATCCTAAGCAGATTTTAGGCTCTGAGTTGTCAACATGCTGCCTGATGCTGGGCTTAAAGTCATGAACCACAAGTTCATGACCTGAGCTGAAGTCAGAAGCTCAACCACTGAGCCACCCTTAGTTGTCCCTAAGTTGTTTCATTTAATAAACGCAATAACATCATGAAGAGAGCCTTCTACAGATAAAGAGGTGGAGGCTCAGAGAGTTACTTACCCAAGGTCATACAGTTGGTAAATGGCTGTGCCAGAACTGAAAGCCAGTTTTAATTGATTGAAAGTTCTTTATACTTTTCCTTAGTCCATCCTCTCTGAGGAACAAAAGACTTTGGAGGTAATAAAGGCTCTCATGATTTGCCTAAGTCCCTGATCTGACAGGGATGGTAAATTCAGATGCTTAGAAGAGTTGAGCAAGTAACTTATGTGAATAAAGCAGGTTGTTGGTGTGTGGGCAAACTGGGAGGTGAACACCCTATCTGGAGGAGCAGTTGCTCCTTGCTTCTGCCTATTTATTGACATGCAGGAATATAGGCCCATTAATGCCAGATATTCATTCCTAAAGCTGGAAATATATTTTTATGTGAAATGTCATCAACTAATTTTATAAACACACACACACACACACACACACACACACACACACACACCACAAAGGCACAAGGAAAACTCATGTGGCCCACCTTTGCAACTTCTGAGGCAGGGAGAAACTACTTTGAGAAAATGTTTTCTTTTCTTTTTTTTAGTGTACTTTTTTTTGTTTTTAATTTTTTTAATGTTTACTTTTGAGAGAGACGGAGAGGCAGAGCACAAGCAGGGGAGGAGCAGGGAGAGAGGGAGACACAGAATCTTAAACAGGCTCCAGGCTCTGAACTGTCAGCACAGAGTCCAACGCAGGGCTTGAACTCACAAACTGTGAGATCATGACCTAAGCTGAAGTCATAAGCTTAACCAACTGAGCCCCCCAGGTGTCTCGAAGAATGTTTTCTTTATATTAATCTGCGATCTATCCTCATTGGCTTTGCCCTTTGGGGTACTACAGAAGAATGTCTAACTTATTTAACAATCCTTCAAATATATTGAGTCGATATTTATATTTACTGCTAGTTGCCTCCCTTCCAACATCCAACCCAGCATCTCAGTTTCTCCGTGCTTTACAAGAGGAGATGCCCCATGAATACTGGGGTTGATTGCAAATATAGCCTAATCCGAATTTAACTGAGCAAGACTATCACTTCCTTTACTCTGAATCTCTTATTTCTATTAATGGAACTTATGATCTATCAGTTGTTTCTGAGCAGTCACTTAATACTATTGATCCAAAATCACTTAATAAAAAGTACTTGCAGAATACCTACTATGTGCTAAGTGCTAAGTTATGTGTTTTGTATATTTTCCACAAGATATCCATGAAATTATTTTTTCTATAAAAGAGGGTACAATTTAGGGATGTCTAGGTGGCTCAGTCAGTTAATTGTCTGACTTTTTATTTTGGCATGTCCTATCATCTCACCATTTGTGAGTCTGAACTCCCATTGGACCCCTTGCTGAGCATGGAGCCTGCTTGGGATTCTCTCTCTCCTTTTCTTTCTGTCTCTCCTCCACTTGCTCACACACTCTCTCTCAAAATAAATAAATAAACTTTAAAAACAAATAAGGGTACAAGTTAGGAAGATATATAAGACATTCATAAAAATAATTTTAATTTAAGGAACTAAGTACCTTATCTATGGAGAAGGAAAAATGGGATAAATGTAAAAGATATAAAGCATTGACTCTTGACTTATAACCTAACAACTTTCATGTCATTTGATCCTTTCCTGCCCCAAAACTTATGAACTAGAGATTTCTAGAGCTAGATTACAGACGAGGAAAGTAAACCCTACACTCTTCCAAACATATGATGTCATAGATATCACTTCTTAATGGGTTAGGGGATGAGAAATTTTATCTTGTAGGAGACTGTATTTGAGCTAAGCTTAAAAGAATGGATGATATTTTTTTGGTCTTTTGATTTATTTTTTTCCATAATATTTTATTGTCAAATTGTTTTCCATACAACACCCAGTGCTCTTCCCCTTAAGTGCCCTCCACCATCACCACCACCTCTTTTCCCCCCTCCCCCTTCCCCTTCAACCCTCAGTTCATTCTCAGCATTCAATAGTCTCTCAAGTTTTGAAGATTTTAAAATTGGGATAGCCTCAAAGCCAAAGGAATTATGGGAAAAGCATCAAGTTCAAAAAATAAAAAAGTAAGGATGGTTTAAGAAGACAGTGACTAGATTCATTTGGCTGGAGTTGAAGATTTTTGTAAGGGAATTATAGAAATTGAGGCTGGAACAATAAGCCAGATCATGAAAAGCCTTAAACACCAGAGTTAAAGAATTTGGACTTTAACCTATAAGCAGACAAAAAGGAGATACAGTCTCAAACAAGCATTACCTAACTGTGTAACAAGGCTTCTTCTGTGCTAAGCATTGAGAATAAAGAGATAAATTAAACTCCATAGAATTTCAACTCTCAAGGAGCTTATAGACTAATGTACAAAATACTTACAATACTATATCTGAACTTTGAGAAGGTTAACCTGATGGGATGAATAGCATATGAATCAGAGAACAGCAGGGAGTACTAGAAGGAGCGGGCAAGAGATCACTGTACTAATCCAGGTAAGAGGTGGTAAGGATCTGAACTCAGGTAGAAGGAATGACTGAGAAGATTTTGGGAACCAACAATACACCATTTCATTACACTAATTTCCAAAGACTCTGATAGAGCTTTCCCCAGACACTGTAGGATCATCTCCGATGGGAAACTTTGTACTTGGAAGAGTAGAGTTGTCCACAAAGAAGAGCTTATGGTATTCAATTCCATACCTGACCAGGCATGTTTTAATCAACCCGGCACCTCAGCAAGGTCTAGCAAGTGTTCAAAGCAACTACACACCATCTGAAAATATGAGTCTGGTTATGATTTTTGGTCTAAAATTAGGTAGTTGATGGCTGAAATGAATCAGTCTAATTTGTTCTTTTGTCTTTAAAAGGCTGATCAAATGGATTTTTTTAAATGAACAATTGGAAACTCCCATAGACTACACGTTTGTTAACCTTTGTATTTTTAAACAAAGATGAAAGAGAGGAGGAGTAGGTAGAGTAAACAGACCCAAAACATTTGGAGTCCTTTCTGCACCCAAACATCAAATATCACTTTTACTCCCAACTCTCGGTTTGTGCGACCTCTTCATTCAATTAGAAATTAGGCAATGCTTTAAGAGAGGTGGTAGAATATGGAAGGCTGGGAAAATGCTTTCTCTCATGTACTGACAACTTTCAAAAGAAATGCCTAAGTAGTTATCACTCATATGAATAGTAAATTCATACCTTCTCTTATTTTTTACTTTTCATTATTATTGTTTTTATATTTCAGGGCTATTATACCATTTAATCAGGAATTTATTTTATTTATTTTTTATAATAGTTTATTGTCAAATTAGTTTCCATATAACACCCAGTGCTTCTCCCCACAAGTGCCCCTCACCATGACCATCACCCCCTCTCCCCCTCCCCCTCCCCTTTCAGTCCATGGTTCCTTTTCAGTATTCAGTAGTCTCCCTTGATCTGTGTCCCTCACTCTTCCCGGCTCTCTTTCCCCCTTCCCCTCCCGCTGGTCCCCTGCCAGGTCTCTCCTGTTAGACCTATGAATGCAACCATATGGTATCTATCCTTCTCTGCCTGACTTATTTCGCTTAGCATGACACCCTCAAGGTCCATCCACTTTCCTACAAATGGCCATATTTCATTTCCTCATAGCCAACATATACAAGGAGCTCACTAAACTCCATACACAAAAAATGAATGATCCAGTGAAGAAATGGGCAGAAGACCTGAGTAGATACTTCTCCAAAGAGGACATCCAGATGGCCAACAGGCACATGAAACAATGCTCAGCGTCACTCATCATCAGGGAAATTCAAATCAAAACCACACTGAGATACCACCTCACACCAGTCAGAGTCGCTAAAATGAACAAATCATACATTCTTTTAAAAAAATCTGGAGAGGAGCAGAATCTTGTAGCAGCCTGATTATGTTTTCACAGTAACAAAATGTTATCTGACAACAACATTCACGAATTCTCAGGGATCCTGCTCTACTCATTTGAGCCTAGAGTGACAGAAGTAGCATGTTGTTGTATTGTGAAGTTCTTTTTATTTAGGGCAAATGCTATAGATTGATATTTTTTTCCTCACATTTTTGTGTTCTTTTTGTCCACTGTCTGGAAGGAGATGTGTTCTACCCATTTTCCCCATTCTCTGTGCAATGTTGCTGATGCATAACTTTTTTTTTAAGGTAAAGGATAGGGGAATACAGAAAGAAGAATAGAGGGATACAAGTGTCAGTGTGAGAAGACAGCCAGAGTGATACAATGCAAAGAAGTCTGGTAGTCTGGAGTCTCAAATTCAAGCTCTGGTTCTGCTACTTGCCATGTGAACTTGGGTAAGTACCTTTCCTCCTAAGCTCCCTTAAAAGAAGCTGGTGTTTTATAAGGATAAAAGTTGCACAATGTTTGAAGTTCAGGCACTATGTTTTGTATTTAAAAATGTAGTATGTCTAGTACCCTTTCCCCTAAATATATTGGAAAAGAATATAAGCTCTGTAGAGCTAACTGCCTAGGTTCTAATATAGGCTCTTCCACTTAGTTGTTCTATAACCTTGGTCGTATATTTTACTTAATTGTTCTGTGTCTATTTCCTCTTTAGTGGCATGGGAATGATAAAAGTACCTACCCCAGGGAGTTACTTTGAGAATTAAATGAATTAACACATTTAAACACATGAAAAACAGTTCCTAACTTCAAAAATTCAGCTATCGTTTTTCTTAACTTGTGGCCCTCCTATTTAAGCAGGTATTGAATTGCCCAGGTTTGCACTGGGGTTTGAGATTTTCAACCACTTTGGTATCTCTATGCTTTTTTCAGTAGTTTCTACAGTTCTACTTTCCAATTCCTATTGTAAATGATCAGCTTCTTCCTATGACCCTCTTTGTGTCCCTCTGCCTCCCTGTAATCCCCAGGCACTCAGCTATTTGGTGAGGATCAGTAGACATTAACAGAGGCAGTCCACAATTAGGTCATCCAGTAACCAGTCTTTTGGGGTGGTAGTAGTGAATGACTGGCTAATCTGAGAAGCTGCTGGTGTTACACAGTGGTTAGAACCTTGTGGTTATAAGCCAGATTTCCTGGGTGTGCACACAAGCTCTGCTACTTCCTAGCTGTGTGACTTTTGGGCAAGTTACTTAACCTCTCTGGGACAACTTACCAAGTTGTTGTGAGAATTAAATGAACTAATATGTGTAAGATGCCAAAATTTGGCACACAATAAATGCTATCATTATTATTGCTCTTATTATAATTCTTTGATTTGAGTGGGGAGTCACTTTTCCAGTATAGATTTTTCCAATGAAGGAACAGATGGTTAACCCTAAGAACAGACTATGACTAAAAGGCACCAGCTCTGTATGTGACTGTGGTCAAGTTCCTTCCCATCTCTGCACCTCAAATATTACATCCGTAGAATGATCTAGCTGGACAAATAGGTTCCATGAATACTAATATTCTATGATCTCAGGCCATTTCTGTTCAGATTCTCTGTAGGTTCCAGATATGATCAAAGCTCAGTAACCTTTAAAAATCTGCTTACTGTGTTTTTCACAGATAAATTATTTTGTCATATAGTTCAGGGAAAACATAATTATAATATTTTGATTTGATAGGAGGCAGCAGCCAATTTATGTGGTGTTTTGATTTTGTATTCACTACTTAGTTTAATTGCCTAGTTTAAGGTTTGGGTAGGAAGAAGAGATCCTCTCTACCCCAAATGAGGTTCACAATAACACTGAGAATAGAAGCACCTAGTTGGGATCCAGGAAAACTGAGTTGTGCTCTAACTCTGTTGTCAGCTTGTTGTTTCACTGTAGATAAGACTCTCTCATTTTCTAGGCTTCCATAAAGTGAAAGAGGAAGGAGGTGAGGGCACCAAAGGCCTAGGTGATCTTTAAAATCCTAATTAATCTTAAAGAGCAGGAAATCTGAGGGCACTGTGTGAAAATTGCAAAGAAGCCATCAGGATGTTTGTCATATAACTTAAACTTTATACATCCAAATCAAATTCTTGATTCCTACCCCCCTCACATAATACATTTTCTATTTACATTCTTCACCATCTCAGTAAATGGTAATCATATTTTTCAAATTGCTCAGCTCAAAAGTTTGGCAAACAGTCTTGACTCCTCTTTTTCTAATATCGGATTAGAATTATTTAATTAGAATCTTATTAGAATATTATCTAATATCTAATGAATATCTAATCTGACATTAAATGCTGTTGGCCCTCCCAACAAAACACATCCAGAATCCAGCCACTTCTCACTTCTTCCACCATTACCACTCTGGTCTAAGCCACCATCACCTCTAACCTGGATCACTGCAGTGAACTCATCTACCTGATACCCTCTTGCTCCCACAGTCTCTTCTCTATACAGACGACAAGTAAGCCAACAAATGTATATAATATCAACAAATGGTAGATATTATGAAGAAGGATTCTGTTAAAGTGAAAGTCAGATCACATTACTTCTCTGTTCAAACCCTTCCGACTTTTACTCATATCAGAGTAAAAACCAAAGTCATAATTAACACCCGTGATGCCCCACTTAACTCTGATCTCATATAACCCTCAACTTACCTAAATCACCCATACAGGCCTTCCTGCTGTCCTCCATCACACCAAGTACAATCTTATTTCAGGCCCGTTGTATTTTTTGTTGCTTGTGTCTGGAATATTCTAACTCCAGATATATCTGTGGCTCACTTCTTCCTTTCCTTCATGTCTCTGCTCAAATATCACCTTCTCAGTAAGTACTTCTCTGACCAACAAATATAAAACGGTCTTTCCCACTATGAATCACTATCTTCTGCAATGTGTTAAGTTATTCTTCATGACAGTTATTGTGTCTCTTCTCACTACACAGTAAACTCCACAAAGGGAGGAATTTTGTCTGCCTTGTTCATTGTTGTATCATCAGTGTCTAATATACACTTTGGGATACAATAAATGTTCCATAAGTACATGCTAATTATAACATAGGATGGCAAGATTATTATCATCCAGAAGCCTTATACAAACCAATCCACCAAACTCAGCCTGGTGAGTGAATAAGAGACTCCAAAAGCCTTACAAGCTTTACCAGTTTCTATTGCTGACACCAGTAAAGGTTGTTTTGCCTCTCTGAATCTCTTATTTCCTATGCTTGACATGAGAGAGACATATAATAAAAAAGAAACACGTGATTTAAAGAAGAAAGAGTGAGACTGAGATCCTAGTTCTGGCACTTTGAAGCTGTTTGACTTCAGACCTATTACCTTATGTCTCTGAACATAATATTTACAGTGGTAGTAACAACAGAATAAGAGTATGAAGAATATTAGACCTCAAGTCTGGTTACATGTATAAGGTAGAAAAGAGGATGAAATGCAAGAGTGGGATAGGAAACTGATCTGGAAACTGTAAAGTGCTACTAGAATATATCCAATGTCATACTCCCAGCTCCACATTCATAAAGAGGTGTTAACAAATCAGTGTTGCTTAAAATGTTTTGCACTTTGGGAAGGGACATCCCAGGTAATATACTAAGTGCCACAGTAACTTCTTCATTGTTTGGTAGTAGGTGACTTTGGCCCAAGTTATCCTGTTGACTCCACCAAAGGAGCCAACTATTTCTAGGGAAATTTTACCACAGGACACTTGCAGTCCCCCTAGTGGCCAGATGGTGGGAATACACTTCCACAAGCAAAGAATCTACTCAACCAGAGAAAATAGAATCCATGATTAAAAAGGTAGGTCATTTCAAAAACCTACAGCACATAATTCAACAAAGCCATTATAAAAAAGTTTTCATGAGCTCCTTACTCCTATAATTGATTTTTATTTTTCTCTTCCCTCCCTAATCAATACCCTGAAATCCCATTTATACAGAAACTCAAAGCAAACCATCATGATCAATGGAAACCTTAAGAGCAGAGTAATAATTCTTAATCTAACCACCACACTAGATATCTCCAATGGATCTCATCTCAAAATTAGACCCATAAATCACCCTCAAATTTAGTTAATTCCTCATATTATTACAAACTTGTATAATCAATGATATACAATGTGTTACTAGCATGTGCAATAATATAACCAAAAGCACTGAGGAAGAAACTAATAACTAACTTGACCAGGATGGTACTGCTGAGAAAGCAGAAATATATTTCAATCCCTTACTTGAGTTCACTCATTATTTTTACAGAGGTACCAGTTCCTGGTATTTGAAATATCCATCAAGACCTATAATCTATTGCTAGAATTCAATCATGTCTCCACCTAATAAAGGATGAGAGGCAGCCCACATGATCCATTTCTTTTCCAAATGCCTACCTTTTAAAAATTTGTACCATACAATCCAGTATCTCATCATACTGGCATCACAGTGTTGCCATTCTGTTTTGTGTTTGTTGTTGTTTTTTAATGGGTATAAGCTCCCTGAGGGAAGTGACTTCAAGATTCTTCCTGAATTGTGTGTCTCCTTTACTCTGATCTCTTTTAGGACACATGGAAGCATATAGCAGATGCTTAATGAAAAGTGGTTGATTGATGCTTACTTTATAAAAAAATTACTTTAGTAGTCTCATCTCTAAAGACAGCTAGGTCATGATAGGACCTTTTGTTCAGTGTCTTGGAGTTTGCACACTATTATCAGGACACAATAGCTGTAGCTGACTAGATATGACCCTGAGCTTAGAGTGTTAGTGAGGTCAAAGTTCAGTCCCTTCATAGGTAAATTGTATCTCTGATTGATGATTATAGAGTACCTCCCTGAAAAAAAGCTATTTCCTCACTTAGAAATACACACCAGAAGGGTGGCATTTACTTTATCCAAAGGACAACATGTAAAAACAAAATCTTGACTCTAGGTGTTTACACAAAGCTAAATATAAGTCAAATATAGCTAGTTATTTCTTTGGCCTAGTTTGCATTTGTTACCTCGTCATGTTAGTTTTGTGTGTATAAATTATTATTATTATTCCTCATACCCTTGCTAATAGTTTCCAAATCCAAATACTATAAAGAAGACTATTAACTGCATACACCTTATTAGGTTTCTTTCCTTCTGTTCTCTAAAGACCTGATAATTTTAGAAACATTCTTCTATTTATCTAGAAAAAGGCTTGCATTACCAATTCCAATTTACAGCTGAGGAAAATTGAGAACAGAGTCCCTATGCAGCCTTCATATATAATGAGACAAAGTATGCTTTAACTTTAGTACAGCAACAGAAACCTTCTGCCTCTAAGGTCCCAGAGGTGTTCAGATCTCAGGTACTTTCAGCAAGGTTGCATGATACAAGATCAATATACAAAAATCAATTCTATCACTATACATTGGCAATGAACAATTTAAAAAGAACACAAAGAAAAGAATTTCATTTATAAATGCATTAAAATTTAAAGGTTTAGAAATAAATCTAGCATAAGTGTAAAATTTACACTCTTAAAAACTACAAAACATTGCTGAAGAAGAGCTAAATAAATGAAAAGACATCCCATGGTCATGTATCAGAAGATTTAATACTGATATTAATCTCCCCAAATTAATTTACAGGTTCAGAGCCATCTCTCTCAGAATCCCAACTGGATTCTTTGTAGAAATTGAAAAACTAATACAGAAATTCACTAAAAAATTAAATAAAAATTAATTCATTAAAAAATTAATACAGAAATTCAAGAGATCCAGAATAGCCCCAAAAAAAGAAAATCTTAAAAAAAGAGCAAAGTTGGCAGATTCACACTTCTTCATTTCAAAACTTACTAAGACCTAAAGTAATTAAGACAATGTGGTACTGGTAAAAAATCAGTGAAATAAAGTTCAGAGACTAGATATAAAACCTCACATTTATAGTCAACTGATTTTACACAAAGGGTTCCAAGACAGTTAAATGAGGAAAGATTCAACAAACATGCTGTGGTAATTATACTATTTGTTGATATCTACATGCAAAATAATGTGGTTGAACCCCTATTTATGTTTTATTAGTTTTATAAAAATTAATTCAAAATTGATGAAAACCTAAATTTAACAGGAAGGAAACCTAGGTTTGAATCACTGTGACTTAGAGTAAGCAAAGCTTTCTTATATTTGATAGTAAAATCACAAACCACCATGAAAAAAATAGAGTGTACTTGATCAAAATTCAAAATGTTTGTGCTTCAGTGGATGCCATCAAGGAAGTGAGAAGACAACTCACATAATGTGATAAAATATTCACAAATCATTATTTGTTACAGCCCTGTATCCAGAATACATTAAAGAAACTTTTACAACTCATACTTAAAAGACAAATAATCCAATCAAAAATAAGCAAAAAGTTCTGTGTACTTTTTCAAAGAAGATATAAAAACAACCAATAAGGATATTAAAATATGGTTAATATTATTAGTTATTAAAAGAAATACAAATCAATATCATTTTGAGATATCACTTCACATACACTAAAAAGAGCTATAATTAAAAAGACAACACATATTTGCAGGATGTGAAAAAACTGGAACCCTCATATATTGCTAGTAAAATTGTAAAATGATACAGTTAATTTTGAAAACAGTTTGGGAGTTCCTCAAAAAGTTAAACACAGAGTTACCATATGATCCTGAAACTCCATTCTTAGGTATGTGCCCAAAAGAATTAAAATCATTATGTTCACACATCCACAAAAAATTTTATATGAATTTTCATGAATGTACATAGCAGTGTTGGTTGTAAGAGTCAAAAAGTGTAAATAAATGTAATATCCATCAACTGATGGATAGAAAAAAATGTGATATACACATATAATGTTACATTATTTGGTTATAGAAAAGAATGAAGTACTGATATGTGCTTCAACATGGATGAACATTGAAAATATTATTTTTTTATATTATTTTGAGAGAAACAGAGATGGCACAAGTAGGGAAAGGGCAGAGAGAGAGATGGAGAGAGAATCTCTAGCAGGCTTCATGCTGTCAGGCCAGAGCCTGATACAGGGCTCAAACTCATGAACCTGTGAAATCATGACCTGAGCTGAAACCAAGAGTCAGATGATTAACAGACTCAGCCACCCAGGTGCCACAAATATACTATTCTATATGAAGGAAGCTAATCACAAAAGATCACATATTGCATGATTCCGTTTTTATGAAATGTTAAAATAAGCAAACCCATAGAGACCAAAAGTAGATTGGTAGTTGACAGTTGCTCAGTGTTTGGGGAGGTATGGTGATTACTATGTGATTAAAATATTCTAAATAGTGGTGATAGTTGCCCAATTCTGAATATCCTAAAAACCATCAACTATACACTTTTAATGGGTGAGACAAAATAATATATATATATATATATATATGCATATGCATGCATATATATATACATATATATATTTCAATAAAACTACTATTTAGGATGTAAAATAAAACTCAGTTACTACCTGATGTAAATTGGCAGCATTCTCAAGTAACCAACACTTTAGAAATTTAAGCTTATTTGCATGAGCCACTCACAACCCTAATGTGGCCTGTAGGTTGGCAGCAGGAAATGGTTTAAGAGAGAAGAGGTGGCAGCACCCATAAGAGTGCAAGGAATTGTGCATAATTCACAGTCCTATCATTTCTGTGCAACAGCCACTGAAGGTAGCCCTTACAGAGCAACAATCTAAAATAACCTCAATCATTTGGGGCACCTGAGTGAGCATCCAACTCTTGATTTTAGCTCAGGTCATGATCCCAGGGTGGTGGGGTCAAGCCCCATATCAGGCTGCATGCTAAGAGTGAAGGTTGCTTGGGATTCTCTTTCTGTCTTCTTCCCCTCTCCCACATGTTCATCCTCCCTCTCTCTCTCTCTCTCTCTCTCTCTCTCTCTCTCTCTCTCTCTCTCTCAAAAAGTAAATAAAAAGAAAATAATTAAAGAAAAGAAAATTAAAAAAAATAGGAGCACCTGGGTGGCTCAGTTGGTTAAGCATCTGACTTCGACCCAGGTCATGACCTAGTGGTGTGTGGGTTTGAGCCCTGGGTGGACTCTGTGCTGACAGCTCAGAGGCTGGAGCCTGCTTTGGATTCTGCCTCTCTGCCCCTCTCCTGCTCATACTCTGTCTCTCTCTCTCTCAAAAATAAATAAACATTAAAAAATTAAAAAATAAAGTTAAATAAAATAAAACATCCTGTAACGGGCAGGAAGCTTGGAGAAAAAAAAGCTAAGAAATGCTGCTTTAGAGAAGTATTTCCACATGGTAAACAAATGTTATAAAAAAATATTTCTATACCCTCAACTAGCAAAGAAGTGTTCACTAAGCATCCTCCTGGGCTATTCAAACTTTCATGAGTGTTAGTGAATAAACTATAAGACATTGGGTATTTTCTTTGAAAAGGATACTATAAATATAAGATTTCATAATTCTCTCCAATATGACAAATGCCAACCAATACTCATAACTGTAGAGAATTTTATGAGCAATGAAAAAATACTCAGTGTTGTATTTAGGATGAGGATAACTTAACTCTGAATTCAACATTTCATAAATTGATGGAATGCTGGTAGGGGAAGTCTGAAGTAGAACAGTTTCTTCAATATCTATCTTTGTTTTCAAATGATTAATTTACATATAGCATCAGCATATTTATTAGCCCAGCTAGTAAGCACCCTCACACACAGATTAGGTATTTCTTGTGAAAGTATTGTGGATATCTGACCCAGCACTGTCTCAGACAGGAGAGGGTCCAGTTATTTTCAGGCATTGCAAAAAGGTTGCCAAAGTGGACAGTAAACAGAGACAGAGATCAAGAGAGAGGGACAGCAACTAGCAAAATATTTCATTAAATCACCAAGTCCTCAAGACTTCTAGTTCAGCTCCCACAGCAACTGTTGAATTAGACTCCAACCTCAAGCTATAAAAACCCAGATATTAATTCTGCAATTCCCTCAAGTCATCTAGCCTTAAAAGAGGTGTTAAGGCTGTTCCGACCAGTTACTCTCCAGATTAAAAACTAATTTTTAGGAGCTAAGTACAGGGGTAATGAGGAAAATGTCTTGGAAAGTAGAAAGAAGTATTTATGCTTCCATTTAGTTAAAAGCATGAAAAGAAAGAAATGAAAGAAAATCCAGGACAGGCAGCACTTGAGGAAGCTGCAGACAAAGAGAAAATGGTGGAGGTAGGGGGTGGGGAGAAGTTTCCTTTTCCCTCTCTGAACAACCTCCAAAACTTGACTTTTGTTTCCTTTTCATTTTTCAGAATAATAATAAGTTTGGTTATAAAATAATCCCCTGCTTATTATACTCAGCCTACATTCTGCTCCCTGTTTGAACAGACTTCCAAATGAAACTGGTGGTGTTGATATCAACATGGAAAAAATAATAAATTTGTTCATGTCCCTAACTGCAACTCATAGTCCCACCAAGAGGAGCCACAGTATAAGTAAAGGTCAGAGACCTACGGATTCCTTGTTTTAAATGTGTGTATGCACACCAGATGAGAAAATTATTATAAAAAAGAAAACCCCTTAAAAAAGAAAATTAAATATGCCAGCAAATTCAATATATTATATCAAAATTTACAATTCAAAGAATGGAAATCTGATGAGGTAAAATTAGCGCTAGCAAGAAAGTGCCCCAAAGTGACCTTGCAATTGGAAGGCTACAAGCTTCTTGGAAAATATCTCTCACTGATGTTAACCTTTGGCTGAGCTAAAAGAGATACTCTGTGGACAACAAAGAGAAGTCTTCCATCAGTACATCTTGCTCGTATTTCCAAATGGGGTACCACCCAGTGTGGCTATTTGGCCCTCTGGTTCTGATCACTAGTACCCAGATAGAACTCACTAGTTATTTGCTGACAATGGAGAAAGGATGCTTTTTTACAACACACTGACTCTCAAGGCCTATGGACAGAAAGCGTCAGACTATTTTAGTCCCAAAGCAAAATTCAGCTTTATAAAACAAACTGCTTCTTGCAAAATAGTCATTAAAATCTGTCTGATAATTGAAGATGGAAAGGGGTATTAATAAAATGTCTCCTTTTTAAATAGCTCATAGAGAAAAGCAAGATTTGTCAATCTCAAAGCACTACTAAAACAGTACTTATTATAAAGGCCAGAACAAATTATCAATAAAAAAAATTAAAATGTTCATTGTGTATCTGTATAATTAATTTAAATTTCAACTCTAATTCCAGCAGGCTTCCCTGGGCCTCAACTCCCAAGAATAAATATTTTTCATATTATTGTACTGCTTGATGGAATATAAAGGGTCCTGCTTCTTTCAAGTGGGCAGGTAGTTAATTAACAAAGTTGTACTCTTGTTTGATCTCTGAAAGAAGACAGCTCTTTTAAATATCATGAGGATTGCACACTAGCCCCCTCACTTTTTATTATTCCTTCTATTCAAACCACATGCTAAATTAAGTTGTTATTTTTTTAAAGGACCACCTTCAAGCATCTCCCCTTCCACCTCTCTTTCAGCAGAAATATTGTAGATGTATAAGAACATAGAATTATCCCAAAAGTTACTAAAAGTTACCCCCCCAACCCACTAACTAATGTATATTAACACACACACAACTGGAAAAGGGTGAAATCAACAAATTGGAAGCCGCTAGAATTTTTAGATTTTTTAACTCAAATTTAGCACATAATGCGTGCATAACAGGCAAGGTGGAAGTTCTGGCTTTGGCTTAAAAATTCCCTTGCCTTTCACCAAATCACGCCCCAAAAAAGTGAGGGAAAGAAAGATAAAGTAATAAAATGTCAACTTTTAGATTGGGATTGGTTATATTCTGATGAAATTGATACATTTTCAAAAATGGACTCAACAATTTTCTATACCCTAGAGATTAAAATTCTTTGTCAAGTCAGTTTTCTCTTTCACTATCTCTCATAACCAGTGCTGCAACCATAAATCAGGAAAGATTAATAATCTTTTACTTTCTTTGGATACTGCTAAATTCTCACTAGTTAAGGCCACTAATTTAAGCAGGTCTTTCTAACAGGGAAATGTTTCCACTAAGAGCTAAGAGAAAATAACCTTACTGCACACCTGATGGGAAGAACTTTTTATTTTATATAGCTAGTTCCTGAAAATCTCAGTTTATATTTACAAAAAAACAAAAACAAAAATAAACTAACAAAGAATGCATCCCTTACCAAATATGTAGAGTGCTCCCTTTTATCCCTATTAACTGAGTTAGTTGTTAGGTGGGTTGTGGGGGATGCAGAAGAGAAAAGGTTTCAGTTTAGCATCAAGGTATGTTAAGAAGCGCCTTAGACATCCACATCCTTCAAAAAAGCTCACAGTAGAAGTAACTAGCAACAAGCCTAGGGAAAATAAAGTACCCTACCAAATAAGTCTGTTTTTATAAAATGAAGAAAACATTTTATACCACAGTATAACCACATTCCAAAAAATTTTTTTTAATCCAAACTAACTGGAAAATGTTTTGATGATATAAATAAATCCTTTGAAAATCCTGTAAGCCAAACATTAAAAATATAATAGTAGGATGTAAAGCCAGGTAAGAAGTTGTTTCTTTAATAGCTCAGAAAAGATTATTTTATGAAATGATATCCTCCTCTTTCTTTCCTAACACTATGCTTTCAACCTTCCAAGAACAGAAGCATCAATGAATGGAGGCACACTGTTGGATTTAAGCTGCCAAACACGTTAAGGCTAACAAAGAATTCTGAAAAAGTCACAGATAAAAGACAACAGCCATAGAAAAAGAAAAACAGAACAAGATACAAGTCCAAGGGGACATCAGTACCTGGCACACCTGAGGAGTTAGTTCCTTAGTCAGTATTCCCTGCTTCACTGAGATAACTAATATCTCTGTTTGCTGGGGAAAAAGTCTTCAACATGATCTCCGAAAAGCTCAATAAATGTGGGAAGAATTTTTAATAAACAAGATGAAATTGATCATTTTTCTTATGTCCTAATTAAAACTCATGGGCAAGATTATGGCTCATAGATTAGAGGTAACAGCTCATGTTTTAAAATGTAAGCATGTCTAATGTAACATTGTATGTCAACTATGATTTAAAAAATGCAAGCATGTTCTTAAAATGAAGGAATGTATTGAAGAGCCCCACTCCTCTCTCCCAAAAGCAATTATTGAACACACTGATATATCAGGAAATCCTTAAAAGTTTTTTTTCCAACATTTTGTAAGTCAGACTCATGTCTGGCTAAATTATTCATTAAAGGAATATTCTTTTTATGGATTTGATACCAACTTGAAATAAAGGACTGTATATATGCCATAGTCCCTGTAGAAAATAAACACTTTATAAGAGAAAATCGACTCAAGCAGTTAGTTCCAACATGGTCAACCTGTGAGAGCAAACACTGCTCAGTGTTTTCCAAGAAAGTTGTCCTTTGGTTTTCCTCTACTTTTGCCTGCTCTGATTGTGCCTGATTGTATTCTCTCTGCTGACTTCTAGCTCTGGGGCAAATCCTCAGTTATTGCCAGGGAAGGGACTTCACCCCATCTTCACACAGCAGCCCCGAGAACCCAGGGAAGGTCAGACCTTCTTCCCCTAATCCTATAGTTCCATTTTATCTCTTTTGAGGAGGCAGACTGAGAAAAATTGGGGCCATTCTTTTTGCCTTTAACCTGCCAAGAACCGCCAAAAGCTGGAGGGCAAACCCTAATACACTCTAAGAGGTGAAACTGCCCATATTTCCTGCCCAGGTTCTCAGATTTGGGAAGAGGGAGGAGAAAAAGTACTGGAGGGCTTAAGAGCTTTATTTCTGAAGGTAGTCCTTGCTCTTGGATTTCAGCTTGGAGCCTTCTGGGCATGGAGCACCCTGAGGTATAAAGGATTTTAAGAGACTGGGGGAGGAAGAGTGTTGTTAAGGTATTTGAAAGGGCACACACCAGCACCCAGGGCTCTCAGTGGCAGGGACTGGGTCACACAATGGGGGTTCCAAGCACCAAGGTCAAATCTTTGGCAGGCTACAAGTACCCAGAAGGCTCCAGATTCAGGGTAGCCCTTTTAATGAAACACTGCTGAGCTCTCACAGGGCAGAGTGTTCCCTCAGGTAAGAGAGGATAGATACCCCAGAATGCCAACTAACTCTAGATTAAAAGACATTTCTAGGAGGAGAAACTTACCGCATGTCCCCATAGGGTCCCGAGTAGCTCTCCATCCAAGGGCCCATCTCGCTTTTGACACAACTGGGACTTGGATAGGGCATTCTGCTCACAACACCGCCAGGATACCATACATCAGGTGGAGGGAAGTCACCTTCTTGGCTTGTCAACCCCTGAGGTGGCCTAGTGTAGCTATAGGGGGCCACAGACCCTGACTCGCCTGTGCTGCCGCCTCCACTCTCACCACAGGGCCCATACAGCTGGCTTTCTTCTGCTGTGAAGAAAGTATGCCAGGAAGAGGAGGCAGTGGCTGACGGTGAGCCTGAGCCGGGTCCCGTTGCACCTCCACCTTGAAGGCTCGCCAGGTCCCCATAGCGGCATTGTGCAGCTGTGTCTGCCCAGGTGCTGCTATAGTCCAGAGGGTTTTCCAGCTTGATTCGGGCGTGAGGATGGGAAGGGGATGGAGGGGGCGGTGGCCCGGTCAGGGAGAGCTGAAAGTTGTAGTAGTCGCGACTCTGATAAGCTGCCGCTTCATCTAGTGCTCCAAACTTGTAGAGAGATAGGGTGGAGGGCATCTCAAGTGTTCCGGAGCCCCCTGCCTCACTGCTGCCAGAACAGCCCAGGCTGTCGCCATCCAACCCTTTGGCATAACCTGCCTTGAAAGGGGAATACTCAGCAGTTTCCTCGGTGCCCTTGCCCTGGCCGTCATCCAGCACAGAACCTTTGCATTCCGCCAGCGGGGCGCAAGGACACACAGCGGATGGACCTACCAGGAGCTGGGCATACATGCAATCCCCCCGAAGCTGCTCCCCAGGACTCAGATGTTCCAATGCCTCCACACCCAAGCCCATGGACACTGACACTGCCTTACACAACTCCTTGGCGCTGTCTGAGATGGTTGAACTGCCTCCTAGATAACTGTCCTTGGAGGAAGTGGGGGCACCAGCGGCCTCCCTTGCTCTCCCACTGCTGCCGCCTTCAGATACTACCTCCTGCTGCTGCTGCTGCTGAGGCCGCTGCTGCTGCGGCTGTTGCTGAAGGAGTTGCATGGTGCAGGCCTCGCTCAGGATGTCTTTAATATCGGTGGAACAGCTACTTAAGCCCGGGAAAGTGGGGCCCAGCAAGGACAACGTGGATGGGGCAGCTGAGTCATCATGGTCCGGTGGTGCTGGATGCTGCTGCAGCCCCTTGCCGATGGCTGAAGCAGCTCCAGGCTCTGGAACGCAGCCACTCTCCGGATGGCCCTTGGGGGCTGACTGCTGTCGTGAAGGCTGTTGTTCCTTGTCCAGGGCCAGGTAGCCGGTGGAGCCTCTGCTCTGGGCTTGGGGAGAGCCATCCTCAGGCTGCTGCCGCCGCCGAGAATGGGTCTCCTGCTGCTGCTGCTGCTGCTGCTGCTGCTGCTGCTGCTGCTGCAAACGGGCGCTGGGAGGTGCTGTGCTCGTGGCCTCAGGGTGCCTGGGGCCCGGGTTCTGGATCACTTCTCGCACGCTCTGGAACAGGTTCTGGAAAGCTCCTCGATAGGTCTTGGACGGCGGCCGAGGGTAGACCCTCCCTAGCCCTACCTGCACCTCCATCCTTGAGCTTGCCTGACTCTTCCACCTAATTCCTTTATCCTGCTTCCCCTTTTCTAGCTGAGAAGAGTTCAACAGGCTGCGATGCGGTGGTTACTGCAGCTAGATGCCCACCTGTGCGAAGCTCTTGAAAAGAAAACTTGCAGGAATAACCACGCAAAAGCACTCTGACAGCCTCAAAGTCTCCAGCACAGGAAAACACGCGCTGGACACGATCTGCCCTGTTAATCTCACAGTCTGTTACTGAAATCTTGGGACGGTATTCAAAAGATGCCCAAGTCTTGAAGGAAACAAAACAAAAACAAAAATAAGGAAAACCTTCTGCCTTCCAAATTCAGTATCCACTGAAGCAGGTGCAAATAAGAACCGGGTTATTCTCTCTCTCTCTCTCTCTCTCTCTTTTTGGGGGGGTTGGGGGTTTTGTTTTGTTTTGTTTTGTTTTGAAATGGTCTACTGAAGCCCTGACTGCCCTTTCATTGTTTGGTCTCAGGGCCTACAAACTGGAGGTAGGGGGGTGGCTACTGCGTGCAGAGGGAGCTGGAAAGGGAATGAGGGGAATCTGGGGGCCTGTCCCGTGTACAGCCTAACTAGCCAGGTCACAGCTGCAGTGCTGAAGCGGTTCACCGGTCGCCTGTCTCCCCAGAGCTGTCTTTGTAACGTGCAGCTAGCTTGCTTGCTCGAAACCAAAGGGAGTTACCTCTCTGCAAACTCGGGCTGGCAGCACAGGGCCAACTGGAGAGGGGGGAGGGACGGTTAGGGGGACGGGCCGAGAGGAGCAGTCGGAGTAGCTACCGGAGAGAAGACCCAGGAGGGGGGATGGGGCGGGGTGGAGGGGAGGAGGACAAAGGCAGCCTTCAGTCCTACCCGGCACTTTCCTTGCTTCCTCCGAGTCTCTAGCTGCTTTTAAAAACTTCACCGAAGAGGAAAGGGCAGCTCTGTGGCGGCTGCTGAAGCCGCCGCGCAGCAAGAAGCATAGGCAGTCGCGGGAGTCCTGCTGGGGTTGACGCGGTATGTCCCTTCAGCTCCTGTCCCGCACGGGAGCAGCTAGCTTGGTCGCTTTCCTCTTTTGCCTCTTCTGCCTCCTGGCTTGCTGAGGACCCTCCAGCTCTCCTGGCACCTCGGCTCACTGGGATCTCGGAAGGGGCACTGGAGGTGGAGAGCAAATGCAACAGTTTGCTAGTTGGGGCCCGCCCCCACCGGGCCCGCCTCCCTGCCTTCCCCACCTCCTTTCTCCCTCCCCTCCCCTTTCCTTCTCTCCCCTCCCCTTTCTGCGCTGTAAAGCCGAGAGGCTTTGGAGAAAAGAGTGCTGGCGCAGAGTGGGTGAAGGCAGGAGAGAATTGTTCTAGCTCTGGAGGACTCTAGCTCTCTGAATACCTCATACTTTCAGGGACCAGGCTTTAGTTGCCAGGGAGAAGTACTCTAAATTTTAAACTCTCAGATCCCATCTCATTTTCCTTCCATCACTTTAAGAAAGATCAAGGGACACTGTTGATTATTACATAAATTACATGCTTATACCATCTTTTTTCATTCTTTTCCTTCTTTTTTCCCTCTTTTTCTTCCTCTTTTCCTCCTTTTCTTTCTCCTTCTTCTTTACAATTTCTTAGCAACCAAATTAGCAACCTGTGGTTGCTCTCAGGACATTGCAGGTGAGGTTAACTTTTTATCATGGGCTTTCTTTGCAATTTCAAGGGAGTTTTGTTAATGTAATGTTTCCTACCTCCTTGCTTTGGAAAGCCAGGATGAAATGACCTTGGAAAGCAGTGGACATTCTCTAATGCTTATTTTATTTCCTAAATATCTCATAAATCTCTTCACTTTTCTTCACCTCTGCTACTTCGAACCTAGTTCAAGGCACTTTCCTTTCTCACTTGGACCACTGTAAATGGTCTTTCTCTTTTCACTCTTACTTTTTTAGAAGTCAGTTTTGCTTTGAGCAGCCAGCGGGATTTTAAAAATTAAGACGTAAGTTTTTAGATTAGGTTAAGGTTCCCTATATATATGCCTCCTGCACCCATACATGATAGCCTCTCCCATAATCAACATCCCCAACCAAAGCAGTGCATTTGTAACAACTGATGAACTTACACTGATACATCATAATCATCCGAAGTCCATAGTTTACATTAGGGTTCACCCTTCGTGTTGTGCATTCGAACAGTTGTAAATTGGCATATATCCATCCTTATAGTATCATACAGAATATTTTCATTGCCCTAAAAATATTTTCTCCAAATATTTATCCCCCATACCCCTTCCTGGCAACCACTAATCATTATACTATTTCCATAGTTTTACCTTTTCCAGAATGTCATTTAGCTGGAATCATACAATATGTGGACTTTCTGATTGGCATCTTTCACTTCGTAATATGCATTTAAGTTTCCTCCATGCCTTTTCATAACTTGATAGCTTATTTCTTTTTAGTATTAAGTGAAATTCCATTGTCTGGACATACTACAGTTTATTTATCCAATCATCTATTGAAATACAACTTGGTTACTTTCAAGTTTTGGCAATTATGAATAAAGTTGTTATAAGTATTTTATGTAGGCTTTTTGTGGACATGTTTTCAATTCCCTTGGGTGAATACCAAGGAGCATGATTGCTGTACCATGTAGTAAAAGTATGTTTAGTTTTGTAATAAACTGCAAAACTATCTTCGAAAATAGCTGTACCATTTTATATTCCCACCAGCAATGAATGAAAATTCCTGTTGATCCACATCCTCACCAGCATTTGGTGTTGTCAGTCCAGATTTTGTCCATGTTTTGTCCAGATTTTGGTCATTCTGGTAGTGGTATCTCATTGCTATACGAGATATGCTGTGAAGAATGTGTTTTCATATATTTATTTGCTATTGATTATCTTCTTTGGTGAAGTGTCCCTTAAAGTCTTTGGCCCATTTAAAAAATTTTTTTAACATTTATTCATTTTTGAGAGAGAGAAACAGAGTACAAGTTGGGGAGGGGCAGAGAGAGAGGGAGACACAGAATCAGAATTAGGTTCCAGGCCCTGAGCTGTCAGCACAGAGCCTGACATGGGGCTTGAACCTACAAGTGGTGAGATCATGACCTGAGCCCAAGTTGGAGGCTTAACCAACTGAGTGACCTGGGAGCCCCTCTTTGGCCCGTTTTTTAATATGGTTGTTTGTTTCCTTATTGTTGAGTTTTAAGGGTTCTTTTATATTTTGGATTACAGTCCTTTATTCCAAGTATTTTATCCTAGTCTGTAGTTGTTTTCTCATTCTGTTAACATTCATTATAATTCACAGAGCAGAAGTTTTTAATTTTAGTGGAGTCAAGTTTATCAACTACTTTTTTCATGGACCTTGCTTTTGGTGTTGTATCTAAAAAACATACCCAAGGTTATCTATGGTTTCTCTTATGTTATCCTCTAGAGTAGTTTTGCATTTTACATTTAGTCCTGTGATCCATTTGTCAGTTTTTGTGAAGAGTGTAAGATTTATCTAGATTTTTTTTTGCATGTAGCTATCCAGTTGTTCCAGCACTATTTATTGAAAAAAACTATCTTTGCTCATTATATTTCCATTGCTCCTTTGTCATTAATCAGTTGATTATATTTATGTAGGTCTATTTCTGAGGTTTCTATTCAAGAGGGATTTTAAAAAACAGCATAATTAAGTTATTAATGGCATACAATAAAATACACATATTTAAAGTCATACTAATTGATAATTTGGGACATATGCATACACTCATGGAACCATCACCGAAATCAAGATAATGAAAATACATATTATCCCAAAAGTTTCTGTTGTGTCCTTTTTTAATTTCTCTCTCTACCTTTCCTCACACTCCTCTTCTGGCAATCAATGATTTGCTCTTTGTTACCATAAATTAGTCTTTATTTGTCAAAATTCATATCAATGGAATCATCTTTTTTTTTGGCCTGACATCTTTCACTCAGCATAATACCCTTGATATCCATCCAAGCTCTTATATGTATCAGTAGTTTGTTCTACTTTATTGCTAAGTAGTATTCCATTGCACGGATGTACCACAGTTTGTGTATCCATTCACTTGTTGATGGCATTTGGGCTTTTTTACATTTTTAGCTATTACAAAGAAAATTGCTGTGTATATTTATATGTCTTTATATTGACCTATATTTTCATTTCTTTTGACTATATATTTAATAGCAGATTGAGTGAGTCACAAAGTAGATGTATAGTTACCCTTTTAAGAAACTGCCAAACTGTCTTCCAAAGTGATTATACCATTTTACATTCTTACCAGTAGTTCCTCCAAACTCTCACCAATACTTAGTATAGTCAGTACTTTTAATTCAATGTGTAGGTGTTTTTCATTTAGTTTGCATTTATCCAATGAATAATGATGTAGAGAATTTTTATGTGCTTTTTGACATTTGTATGTTTTCTTTGATAAGAACTTGGCTCAATTTTTTGCCTATTTTCAAAATTGTGCTGCTTGTATTTTATTATGGAGTTTTTAGTTATTTATATATTCTGGATACAAGTTCACCATCAGAAATATGATTCCTTAGCATTTTCTTTCAGTTTGTAGTTTGTCTTCATTGTCTTACCAGGGTCTTTTTAAGAGCAAAATATTTTAATTCTGATGAAATCCATTTTATCAACTTCTTCATGTATGGATTATGTTTTTGGTGTTAGATCTAAGAAATCTTTTCTTTTTTTAACCCAAGATCTGAAACTGTGTTTTTAAAAACCTGTGACTTGTTTTCTAGAAGCTTTATAGTTTCCAGTTTTACCTTTATTTGGGTTTATGATCCATTTTGAGTTAAGTTTTGTATTTGGATATTCCCTTTTTTGTATATAGATGTCTGTTGTTTCAGTACCATTTATTGGGAAAAAATATCTTTTTTTTCAATTGCCTTTAGACTTCTGTTAATAATCAATTGTCCACATATGTTTGTGTAAAGCATTCCTTTTTAAAAAATATTTTATTGTCAAATTGGTTTCCATATAACACCCATTGTTCTTCCCCACAAGTGCCCTCCTCCATTACCACCATCCCCCTCCCCCCTTTCAGTCCTTGGTTCCTTTTTAATATTCAATAGACTCTCATGTTTTGCATCCCTCTCTCTCCCCAACTCTTTCCCCCCACCTTTCCCATTCCCATAGTCTTCTGTTAGGTTTCTCCTATTAGACTTATGAGTGCAAACATATGGTATCTGTCCTTCTCCACCTGACTTATTTTGCTTAGCATGACACCCTCAAGGTCCATCCACTTTTCTACACATGGCCAGATTTCGTTCTTTCTCATTGCCATGTAATACTCCATTGTATATATATATCACATCTTCTTGATCCATTCATCAAGTGATGGACATTCAGGTTCTTTCCGTGATTTGGCTATTGTAGAAAGTGCCACTATGAACATTGGGGTACATGGGCTCCTATGTGTCAGCACTTCTGTATCCTTTGGATAAATCCCTAAAGGGTTCTTTTTAAAAGTTGCATCTGGTCATATTATTCTTGTATTTAAACTGTGTCTCTGGATTTCTACTGTTCTTAGTATAAACATCCAAATCTTTAAACAGATTCTACATGATCTAATATGTCTACCTTTCTGATTTCATCTCACACCACTTTTCTTCCTGCTTTCTTTAATGTTGTTGTTGTTATTTATTTATTTATTTTGCAAACTGGTGCAGACGTCTGGAAACAGTGTGGAGGTTCCTCAAAAAATTAAAAATAGAAGTACCCTATGATCCACCAATATCGCTACTGGGAATTTATCCAAAGGCTAGAAGTCCTCCTGCTTTCTGAACTCCATTCACACTGGGTTTTATTTCGAGTTCCTCAAATGTCTGATAGCCCTTCCTGCCTTTGTATATGCTGTTCCCTATACCCAAAATGATAGTTCATCCTTTTCCCTCTTAATACAGTTAATGCTTATGCATACAGAACTCTCAGGAAGAGACTTCCTGACCTCGTAGGCTAGCTCAGGTTGCCCAATCACCCACCTTTTAATATGTTTTAATAGTACCCAATATTTCTTTTTTGGAGGACTTCTCACAAATACAATTAATATTAATTTTGTATTTACTTATTTAATATTTATTTTCCCCACCAGACTGGAAGTGTGTTTCCTGAGAACAGGGACCATAGTATTTTTGTTCATCATGGGGTCCTTAGGACTTAGCTTGGGATGACACATAGTCAAGTTCCCAATAAATAGCTGTTGAATAAAAAGATAACTTCCATCTACACAAAATTAAAATTCTGTTTCCAAACTAGGAGTTTGGCTTCAAGGGTGGGGAGAAGGTTGCAAAAAACACCCTGTGGTTTCAGCACGTTTAGTAATGTAATAAACCTTTCCTCTACCTATAAGTATAAAATCCCTCCAAATCATACATTGAATACGTATTTTTAAGCACTTACTGTTTGTCAGGCTCTGTGATAAGCACTGGGATTCATTGATAAATTGTAGACTCTCTTAGGAAGTTATTCAGAGTCTAGGAAGGAGAGTGAAGAATCATCTAAAAATATTTGAAGTGCATTAGAAATGAGGAATGGAGCTTATGAATACACCTCAAAGTTCTTCTCTCTGCTGATTTGTGGATGTTTGCCATTTCTTCTACTTGGAGAGTTATGAAGGATTACTTTACATCCCATATGTTCTTCCTTTTCCTCAATGTTGGAGCCTCCATGTCATCCTTTCCCATAAATATAACCCCAATCCCTCACCTTGACTACCCTCTTTCAGGCTATCTTCAACAGAATCAGAATCATAGGGTTAGGTCTAAAAGGATAACTCCTTATTGTTCCACTGCCCTATATAACCTTCAATTACCTTAACTAGGGGTTTCAGATCCAAATGTGTCATAAGTAATAAAAGAAAATGGATAGAACCAGTCATGAGATACACAAAAGGTAAGGTGGTGGAGGCTGTGGCCAGCTGGAGAGTAGATACCCCATCTAAAAGGGTCAGCCATCAAATAACTCCAACTGGTTTTTGCCAGGCAAGAATGCAGCTTCAGTATTTCAGATGTTCCATCGTTTTTAAGAACAATATTCCAGTCTTTAATGTGAAATCTGAATTTTATAAGAAGTTGACAACTAATTCAATTAGTTTTAAAACATCATGTAAACCAATTTTTCAGCACCCCCCTCAATTAAAAAAAAAAAACATGTCCATGGACAATAATTCGTTGGTGGGCTGCCAATCTGCAACCTCTGGCCTACAGGTTCAAGTCCAAGTTTGTAGCCTAGACTTTATGTTCTATCACAGTTTGGGGTGCCTGGGTGGTTCAGTTGGTTAAGCGTCTGATTTAGTCTCTGGTCATGATCTTGCAGTTCAGGGGTTCGAGCCCCGCATCGGGTTCTGAGCCCCAGCTCAGAGCCTGGAGCTTGTTTCAGATTCTGTGTCTCCCTCTCTCTCTGCCCTCCCTTTGCTCGCACTCTGTCTCACTCTGTCTCAAAAATAAATAAACATTAAAAACATTTTTTAAATTCTATCAGGGTTAGGCTTTAATGCTTATCTGTAGCCCTTTCTTCAATCTTGTTCTCCTGTCAACGACCCACCTCTTCAACCACATCAGACTTTCTGAGCTCCCTCTGAACATATCCTATACTCTGTAGTCTATCTACCTTTGGGTCATGCTTTTTAATTTTACAGGAGTGTTATTACCCCTTTCCCTTATGACCAAATTTAGTGTATTTTTCAAAACACAGTTTACATATTGAGTTCTTCGGTAAGTATCCCTGGATTTATCAATCATAATTTACATTACATTTTATTTTTATCTTTCAAAAATACTTATAACCAGAATACACACACACACACACACACACACACACACACACACACACAGAGAGAGAGAGAGAGAGAGAGAGAGAGAGAGAGAGAGAGAGACAATATCTTATAAGCCTTCCTCCTCTACCAGGCAGTATTCCCCACTTTGTGCATTGCCTTTCATTAATTTTTCATTCGTTTAACAAATGTGTGGATCTCCTACTATGTGTAGGCACTCTACTGGGCACTGAGACTAAGAGCTTTAAATGCTCCATTTAACCAAGATATAGGCATAAAATGTTAAATGTAAGCAGATTTAAAAAGTGGTATGTGAGAGAACTTTGTCCACACTTCTGCTATTTGACTGCTAACAATGATAATTAACTAGGAGCCCACGGTGATATACTGGCATTATAGGTCATTAATAATTGCTTACCTTTGTACAAGAAACCAGGTGTACAAGAAGCCCTCTATTTTTTAGAAGGAGGAACTGAAGCTCAGAAATATTAAATAATTTGTTCAAGGTCAGACAGCTTATAGGAAACATGGCCAGTACTATGAATCAAGATATTTTACCACAAAACAACTGACCTTTTACTACTATGCCTCAACTGCCTCTCTCTGATGCTCTGGTGAGGTGCCCTGTTCATCTATAACATACAGACTCGACATTAGATAAACAAGAGCAGGATTGAATCTATGGTATAGCAAGGCATTTTGTAACAGATTTTACAGTTACATCTGATGAAGAATAAAAATACTTTTCACTTCTATTTATGTGCTATGTGACCTCTGGCTAATCTCCAAGTTATGGCCTTATTTGACTTTTTTTAAAGTGAAGATAATAATAATTTCCTTCTTGACAACTTTTTGTGAAAACCACAAACAAAAGAATGCAAAGAAAATGTGTAATAAGAACTAGCATAAAAATGTGTCCATAATGATCCAAAATGTATATTATTTGTAATGCTTACAACAGTTCTCCAAGAAAAAGTATTCTTGTTTGTCATTATTTCCATTTTTAAAATGACAATATTGAGATGGAACTAGAACTTGAAGCCTGCTCTGTTTGACACAAAACAGAATGCAATATTGCCTCTCAGGCATTAGGCAACAGTTAATTACTGGTATCATTGGTATAGTGCTATTTACTTTTCAAAATGCCTAAGGATGTTTGACCTCAAGTTCAGGTGCCAGGGATAACATTTGGAATTCAAAGTTTAAACTCTGCATTTAAAAGGTTTCAAAATAAATGAAGCAGAGGTCAACCGTTGGAATTCATTTCAGCAAGACCCCTTTCTGTCCCCACCCACATCTTATGCTTCCCCAGCAGAAAGGCCCTATCCTATACTACTCTGGAAATGTCTTTGACAGCACTTGTTGCTAAAAAACACATTTGTAGATGGCAATGTACAGGAAATCTTGGTTCATATTTGTCTCAGCTTTACCAGGTACTGAGGAGGGAATCAAGAACTTCCAAAAGGGAAAATGACGATCAGAGTACATATGTCCCACTTATGGAACTTTAAGAATTGAATACTGAAAAGGAATCTAGGGTTGAAGGGGGAGGGGGAGGGAGAAAAGAGGTGGTGATAATGGAGTAGGGCACTTGTGGAGAAGAACACTGGGTCTTATATGGAAACCAATTTGACAATAAAGTATTTTTTAAAAAAATAATGCAGTGTTCTAGGGAAATCAGAGTTAGTCCAAAATACATACTTAAGATCACTGTTATCGTCCATAGTAGCAGAGCCTCCCTGTAGAGTTCAAATCTAGGAGAGGTGAACCACTGAACAACTGTCATCAAATCCATGTATTTCTTTGGATTAACCAAAAGGGGGGATGCTTTCACCCTATCTCTGTGATGTCTTCACAGTTTCAGGCTCTGAGAGCAGCGACCTTTGCATAGGACAATATGGTTTAAAAAGAATATTTGCATATAATATCTCAGTCGGTTTTCATAGCAGCTTTTGGAATTAAGCAGAGTGTGCATGATTAGGTCTGTTACACAGAAGAGGAACCTGTCCTCTGAACCTGATATGATATGCCAAAGGTCATTTAGCTATTCAGATGCAGAGAAATATGGGTCCAGAATTCTCCTTTGTTAGAGTTTTGTTTTCCATACCAGAATTTTCAGTTATTAGTCCCCCTCAACAAGTAATCCCCTGTCCCCAGAGACACAGATTATGAGCACTTACTGAAAACTTTGATTAAGCTTGGACTAGCTCTGTCCAAAAATTGGGATAAATTCTCCAGAGTCATTTCCTGACAGCTGCTTTTGGGCATGGGTGACAGTGAAGTCACAAGGGGGTATAGCTAAGGATGTATTATACACTTTCTTGCTACTACCTTCCTCTACATGACTTCCCCTCAGAGAAGTATGACCTACCTATATCACAAGCCTCTGAGAAAAAGCCCCCATCCCATAGGTTCCACCCTGACCCAGGTAAGCTAACTCCCTAGAATATCATGAATCAATCTGTAAACATCAAAAATTTCTTTAGTTTCTGGCCGAGTTAAAATGTAAATTAATGGAAGGAAGAGGCATCATTGTCATACCTTAGAAAGTGGATTTATTAGTAGAAATTCTTATAGTTTACCTAATGAGTCACAAATCGTGTTTTGGTATTTGTCAGTTGAAAATATGTTACTTTATTTAAGTAGATGATTCAAAGTTGTGTATATCAGAATTGTGAATTATTATGATCAAAGCCATAGAGGAGGTTATGTTTAAATGAAGTTGCTTTTACAGCACCAAAGACTTAATCATCCATTTCCTATATAAAAGGTAGCTACTTTTTTGCATGGATCTCAAGTATATTGTAGTATTAAGCAGGCTGTGTTTTAGCTTATGGACAAGTAATAAATTGTATCATGTATCTTGAATGTATCATAGATAAGCTGCTATATAACGACTGCCACTTCAGATAGCTGTGAAATTAGGTGATTAACTAGTTGGTACTTAACCTTCTAATTTCTGTATAAGTCTAATTACATGAAATAGAAGTTGGGGTTTTGATTTTTTACTTTGCTTTTCTGTTTGGAGTGTAATTGTAACTACTGTATTGTAAATGATAGATAATAATTGCATATGTTAAAAAAATAAATTGTATTATATTAAAAAAAAAGCCATAGAGGAAAGCAAATAGTATTTTCCAACAGACCAAAACCGATTACATTCTCATAGAACTGCAGAGGATACTGATTTTGGTTGTTTTTCTTCCTGAATCGGCTTAAACCCGAGATTAAAGTAGATTCAAACAAAATAATCAAACACTAGCTTATTACCAATAACCTCTTTGTCGCCTATCTAACATTACCATTCCCTAGTCACCTGCCTTCTAGTGTTGGCCAAATTGCAATTACATGTGGTATGGCAGTGCCCAGAAAACTTGTTGCAAAGCTGTTAAAAGCAGCTCCTGTCACAGGTAGCAAACCGGGATAGGGACATGAACACAAAAGTAATACAGTATTGCAGGAGCATTTGTATTTTATCATCAGATTGAAAGAAAGGGTCTCATATAGAAATAACTAGGTGGTGATTGTCTTATCACCAGAGTGTATGCAACAGACTATAATGACAGCTAATATTTATTACAAATTTATTATGTGCATGCCAGCATTTTAAGAACCACATGTAAGCCAACTTAATACTAGGAGTGCTTACTCTGTGCTCAGCCATTCTTCTAACAGCTTTATGCAAATTACCTTATTTAATACTCACAAAAATCTTATTAGAAAAATACTATTATTGTATATATATATACCACATCTTCTTGATCCATTCATCAGTTGATGGACATTTAGGCTCTTTCCATGATTTGGCTATTGTTGACATTGCTGCTATGAACATTGGGGTACATGTGCCCCTATGCATTAGCACTTCTGTATCCCCTGGGTAAATCCCTAGCAGTACTATTGCTGGGTCATAGGGGAGTTCTATCGATAGTTTTTTGAGGAACCTCCACACTGTTTTCCAGAGCGGCTGCACCAGTTTACATTTCCACCAACAGTGTAGGAGGGTGCCCCTCTCTCGACACCCTTGCCAGCATCTATAGTCTTTCGATTTGTTCATTTTAGCGACTGTGACTGGTGTGAGGTGGTATCTCAGTGTGGTTTTGATTTGAATTTCCCTGATGATGAGTGACGCTGAGCATCGTTTCATGTGCCTGTAGGCCATGTGGATGTCCTCGTTGGAGAAGTGTCTATTCAGGTCTTCTGCCCATTTCTTCACTGGATCATTCATTTTTCGTGTATGGAGTTTAGTGAGCTCCTTGTATATGTTCGCTATGAGGAAGAATGAAATATGGCCATTTGTAGGAAAGTGCATGGACCTTGAGGGTGTCATGCTAAGTGAAATAAGTCTGGCAGAGAAGGATAGATACCACATGGTTGCATTCATAGGTCTAACGGGAGAGACCTGGCAGGGGACCATCGGGAGAGGAAGGGGGAAAGAGAGCGGGGAAGAGTGAGGGACACAGATCAAGGGAGACTACTGAATACTGAAAAGGAACCATGGACTGAAAGGGGAGGGGGAGGGAGGGAGGGGGTGATGGTCATGGTGGGGGGCACTTGTGGGGAGACGCACTGGGTGTTATATGGAAACCAATTTGACAATAAACTATTAAAAAAGAAAAATACTATTATTACTCATATTTTATAGACGAGGAAGGAGAAATTCAGAGAAATACAGCAACTTCTCCACGAATATAAAACTAGTGAGAGAGTCAGATTTGGAACCCCTGAAACCTGGCTCTATAATTTATGCTCTCTTGGCCATGAAATAATACTTGCATATCATCTGCTTGATCCTTTTCTCATTGAAAAATTCCAGAAACTCTCAATGAGTAACTTGACCTTTTCTCAACACCTACTATGTTCTAGGCATGCATACCCTCGGAAACAGCACATTAGAAAAATAACATAGTCCATTCTATTTTGTTAAGAAATCAGAACAATTAGGACATGTTTATTATTTTAGAGATTTCAAAGCCTTTATCCTCATCTAATCCTAAAAACAATGCTAAGAAGGTATTTCTATCTTCACTTTACAAATGAGAAAACTGAAGCTCAGAGAGATTAAATTACTTTCTTTTTAAATGAAAGTTACAGTTTATTGAGGGATTACTATGTTCTTGATACTATTAATGGTACCCAACTTATTTTTTTCAATTTTTATTTATTTTATTTTATTTTTATTTATTTTTTAAGATAGTTTATTGTCAAATTGGTTTCCATATAACATCCAGTGCTCTTCCCCACAAGTGCCCTCCTCCATTACCACCACCTCTTCTCCCCCTTCAACCCTCGGTTGTTTTTCATTATTCAATTCTCCCAGGTTTTGCGTCCCTCTCTCTCCCCAACTCTCTTTCCCTCTTCCCCTCCCCCTGGTCCTCCATTAGGTTTCTCCTGTTCTCCTGTCAGACCTGAGTGCAAACATTTGGTATCTATCCTTCTCCACCTGACTTAGTTTGCTTAGCATGACACCCTCGAGGTCCATCCACCTTGCTACAAATGGCCATATTTCATTCTTTCTCATTGCCATGTAATACTCCATTGTATACCACATCTTCCTGATCCAGTCATAAGGTGGTGGACATTTAGGCTCTTTTCATGATTCGGCTACTGTTGACAGTGCCACTGTGAACATTGGAGTACATGTGCCTGTATGCATCAGCACTTCTGTATCCCTTGGGTAAATCACTAGCAGTGCTATTGCTGGGACATAAGGGAGTTCTACTGATAGTTTTTTGAGGAACCTCCACACTGTTTTCCAGAGTGGCTGCACCAGTTTACATTCCCACCAACAGTATAGGAGGGTGCCCCTCTCTCCACACCCTTGCCAGCATCTATAGTCTCTTGATTTGTTCATTTTAGCAACTGTGACTGGTGTGAGGTGGTATCTCAGTGTGGTTTTGATTTGTGTTTCCCTGATGCTAAGTGATGTTGAGCATCATTTCATATGCCTGTAGGCCATCTGGATGTCTTCTTTGGAGAAGTGTCTGTTCATGTCTTCTGCCCATTTCCTCACTGGGTTATTTGCTTTTTAGGTGTAGAGAGTTTAGTGGGTTCCTTATATATTTTGGATACTAGTTCTTTATCTGATATGTCATTTGCAACTATCTTTTCCCATTCTGTCGGTTGCCTATTCGTTTTCTTGATTGTTTCCTTTGCAGTGCAGAAGCTTTTTATCTTGATGAGGTCCCAAGAGTTAATTTTGCTTTCATTTTCCTTGCTTTTGGGGATGTGTTGAGTAGGAAATTGTTGCGGTGGAGGTCAAGGAGGTTGTTTCCTACTTTCTCCTTGAGGGTTTTGATGGTTTCCTGTCTCACATTCAGGTCCTTCATCCATTCTGAGTTAATTTGTGTGTATGGTGTAAGAAAGTGGTCTAGTTTCATTCTTCTGCATGTTGCTGTCCAGTTCTCCCAGAACAACCTGCTAAAGAGGCAGTCTTTTTTTCCCAACGGATACTCTTTCCTGCTTTGTCAAATATTAATTGGCCATACATTTGTGGGCCCAGTTCTGGGTTCTCTATTCTATTCCATTGGTCTCGACAGGGGTGTCCACTCTCACTACTGTTGTTTTACATAGTGCTGGAAGTCCTAGCATCAGCACTAAGACAACAAAAGGAAATAAAAGGCATCAGAATTGGCAAAGAAGAAGTCAACATTTCACTTTTCGCAGATCACATGATACTCTACATGGAAAACACAATTGACTCCACCAGAAGCCTTCTAGAACTGAACAATGAATTCAGTAAAGTTGCAGGATACAAAATCAATGTACAGAAATCGGTTGCATTTCTATACACCAATAATGAAGCAGCAGAAAGAGAAATCAAGAAACTGAGCCCATTCACAATTGCACGAAAAATCATAAAATACCTAGGAGTAAACCTAACCAAGGATGTAAAAGACATATATGATGAAAACTATAGAAAACTTATGAAAGAGATTTAAGAAGACACCAAGAAATGGAAAAGCATTCCGTGCTCATGGATCGGAAGAATAAACATTGTGAAAGTATCATTACTACCCAAAGCAATCTACACATTCAATGCAATCCCCATCAAAATTGCACCAGCATTCTTCTCAAAGCTAGAACAAACTATCCTCAAATTCGTATGGAACCACAAAGGACCCCGAATAGCCAAAGTAATATTGAAGAAGAAAACTGAAACGGAGGGCACACAATCCCAGACTTTAGCCTCTACTACAAAGGTGTCATCATTAAGATAGTATGGTATTGGCACAAAAACAGACACATAAATTACTTTCTTAATACCACACAGTTTGAAATTCTAGAAATAAGACTTAATCATCTTCCCACTCTAGATAGAAACTGTGCTTTCTTAACTGCTGTATGCCATACTTCATGAAGTGATGATATCAACCACCTTGGACTCAGAATCACTGTAGTCAAATGCTATAACTGTGGCTTTAAGTTTATAGGTGTTGCCACTCATGTGGCTAGAGGAAAAATTTTGACTTTTTAAAGCTGCCATCTCTATCATTGAAAATCACTAGTATAAAACCAAAGGACCTCAACTTGGGCTGAGACAACAAAGTTCATGAATGATCCCAAATCATAACACCTTGATATTTTTCTAGGTCTAATATTGACCATTGATAAGTCTTTGTCATGTTTTGTTCCTCAGTTTCTTTTTTTAAATTTTTTGCATGTCTTTATTTATTTTTGAGAGAGACAGAGCATGAGCGTGGGAGAAGCAGAGGGAGAGACACACACAGAATCTGAAACAGGCTCTAATATCTGAGCTGTAAGCACAGAGCCTGACGTGGGGCTTGAACCCAGGAACTGTGAAATCATGACCTGAGCTGAAGTCGGACCCTTAACTGACAGAACCACCCAGGCGCCCCTGTGCCTCAGTTTCTGTAGGTCTCTTAAACATGTCAGTAGCACATGACCTATAAATTCTGTCATTAAAAAATCATATATCATCAACTAATAATATAAATAAAAGCAAAAAATATGCCCACAATGGTAGGATTGTGTGAATATAAAAGGTCACTAATGAATTGTCTTTGGTTTTGATAAGTATGGGACTTTTACTAGGTAGGAGTAATGGTTGCAATTAATGGCATCCAATCGAGCTCACTCCAGCAAAAAGAGAAATTGAATTACTTAACCTACACAGTTATTTATAATTAAGTGTATAGAGATGTCTAATTAAAGAACCAGAATTCTGCTCAGCCTCAGAAACAATTAGAACTAGATACTCAATGCTGTCAAGACTCTCTCTCCCTTTTTTGCCTCTGCTTCTTTTGGAATGTCTCCTGTTTCTCCTCTTTTACAGACCCCTTTTCCCATTCTGAGTTCACATGAGAGAAAATGGTCACTGATAACATCTGTACAGCTCCAGGTAAAAGACAGAATGGGCTGGAATGTCTTGATTCAAAAGACAGGATAAGGATTCTGATTGTACAAGGTTGAGTCACATGTGCATCCTTTGGCCAATTGATTATTGCCAGGAAATAATCACATTATGGGAACATAGTAGTTCTCAGTAATCATGTGAATAAGGGGATTCCTCTGAAAAAAATTGAAGAACAATTCTCTTCAAAGGAGGTGTTGGTAAGAAAATGAAATAAATATGTTTGTTCTACAGAGGCAAAGAATGTATATGCTACTAGTGAAATTTGGAGATGGGTTTCCCTGCATGTACCAACAGATCTGTGCTCTTCCCCAACCCTAACAATAGTTCATAAAAGATTTGTGCTTTGAGGCTACTGGGAAAGGTGTCCAGGGATATTGTTCATCACTTCATCCTCTTCTAGAAGAGTAGATGAATGATTAATTTTCTAGTGAACATACTTCGAGTAGTCTCTTAGCTCTGACATTTTATGGTTCTATTATTGTCAAATCTTGTATAGTTGGAAAGTCTTCATCCTCTTGGTATAATTTCAGAGGAACCTGAGCTTTATTAATATCCCCCAGCATTCTATCAGTAGCGCATTATTTCTTTGTCTTAATATGAAGTCCCCAATTCAATGTCCCTTTCCTTGGGAATGGTCACTCATCAAGTCTTTTCAATCATTGACACATTAATATGAATGGATTGACCAGATCATTTTCTTAGAGCAGATTTACTTAGAGGAGGAAAAAGGAGAAAAGTTAAAAAGGCAAAGGGAATATGGGCTTCCTGTCAGCAATTGGAAAGTTGAGTACAAGATGGAATACCTAGAAGTTGAAAGACAAAGGTTTTCTCTTTCAGTATAGACAGCCAGCTCTCCCTGGCTGTACAAAGTGCCTTGATACCTCCAGCGCTTGGGCCTTGATGTTGACAATATTCTTATATTCACTCCAGTCTGGCCAGGCTCCTAACCAAAAATCTGGGATAATATGCTCTTTGGTATCTACAGCTGACAATTCATTATTTTAACCCGACTTGCAATCAACTCAGAACACAGCTACTAATACTTTCATTGGTAAAGTAATTTACAGTTCAAAAGAATGCTTCTATGTGCGTTATCTAATCTGATTCTTGCAACTTCCTAATAAGGTATTTTTGGGCAATGACTATCATTCCATTGAGTAAATAAAGGTTTAGTGGAATTACATATTACCGGCACACAGCTATCATGTATCAGAAAAGCCACGGCTTGTACAGTCTACAAAAATAAAATTCTTGTTTGCTTTGTTCAGTGCTCTGTCCCTGGGCCCTAGCACTGAGCCTGACACTTAAGAGAAACTCAATTGCATTTTGTTGAATAAATTTACTTCACTTGGGTCCATATCTTCTCTGATTCTCAAACCTATGCTCTAAATAATACCAGGGAACCAAACAAGAATCATTATTTGAGGAACACTTCAGGTCTACATATACAAATTTTATTTAATCCTCATAGGAATTCTGAAACGTAACAGTTATCTTTTTTCTCTAAGACTCAGAAAAGATTACGTTCTCACAGCTAGGAAGTGACAGAACTGAGATTTGAAAACAGTCATCTTGACTCCACAGGTTTCAAAGTGTAACACCAATTCTCATTTTCCAGAGTCAGAGTAAAAGGAAGGAATCCACATGAATCCACATAAGTCACTAAAGAGATAAAAGTGCTGTGTAAAGTGAGATATGATAGTGTTGCTGGCACACTTAGTCATGCTGCATTTAGTTTTTCTTAATAAAACAATCATTTTCCCTCAAACATTTTTCCTCCAAGAAGCTCATGTTAAATGAGAAGGACCAACAGAGCCTGAAACCACTAACCTGCTGATTCAGGTCTTTCTGAACTTTGAATAAACTCAATCTATTGTAAGAAGAAAGAAGTTTTCCCATTTGTATATTACCTGCTCTTGTCTTTCCTGGCAAAGATTATGCCGATATTGGTTTATAGAAATGGCCACCACTTAATGATGAAACCCAGAGATGATTAAATTAAGCCATTTACTGTGAAACAGAGTATCAATAATAAAAACAAAAATAATACTTTTAATTGTTTCTATGTGCATTGTAATTTAAAGTTTGAAAAGTTCTGTCACTTCTGGCAACTCATTTCAGGGCTTTAGTCTCCTACTGTCAACTTTTTATCACTTTCTTTCAATCTTCAAAGTCAACTGGGTTTTCACCTATCACATTTTGCTCAAAAGTTTTATTTCTTACTGTTTTTTTTTAAAACATTGTTGTCCAACCAGGTCTTGAAATGTCTTGGTAAGTTTTTGCTCACATTATTTCCTCTCCTCGAATTACTCTTCTTCCTCTCCCTTCTCTCTTTATCAAAAGCTTACTACTTATCTTCCAATGCTCAGCTCTAATCTTACTTTTCCTTCAAAGTTGGGTCCACCCTAAGTCACAGTACTCTTTTCCTTCTCAGAAGGCCTTGGATACTTCTGCCATTCACTTGTCACTTAACAAAGCATGTCTAATATTATTCCTACTAACTCAGCAAACAATTGATGTCCAATAAATGTT
Source organism: Suricata suricatta (assembly GCF_006229205.1). Taxonomy (NCBI): domain Eukaryota; kingdom Metazoa; phylum Chordata; class Mammalia; order Carnivora; family Herpestidae; genus Suricata; species Suricata suricatta. Next base: position 48,449,555 of record NC_043717.1, on the reverse strand, counting down.
TCTTGATAATATTCCTAATGTTCCAATAACATTCTAAGAATTCTCCCAAATATATAAGAATAAAATTCATTTTATTTCCTTTAAGAAATATTGAATGCTAACTTCAAGGAGATATAACATGTAATAGTAAAAACTTAGATGTTGAATGATAAGCCTCAGTTAGAGCTCTAGATTAGTCATTTTTCAACTGCATGAATTTGAATAAGTCCCTATACATCTCAAAACTTTCAGTATTCTCATCTGTAAGAAGAGGTGAGAAATGCCTTCATTTTATGGTACCTACCAGGTAGCAGAAAATAAATATTTTGTAAAGTAGGGAATCAGTATTTATTTTCTAGGGTGAGTGTGACTGTCAAATGATATCATGTAGTCAGGAGTGTTTTTCCAACAATCTCCACAAATAAAATAATCACTAATCATAATCACACAAATGAAGAGGGGTTGGTCCAGGGGCCTGCCAACTAAGTTGCTGAAAAACTCCTCCAGGAAGATGAAATCAACGCACAAAACATAACAAATAGAAAAATACTAGATGGATCAGAGTAACCTAAAAAGACTTCATGAAGTTGTGAAACATGAGCAGAGAAGGGTGAAGAACAGGATTCAACATAAAGAAAAGTTTGAAGGAATGTTGAAGATTGTATGGTGCACAATGTGAAGAGGATACCCTGACTAAAGAAATATATGTGTAAAGGAAGGCTGAGAGACAAAGCTGTCTGGATATGATAGGAACGGATTATAGAGGGCCCTGTATTACTTTGGAAAGAATGTTGTGGAATTGATATGCTGAAGGACAGGAAGCTATTACATTTTTTGAGCTGTGGAGTGATTATGTTATAGGTTGTCTTTAGAAAGACAGGTTAGAAAAAATTGGATAATGCAGGAAAACTGAAATCAACAAGACTATTTAGTCAGATCTTGATTTGATCCAGGGCTAAGGTCTTTGTATTTTTACTATATGACACTATATTACAATTGTTAGTTTTCTGCTCTCATGAAAAAGGGTATTAGTTGAGAAAAATCTGAGGTATTGGGCTTGATCCTGAAACAGGCAACCTAAGACACAGGAAAGGAGCATTACCATCCATCAACTTCTACCAACTTCTGTCAGTGGCTTTCTGTTCCTTCATTTGTTACTAATCAGGTGTCACTAACACCCAATAGCCAAGATCCTGAGGCCTTCACAACCTAGTAATTGTCACCTATTAGTGAGTATTGATGTTTCTGAAATCCTACGATTTTCTCATCGCAGAAGGGGGCATCATAGTATTACAGTGGGAAGAATAACCATTTTGTAATCTAGGAGACCTGGGCTCAAATTAAGACTGCTACTTTTTTTAAATTTATTTTTGATACAGAGAGTGACAGAGCATGAGAGAGGGAGGGGCAGAGAGAGAAGGAGACACAGAACCGGAAGCAGGCTCCAGGCTCTGAGCTGTCAGCACAGAGCCCGATGCGGGGCTCGAACCCACGAACATGAGATCTGACCTGAGCCGAAGTCAGAGGCTCAACCAACTGAGCCACCCAGGAGCCCCAAGACTGCTACTTTCTATCTGTGCAACCTTGGGTAAATTATTTAACCACTTTGAACTATTTCTGTAAGGATGGTGAAGATAATCACATTCTTTAATAAATAGTAATTATATACTTAATATGTGCCTGACTGTGCTAGGTGTTGAAAATAAAATGGGGAGTATATTAGGGCAAAATAGCTTATATAATACACCCCCCAAATTTCTGTGACTTAACATAAGTTTATTTCTTGCTTGCATGAGAGTCCAATACAGATATTCCTGCTCAGCAGACAACATTTTTCCATAGTATTTCAGAGATCCAGAAGTCATCCCTAGGCAGTGGTCCCTTGCCTACCCATTAGAATATTCTAAGGAGCTTTAAAAAACTGACTCCTGAATGTCTACAGAGAGATTTAATAGACTTGGTGTGCAGCAAAGGTATCAGATTTTTAAAGTTCCTAGGCGATTCTAACATGCAGTCAAGTTTGAGAACCACTGTCCTAGGGCCTCTGAAGCCTCCAAAACCAAGGAGGAGAAGTATAAAGACAGGATAAGGAAGGGACATCTGCTTTCTAAATGTGGTGGCCCAGAAATGACACACATTGCTTCTGTATAAGAACTGGTCATATGTCACCTTTCCCTTCCCAGAATTAAGAGGACTGACAAATATAGCCTCTATCTGGGCAGCCACGTCTCAGCAACAACTTTATATTATAAATATATCATAATTAAATACTCATGTCCACACATGTAAATTTGCAATTATTTTAAGACAAATAAAGATATCCATGCCATGAGTATGAAGCATAGACATGTGACATGGGTACTGAAGTCAAGGAAGTGTACCTTGATTAAAATGGTCAGTGGGCGAATCTAAAGCATTAGTAGAACTAGGCAAAGATAGGTGGGAAGAACTGTCCAAACAAAGAGAAAAGCACGTGTGAAGGCCTTGAGCCTCACTAGACTATGGTTACTATAAAAAATCAGTTAAGATGATTTTTGCGAAAGAGCATTATAAAAATAAAGCACTATGTAGGTGCACCTGGGTGGCTCAGTTGAGTGTCCAACTCTTGGTGTTTGCTGAAGTCATGATCTCAGGGTCATGGGGTTGAGTCTTGCACTGGGCTCCATGCTAAGCATGGAGCTCTCGCTCTCTCTCTCTCTCTCTCTCTCTCTCTCCCTCTCTCTCTCTCTCTCCTCGCTCTCTCTTTCTCTCTCTCCATATCCCTCTCCCCCACTTCCACACTCTCTGTCTAAAATAAATAATAAATGAATAAATAAAGCACTATGAAAATACTATCATTTTAAATTGTCATTATCATTTATTTTCATATGCTGTCCTGGAACCCTGACACTTATTTCTCTGGGCTCAGCAAACCCAACATCATTCAACTTTGGAAGAACAAATGAGCCAAGGTTACAGAACTTTGGAAATAGTGATAAAGGAGTCAGAAAAGAACATGGGTTTTATTTTTGTATTAAAGAAAAACTTGGAAATTAAATACTAACACATTCTACTAGCCATCATTTTGTAGATGTCATAAGGCTTTTCCCCTTTGCTGTCAGGCAAAAGGGAAACATCCTGTTAATATGTTTAATTATTGTATTTTTCTTACCTGGCTTGTGCTATTGTGGCTTTGGTTTTACAGCAAAATCCAAGGACACATCTTTTTGTTCAAGTTTTTGTTTAAATTTCATTTAGTTAACATATAGGATAACATTACTTTCAGTTGTAGAATCTAGTAATTCATCACTTACAACACCCAGTGTTCGTCACAACAAGGATCCTCCTTAATACCCATCACCAATTTAATATTTGACAGCAGATCTCTTGGTATACAAAAGCTGCAATGAGGGTCTACTGGGTGGCTCAGTTGGTTGAGCATCTCATTTTGACTTAGGTTATGATCTCACAGTTGGTGCCTGGAGCCTGCTTCAGATTCTGTGTCTCTCTTTCTCTGTCCTTCCCCTGCTAGTGCTCTGTCTCTCAAAAATAAATAAATGTTAAAAAATATTTTTTTAAAAAAGGCTGCAATGAATGAGTATGTACTCCATGGAATTTAACTTGAGAGGCTCACTTTGTGAAATATTTGTTGTAGCTCTAATTGGCTACTAGGACTAGGCAGAGTAAGGGCAATGCAACCTTGAATGCCACCATTCCCCATTCTTTAAATATGAGAGAGGGGCTCCTGGGTGGCTCAATTGGTTGAGTGGCCAACTTTGCTTCAGGCCATGATCTCTGTGAATTCTAGTCCTGCATCAGGCTCACTGCTGTCAAGGCTCACTGATGTCAAGGTTCACTGCTGTCAGCACAGAGCCCACATCACATCTTCTTTCCCAGTCTCTTCCTGCCCCTCCCCTGCTTGTGCTCTCTCTCTCTCAAAAATAAAAAAAAATAATAAATAAATAAATAAATAAATAAATAAATATTTGAGAGAATAAGAGAGAGGGAGAGAGAGAGAGATGAAGTGATATTACCATTCTGAGTGAGGCCATTCTGTTAACTGTCTCTTAGAGACCTTTTCCAGTATTAATCTATTGCAGGGACTTGGCATTTTTTTCCTTCTAGACCCAAGTACTTTATATATCCCCTTGCTATATCATCTAAACACCTCTAAGAGATAGGAATGTGGACAATATGAATAATAGAATCCTAAAAAATTGGATCTGGGATGAGAGAGAGTGATAACATTTTAGGAGATCAGTTGGACTAATATATAGCTTGAGACAATAATGCACAGAGGTATTGCAGTACTGACAGCAGTAAATTAATGACAGGACATGGACTAGAGTCTCAAGTCCTGGCTCATCCCCCACTCTTCAGTCTAATTTGTGCTCTTTCCACTACAGAGTCCATAATTAAACTCTTCCAGAACCAAATTGACCAGAATGATCTGTTTTTAACCTGCTTAAATCAGTTGATTCTTAGATTATTTCAACCAACATTTGCTGAGTGCTGACTATGTGAAGTGTTGGTAACGTAGAAATGAATAAGCTTATCTTCTTTGTTTTCAAGCAGCTCATGACAAATGTGGAATACTCAGGAAATCAAAGATGTTACAACACTGTGTGATAAAAGCTATAAGGCATGAACACTGTGCTATGAGAAGGCAGGAAGAATAGAGGAATTAATGGTAAGGGAAGGCTTCTCCAAGAAAATGATAACTGACCTTGTTCTCAAAAAATTATTATGAATTCACCCAAGAAGGGAAGAAGAAAGGGACTAATTAGGAATAGGGAATAGCACGAGTTCTAAATGAGCGAAGAATCATAAATTTTATGTGGCTAGAGAACATAGTGAGTTGCAAATATAAGTTTAGAGAAGCTTAAAAAGAATAAAACCAATGAATTCTTTATTTTGTAAGCTTCTGGAAAAAAACTGCATTTTAAAAAAGGTGTGACATAGATTTGTTGACTCAGTCATATATTCACTGTACTCCAAGTGATATTTCAAATTGATAAATTTTTCCTGCTTAAAACTTCTAAATGGTTCCTCATTGGCTTTAGGATATAAGATAACTCCTTAATGTGACATCTAAGACTCCAATGATTACTTCTCTGTCTACCTTCCTCTTCACTCTCATTTATCACCATCAAAATCCTTGCGCTTAAAATTTTAATTGTCCTGACTCTTCATAGTTCCCTGAACAGAGAGTGCTGTTAGGCACTCCTTTACATTTGCTCTTTTTCATTCTTTGGCACTAATTTTTCACTGTTTTTCCCCTACCTAACTCTTTTGAACACTACCTGTTGACCCCTCCTCCAGGAAATTTTCCCTAATGCCCCTAGGCTGGCTTGGGTGCTTCTCTTCAGTGCTTTCAAGACATCAAGTTCTCATCCTTTGTCTATCATTAATCACATTATATTGAAATCATCTGTTTGCTCCTCCAGGTTTGTAAACAGGCTGTGAACTCCTGAAGGGCAGGAACTTCAGTTTACTTTATACCCCTAGTTTTTAGTATTGGCCTGGCACAGAGTTATTGGCTCTGTATGTGCATGTTGAACTGGACTGAGAGTTGGCCAATTAGTAGCTTTGGGTAGCCTACCTAGGTTCCTATGACTCTAAAATCAATTCAGGGTTCCTATGCCCCGGAGCCAAGAGTCAAAGTCAACATAGAACCTTAAACCATGCCTGAGGGGCTTCTGAAATCAGATTATTTTAAGCAAGTCAACTGGTTTTGGTTAAGCTAAGGCTGAAAGCTAAATTCAACAGTATGAAGACAGTCAGACACAGCTAAATGCCAGGAGTTCAAGAAACATCCTCCTTCCCTCACCTTTGCTCTCTGACACAAATGTTGAAGTAGTGTGGTTTAGCCTGGCCCACAGTCCACTCAGGAGGCAGGTCAGAGAGGGGAAACCAACCAAAGTATTGACTGGAAATGTTCCCAGTCCCAGGCAAGCCCTAGCTGGCTTACACTGCTGCAGCAGTCCCTGCAAAAAGGGACATTCTAAGCAGTCCACAGCTATATCTTATGTGGAATAAAAGCATATACCCCTTCCAACTTCCTTTTAGGGGAGAGGGCAAAGTCCCCTCAGAAGCCATGGGGAAAATACAGTAAAAATGAACTTACTTCTCCACAACTCCCACTTCCAGCTAAGACCTTCATGGCACCAGAAAAAAACAGAATAGACCTTTCTAGAAAATTAGTTAAATTAGTCATTTAACTTTGGAAACAAAATGTGCAAAACTACTGTGATTATTATTTTTCACCTGTGTCTGTTTATTTATTCCAGATTTCAGTCAAACCGGTTTCTGTGTATAGACAAAGTCTAAATCCCAACCCACAGACAAGGTATTGCTGAGCATGCTTCTCTTAATAATATTAAATGCTCCCCTGCTAAGCACCATCTTCAGAGTATGGTGTGTGTATGAGGGTAGAAACAGACAGTGCTTCACTTCTAGTACATTCAGTATTGGAGCTAGGCAAAATCTCACCAGATGTTATGACCTCTTTATTTGGTTTTTGCTGTTTTATGAAAAGGAAAGTATAGCCACTCAGCTACCACAGATCTGTCAAAGATCACATTATGTGGTAGTGGCAGTTCTGAGAGAAAGCCCAGACCCCACAAGTACCTATTCTATGCAAGTCCAGTGTTTTCTCTAACCACCAAGGATTTCATCTTCAAAGTGTATATTTTTATAAATATTAACCAGAGAAGGCTCTGACCCAACTGTGTGGGATGTAAGCAGCAGTCATGCACTGGTCCAGTGAATAAATCTGAAGTGGCAAGAAGCCAATATTGGTTGTTAATTTTGGTTAAGAGAGATCCTGGACTTTTTAGGGAAGGTTAGTGAGAGTCACAGAAATAATATCCTTTTAAAAGATTGATAAAAATCCATAGAGTAAATTCTTCTGTCTCTAGGAAGTTATCATGTAAACTAGTAAACTCTTTAGTTTTTTAGCATCATTAAGAGCCTTTTATGTTTGTCTTTCTACAGCATTTCACAACGTGATCATCACATAAATGGTTACAGTTTAATAACCATTAAACTTATTAGGTTTTATGACAAAGGACAGTTTGAATTTGAGAATCACTAGTGTGTTCTGGTCTCTGTATAAACAGGGAACAGAGATGGCTTCATGAGGATGCAACCTGTGCAGTCTCACAGAGACCCATTACTAGATAGAACTGAGGATTTGGTTTATTGATTTTCTATTCCCATAAATTTTTTAAAATTTTAAATTGCAAATTACATAGCCAACCCTGACAGTTTAACATCCTTCCTGACTTTATGCATGTCTGCATTCTGAAACATACATTACTAATTCTGAGGCCATCTAGCTTGGAAAAGAGGCGATGGTAATATGAAATTTTAAAGACAGGTCTGAGGACCTTACAAATCTGAAACTCCTATTCCCAGTTGCATGCTGCAGAGAGAACAGGTGTTGGTTATTTCCATTTAGGCACAACCTATGGAAGTTATGGTCAGAAATGAGGATCATTTAAAACAAACAAACAAACAAAGCAAACAAAAAGTACTCCAGTGCTTCGTATTTATCCTCTAGCCTTTCTCATTTTGAATCTATTCAGGGTACATGTTGAAACAAGGAGAAGCATCTAAGTGCCAAGCTTTCAGGCTCTGCCAGACCTATGAAAAGCACACATGACTCTTTTCCCTTTGTACTTTAATTAGTGTGAAAAGTTCTAGAAACTGGTGTTGGCAAAGGTTTGGAGTGGTGCTGGAGGCAGAATACAAACCAACTCAATCTTTTCACAGCTGTTCTGGCCCCTTCCTGACAGCTGCAAAAGTTAGCTTTTGTGAAGTATGCAGCTTTGCCTCCAAACAGGCCTCAGAAGAAACAGGGCCCTGGGAAGTCAATTGCAAAGCGTTTAGCTCCTGATGACAAAGTTTCTTGGAGGTTCATAGTTCTTCATCAGAGCACGTTCATTCTAAATTTGAAAATTAAACTAGTATTGCCTGTCTTGTTCCCTGTGGTAACAAAGGAGCAGGCGGAGAGGCTAGAAGCAAGACACATTTGACTCTTGTGGAGGTGTGAAGACATTTTTTCCCCCATAGAGTGTGCTACCTAGGCTTTAGTCTATATAAAAGAAAAGGGGAGGAGAGTCAGTCAGCACTTGCACAACTTGCATTTTTTATCACTTTTAATTTACAATTTTTCTATTTACAAACTTGTCCTGGATAACCTTGAGAGTCTTTTTTGGCCATGAAACCCTAATATAACTGTAAAAAATAATTCTGAGAAAACACAATCTGTCTTGAAAAGTTCCCGAGTCTATACCCATGGTCTGCTTGACTTCCAAGCTATATCTCCAATATTTAAGGAGATGTATGGGTTGCATGGGTGCTCAGTCAGCTAAGTGTCCAACTCTTGATTTCAGCTCAGGTCATGATCTCATGGTTCACAGGATTGAGCCCCATGATGGGCTTCTCAATGATAGCATGGAGCCTGCTTGAGATTCTCTCTCTTGCTGCTCCTACCCCATTCACACTCTGACTCTCTCTAAATAAACATTAAAAAAAATAAGGAGATCTGGTGTGTGTTCAGGGTTCTGGGATAATCATGACAAAGGTTATTTTGAAGAGAGAAACCTTATTTCTGTTCATCTTCCGAATAGAGTAAAAGGGAAAAACAGGGGCACCTAACTGACTCAGATGGTTAAGCATCCAACTTGATTTTGGCTCAGGTCATGAGCTCATGGTTAATGAGATCAAGCCCTGTGTCAGGTTCTTTGCTTACAGTGCTGAGCCTGCATGGGATTCTCTCTCTCCTTCCCTCCCCCTCTCAAAATAAGTAAACCTTAAAAATAAATAAAAGGGGAAAATAGATGACCCGGGTTGGGTCTGGTTTTTGTCTCATAGCAAAAATGTGACCCTTTACCTCTCAAAATCTCAACTTTAGTATCTGTCAAATGGGAATGATGATCTTTGTTCCATCTACCACATCAGTTGTTGTAAAATCAAATACTACTATCAAATTTTCAATAAATATTTATACCTGGCTGTACAATTTACTATCTCATAAATAAAGGGACAAAGACTAAAGAATTATACAAGAAAGAACTATCAGGCTTTGCAAGAGGCAGAGTTTACTTCCACCTGAAGGAATCTTGTAAGGTTTCAAAACCAGGCACATGTAAGTTAACATTATGACATTGAAGAATGTCCAATTTTACCCATAAGGAGATGATAGCCAGTGGGGGTTGTGGGAAGAACAGGTCTAATATCAGCAAAAACAAAGACTTGTTGAAAACACAGATTGTGTGTGTGTGTGTGTACGCGTGTGCACACACACACGTGCACACACACATGCATGATATGTGTGTGTGAAAGAGAGACAGAGATGGGGGGAGAGAGCGAGCATTTCAGATTAAATAAAATACAAACTAAAAGGTCATACCTGCTGAGATTTCTAAGGCAAATATGTCAGAGTGCCCAGTTTTTTCTGTCTTATGTTTGGATCTCTCACTTCAGGGAAAACATGAAGCAATAGTAATTTGTACCATCTCATAATTCCTATTGTCATCAGGCTTTTCCCTTGTCTGTTTTACTCAGACCTGGCAGAAGCAGCTGCCTGGGAACCATCTGTTCCTGGCTACAAAGACCACCAGGAGACACAAAGGGGTAGTAAGATCCATAGTTTCTTAGCATCAAGTGAAAAATGGACATTTAATTGTGAACATGATTGGTTCCAGAGAGGCACTGGTTTCTTCTCATCATGTTTGGGATAAATGTCACCTTTTGCCATTCTCTGCAGATGTTAGCATTGTGCATTTAGTCCCAACTCTGCCTCTAAATCATCCTGATATCTTGGCCAGGACACTTTGCCTTTTATGGTCATTGTTTCTCATCTGGAAACCAAGTATGTTTATTTTTTTTTCGTCTGTAACCATTTTATTTTAATTTTTTTAAATAATAGTTTATTGTCAAATTGGTTTCCATATAACACCCAGTGCTTCTCCCCACAAGTGCTCCGCCCTCCATGACCATCACCCCTATCCCTCCCTCCCCCGCTCCCTTCAGCCTTTGGTTTGTTTTCAGTATCAGTCTCTCATAATTTGTGTCCTCTCTCTCCCCAACTCTCTTCTCTTCAAGTATGTTTAAAAGTAAGAGAATGGTTAAGTAAGGAATCCCATTGACATATAAATGCAAATAATTTGTCAGTATACAGGAATGTAATACAAAACAGAGTTGAGGCAACTTCCTTCAGTAGAAACATGGAGTTCAGTTTAGTCTGTTACTGTTGGGAAGTCCTTTCCCTGCACTGAGCCCCATTATCCCTTTTGTAGCATTTGAGTGGAGGGTGGCATGTGGTTGAACTACAGAATCTCTTTGTACCTTTATGCACTTATATCCTGTAAATTTGTGCAGTGATGTTAAAAGAAAAAAAGCAGACCATAAAATTTATGTATATGAATAATTCTGTAAAGGTGTATGTGTGGATAGTGCTTAGAACCAGGAAAACCTAGACTGATTTAAATAACTGTGTTAAAAGTATTTGAGACATTTTTCCTAATAAGTGTACAATAATATTAAAAACAATACAATTTGGGGCATCTGGGTGGCTCAGTCGGTTAAGTGTCCAACTTCAGTTCAGGTCATCATCTCATGGTTCGTGGGTTTGAACCCCACATTGGGCTGTATGCTGACAGCTGGGAGCCTGGAGCCAGCTTCGGATTCTGTGTTGCCCCCACCTTCTCTGCCCCTCCTTTGCCTATTCTTTCTCTTTCTCTCTCAAATTTAAATAAATGAACTTAAGAAAAACAATATAATTTAATATCTATGGACATATTTCCAAAAATTTACCAGTTCTGATATTCTAAAATTTAATCTAATATATTTCTTTGGGTAAAAATGAGCTGCCACTATGTGTGTGTGTGTGTGTGTGTGTGTGTGTGTGTGTGTATCTTTGTAAGTTTTTAATACCTCTTCAACCTTGAATCTCTTTTATGGTTAGATTTATAATAAAACTTTTTTTAAATAGTCCAGGGTTTAATAAAAAATATTTTATGCTTTGTGGGATACTTAGTCTCTGTTTCAGCTACTCAATTCTGTCAATGTAGTGCAAAAACTACCATAGACAATATGTAAAGAAATGGATGTGGTTTGTTCCAATGAAACGTTATATATAAAAGAAGGCAATGACTCAAGGTTTCTAACCCCTGAAATAGTTGATAATAAAATCCAAAATATGGAATAGTTAGGAAAATAATCAATATTTCTAAATGCCATCTATGTCTCTGAGCTTTAAACATTTCAAAGAGAAAATGTCCTAAATGTATTGTTTTATAGATAATTCAACAATGTAATAAAGTTTTTTCCTAACAAAATTTACCAACAGCTACAAGATGTAATTTATGGTAAAGTTTGCACACCTATACCTGGTCTTGCTTGGTGTCTCATTATCCTTCATCACTTCATTGCGCTCCATGGCATAGATGAGTTACACAGAATGCCAAATGGAAGCAGAAGGAAAAATATCATTTTTACAAAGCCCTTGGCATTTCCTGGTGCCCATTCAGGCAAAATAGCAATACCTTGCTTTATATTTCCTGATGAAAAGTTCACTTGGGTCAAGCCCAGAAGTGACTTGTGAATTTATCTTAAAAGTGGTTAGATTAGGATTATTGTCATATTTGAGCATATGTGTCTCACCAAAATTCTGTGCCACTTTGGGAGTGGGAAAAAGAGTCAATGTGTAATTTGGGAGATATGATTTAAATGATAAAATATTTGAATTTCTGGCATATTTAAAGGGTCTACCAAGACATTAAGATAGACTATTTGCAGTTAGGATTAACCTGATTTCTAATACTGTAGTAATATTGTCTTTATATGTTGTGTTATATGTGTCAGTCTTTTCTTTAATATGCTGTAGGATCTTTAAAGGCAAAGGTGATGTCTAATGTCTTTTTTATTTTTGATGTAGTGATTAGCACTGTTTGAAGCAAATAGTGGGTTCTCAATATTTTTTCAGAGTTATTGAATACTCAAACTATTTCAGTTACTGACACATAGTTGGGGAAGTTTAGAAAGACAGTAGTTAAACAACGCCACAGTCACGAAAACTAGACAGCAAGTGCTTTCATCCTAACACTTTCATTGCTTAACTTGTGTGACCTTAGCAAGTTATATAACCAATCTGTGCCTAAGTTTTCTTATCTTTGAAAGGAGGATGACAATAGTGCTTGCCTCATAGAGTTGTTATAAAAAATAAATGAAGCAACATATGTGAAGTTTATAGAATGGTGCATGGAACATAGTAGGTGCTATATGTATTATATATTATTATTAATATTTGTTGAATAACTAATATAATAGATAAACTAAGTCTATAGTACTCATGGACTTAACATTAAGACTGTAGAATTTCATCTAATGTTAAAGAGTGTGCACTAGCAATAATTTGAATAACTTCTAAATTCATCAATGGGAAAGATCCTTTAGCCAAAGAATTCCTCAAGACTGACTTACTTTTCCAAAACCTGAGCTCTGACATGTGGAGAAACAGCACATCAAGTGATGGGGAAAATGAAAGGGTATTTATGTGTGTGTGTGTGTGTGTGTGTGTGTGTGTGTGTGTGTGTGTGTGTGATTCTTGGAGCAAAGACCTAGAGCAGTCCAACTATTGAAAATGTGCTCTGTGCTTAACTATGGCTAGAGACCAAAAATAGTCTTCCCATATGCTCAGAAGGCAAGAGATTTCCTAGCTGTTCAATAGATATTTTGTTCACTCACAAAAGGCAGTGATACTTAAAAGTGTTGTAATTTTATTTGAAGGATGAAGTATAGATGCATGTGTTCTTTCTCCTCCACTTCCTAATGGGTTTCTAAATAATTATTTTTATATCTTTCAAGGGGACAGTATGTTTTAGTGTGAAGGCAAGGGACTTTGTAATTGGTTCATATCCTAGGGCCATCACTTACTGTCACCAGAGAGCCCTTATGCTTTTTGATCCTCAGTTTTATCACTCGTAAAATGACAGTAATAAGATGCATTTCACAGGTGTGCTATGATTGAATGGTGTGATAATTGAATACTACGATTTGTCTGTATTATACAGAGTAGTGGTTAATAACTTTAGAGTTATATATTCAGGCAATGGGAAATGTGCTTTACATATATTATCTCATTTATTCATCATAGCAACTTTATGGAGGAGTGTTATTATTATTGTATTTAGGAAAAAAAGATATAAAAATATTAACTTGTGAAAGTAACAAATTAGGAGGTTATTATTTGCTTTTCAAAAGTAAGTCTATTTTTATGAAGAACTGTAGCCAAGAGTACCCTCCCAACCATGAAATTTTCTTCTTAAGAGAGTGGGACTCAGAACTAAGCATGTAATGTTAATATAGGTAGATTAACACAGAAGATGTAGCTTTCTTTCTGGATGCCCCATTTATCTTGAAATGGCCTAATGTAATGTAAGTTTGATGGCAGCAGCACACTGTTGATTAACGAGTATATCTCATTGACTAAAACCACTAACTCTTTTTAATATGTATTGCTGTAAAGTATCACCTCTCAGCCATCTCATGCAATTAGTTATTTGGAATGCTTGACAGAACCACACAGTTATTCTTATTAATTTTCATCTTATTATATTTAAATTTGTTTGATTTCTCATTTGGTGACATAATACTTATCTATTACCTATTTTACTATCATCTGTCATTTACTTAGCTGCCTATGTTTTTTTCTTCTTCCTATTGGTTAATATTAATCAAGCACCTACTATATGTTAGGCATTCAGATAATAATATTAGAGATCTAAGATGAATTAAATATGCGCTGTCCTCAAAAAATCACCATGCTTTCAGGCAATGGTGTTTCAGAAATAATTTGAGAATGATAATAATAGGTACTATTTATTTCTTTAATATTTTTCAAAAATATTGACTTATTTATCTGATCAGTTATTGAATATTAACTATTATTTCTGACACTATCCTGGGCAGTAGTAAGTCACACAAGCCTGGAGCTTGTATTCTACTGTAATTACATAATTATAAGCTATTAATTAATTTACTAAAAGTGAGGGGAAGCATAGTATAGTGCTTTAAGAGCATGGATTCTGAGGCCAGACTGCCTGGGTTTAAATCTCCAGCTCTACTGCATACTATGTGTATGGACCTGTATAAATAATTTAACCTCCCTGTGTTTCAGTTTCCTCATCTGAAATATGGGAATAAAAATAGCACCCATTCCATAAGATTGTTATGAGAATTATACTGGACAACAATATAAAGTGATTAGAAGAGTTCCTGGCCCATAGCAGGTCCTATATGACGCTTGTTGTTATTGTAAGTGCACAAAGTGCAGCAAAGAAGGACTACTGGGGGTCTTGGAAGCGTATAGCATATAACAAAGGAGTAGAGGCAACCATATTTGGAGATTCAGGAAAGGCTTCATTAGGAATTGACAATCTGGCTAAGACATGGATCAAGGAAAGTATCTCAGAAGAAGGACATAAAAATTGACACATCTGAAAAAACATTAGGTCTTTGAAAGATGGTTTAAAAGAGGCTGGTCTTTGTCATAAGGAAAATGGAAAGCCATTGGCATATTTTAAATAAATGAATGATATGATGAACTTGGAATATTGTAAAAATCACTTCTGCTGAATTAAATAAAAATAGATTAGAGTAGAAGAAAACTGCAAGTAGCAATACCAGTTTGGACATGGTGTCAAGATCCAGGTGAAAGATGATGATGTCTGGGATTAAAGTCCTATCAATGGGAATGAAGAGACATGGATAGATCTGAAGGATATTCAATAGGTAGAAATTGGAGAAAGAGCTTGAGAACTAAGCAATTCAGAGAGAGAGAGAGAGAAAGAGAGAGAGAGAGAGAGAGAGAGAGAGAGTGTGTGTGTGTGTGTGTGTGTGTGTGTGTGTGTGTGTGTGTCAGTGATGGGGGAATAACGAGAGAGAGGAAGAAAGTAAGGATGACATTCACATTTTTTTCTTTGAGTAACTGGGTGAATGGTAAGACCATTCATTGAGGAAAGAGAACTGCGAAAGAGAAACAAATTCATAAGGAATAGAGATGAAGATTTCTGTTTCTTGAGTCCATTTATTTATTTATTTATTTATTTAAGAGAGAGCACGAGTGGGGGAGAGGCAGAGAGAAGGGGACAAAGGATCCAAAGCAGGCTCTGCAATGATGGCAGCGAGTCTGATGCAGGGCCTCAGCTCATGAGCTAGGTCATCCAAAGTCAGATGCTCAACAGACTGAGCTACCCTGACACTCCTCTTGAGTTCTTAATATGTACTAGATATCATGTCATACACTTTATATGCATTGTCTTTTTCAATATTCAGTTGCCCTGTGAGATAGACATTATCATTTTACATTGCTATTTTTCAGATTAGGAAATTGAGGCTTAGAGAGGTTGATATAACTTGCTCAACATCACACAATTTAAGTAAATGGAAGAATTGGGATGTGAACCAGGGTTTGTCTGACTTCTAAGGTCATTCTTTCCACACATTCCCATAATCTCAGGCAATGACTTATATCAGCCTATTAAATTCCAATCAGCACCAAACACCTGACCTCTTCCTTGCCTTATTCCTTAACATATGCCTCAATGACTAAAATAAAGTCCTTAAGTGTAAGTAAACTATCCAAGATTATTGTCAACTCTGATTTTACAACCTAGAAATAGTGGGAAACTTGAGAAACCAAAGTAATGATCTTCTAAGCAGAGACCTCAATACAAATAGCTTTCACCCCACCCAACATTGCTTAATCACTGCTAGCAGGCACTTCTGCTCTTGTTTTTTTTTTTTCCTTCCATACAATTGCTGGCACAATCCTGTTTTTTATTAGTGTTGATATTTTCCTAATCCTTAACTGGCACACATAGCCTGACCAAAAGATTTTATGTTGTGTTCAGTTGTAAAAGGTAGATATATTTTAATGCCAAAATTTTATAATTTCAGGGCTATTTTGACCATTTTGATGGTGTCTGGAGACACTGGGACAAAATATCTGAAGTCAGAGCTGCTCTTTAAAAAAGTCCAGATTAGGGGTGCCTGGGTGGCTCAGTTGGTTAAGCCACCGACTTTGGCTCAGGTGATAATCTCACGTTGACTTCGGTTCAGGTCATGATCTCACAGTTGGTGAGTTCGAGCCACGCTTTGGGCTGTGTGCTGACAGCTCAGAGCCTGGAGCCTGTTTTGTATTCTGTGTCTCCCTCCCTCTCTCTCTCTCTCACCCTTCCTGGCTCTCACTGTCTTTCTTTCAAAAATAGATAAACATTAAAAAATTTTAAGTCCAAATCATTTGCTTTCCCTTCCCATATCCATAACTTCAAATTAAAATAGTACATCTCAATTTTCACCCAGACCTTTGATAAGTCAGTGAAAGGGACAAGGCAAAGGCTTTTTAGCCAGGTTCATGTCAGCACATTATTTAGTTACTCATTACCTTTCATGGTTGGCCCTTAGTTAGCTGTGAATCCTAACCGTGTTTCATTGTAGCCTCTATCTAAAAAGATTAGCATAAGAGAGCTGGACAAATGCCTTACTGAAGTTCCACACTATTCTCTTGTGTGGGTGCCTTTGTTAAAAAGAAAAACAAAAAAAATGAGGTTGGTTTGTCATTAGTTCTAGTGAAAGCATGTTGGCATCAAGTATACACTTTTTTTTTTCTTTTTTTAAGTCCTCAATGATCATCCTTTGTATCTCACATGAAATCAGGTAGTTTATCAAAAGCATCCTCTTCCACTTTCTAATAATATTTATTCTGTGAAAATATCTTCAACTTTCATGCTTCTCTGTCATCCTCCAGGGCTGCTTAATACCTACCAGTGTGACCTTTACTCAGAACTTTTGGTATATGACTTTTCTGATTTAGGAGATTCATTCATTTAAAGCAATTACATCCTGTTTTACAGTTTCCTCATGTCATTTTTATTTCTAGTACTTCTAACTACTGTTCATTTCACTGTAATTAGGCCTGAGGACCATTCTCTTTGTCACTTATTTAATACTTGGTAGTAGGAATTAATTTCTCAGGTTAGCTAGTTGTCTCCCAGAAGAGATAAATGCCCTGAGAGGTGAGATAGTGTAACAAATCTGTAAAAGCTTTGAGAATGGCTTATCATGGTCCATCAGCAAGGCAGCTATTAGCTCATGTAGCAACTTTGTGTGAATTAACAATGGTCTTTCCCATCTCTCACACCTTAAATACTGCTAGCTCTTCAAATGAATGGTTGCGTGAGTAGACAATGCCTTTCTGAAAATTAGCACAAGATGCCCTTCCTTTGTGGAGATGCAGCTTGAAACAAGCGCACATGGAAAGAGGCTGGATTTTAGCCCTTGTGCTCTTTATCATACCCTCTTGTGTATGAATAACCTGCAACACTGCATATGGTGGATTCCTTCTGTGAGGAAAGAAAGAAACATCAATAGGTAGAGTAAGGTAACTGTCAAAATTCTCTTATATCAATTTTGCTAATAATTGTGTTGGGGTACAAAATTTAGTTTCTATCTTCATTTCTTGAAATTATATCTATGCTTCCAGAGAAGTTTCTCTATGAGGGATTTATCTTAAGGAAATTTAAAGAGACACTAATTTTGTGTAAAATGGATGAACTGATTTTGATTTCAAAACAATGATCCAGAAAAGGCCTTTCAGACATTAAAAAAAGAGAGAAGTTATTTAAGGGAGCCAGAACGTCCTGTCTAAGCAAGATAGCTCCTATAATTTCTCTGACAAATGACTGGCCTGGAAGAGATGGCCCTGTCTAGTGGGCTCAGTGATTCAAACCATGGGCTCTTGAGTCAAACTGCCTGACTTTATAACTGTGTCACTTCATAACTGTGTAAACTTTAGCAAGTCATTTGATCTCTGTGTCTCACTCTCCTTATGAGTCAAATGAGGATCATAATAGAACCTACTTCATATATTTGTTGTGAGAATGAGATCACATAATACATGTAAACTGCTGAGAACAATGCCTGGCATATTGTGAGCATGTAATAACTTTTAGTTATTAATACTAGGCAGAAGTTTTTATAGAAGTACAGATTATTAGACTTGTAAGAGAACTCAGAAAAATTTAGTCCACTCACTTATATGTAGATTGAATGGAATTACAGATAATCTGAATGTCTGAACCAGAAAAACTCTAATTGTATAGGAAGCTATGGAAAAAGACTTACCCTAGGTCAAAGAGTAATGTGAGTAGAACTAAAATTTCCTGTCTTCTAAACCAATGTGTCTGCTCCTACAAAGTTCTGAAGTGGAATTGCATATTTGGAGGGCAGATGAAGGTGATGGTTTAAAAACTATAAGCCAATGGGCCTATTCATCTTTCCTTCTACCTCCTCTCATAGTCCTCCCTTCATTCCCTGAAGAAATCCAGAACAACTAATGACTTAGTGGTTTCACTGACTCAGAGGTGAATAGCAAAGCAAGCATGCGGTTTGATGTCCAGTGTTGAATTCTAGTCCTGATTTTGTTACTTAACCAGCTGTGTGACATTGGGGGCAAATGACATGCCTACATAGAGTTTCAGTCTCCTTGTATGAAAAATGTGAATAAAAATAGCTGTCCTGTTTTTTTTGACAGAGTTCTTGGAAAACTGAATGCAATAATGTATGCATATGCAAGTGCTATCCAAATGTTGATTGATATTTTATTGATTGTTTCATGTTAAATTTGGTTGTTTATGACATTTCCCAGAATGTGTTATTTAAAGCACCTTCAACGGGGGAGGAAGGAGGTAGTTGATTTGCTTTTCTAATTATATAAACACTCTTTTCCTCCTTAACTTGAGGGAGCTATGTTTAACTTTCCCACTGGCTGTATCCAGTCACTAAAGTTGTGTGTTCCCAGTGTTTTTGAGGGATCATTAAAGTCTAGTCTGTCTTTGTATACTTTTCATAAAAATTTTGAATTCTGTAGCACAGGGATCCAAATATTTTGTTGCAAATTTGAATAAAAGCATTTCTTGTATATAATCACTGTTAACAAATTGGAATATTTTCTTCAGACATGTTTTGTTCCTAATATATATAAAAACATATAGTCTATATATTTGACTAGAGATCATGTAATTTTTACAAGAATGGGATTATATCATTATCATATGTTGTTATTTCCTTTGTTAACCTGATGGATCCTGAATACATTTTCATTTGGGTACAAAAGATTGGATTTTAGCAATGGCATAGTATTCCATTTAATTAGTCCCTTGTTGATGTATATTTAGGTTTTTTCCAAGTTTTCATGACTTCAAATAATTCTGCAACTGGAGATTACTTTGTGTTCTTCCTCTCTCCGTGTGTGTGTGTGTGGGGGGGGTATCTTTCTGCAATTATCCAGATATTTCTGTAAGATAAATCCCTATATTTTTTGGGTCAAAAAGTGTGCACATTTTAAATTCTGATAACGACTAGAATATTTTCTATACTCCAATTGTCAGTCAATGGGAGAACTGGATGCCACACATATTCTTCAGTCTATGCACTTAATAAGTAAAATATCATTGCTGTTTTAATTTAAAATTAAATATGTGAGCTGAATCTCTTTTCCTATATTTAATGGCTATTTCTACTTCTTATGTGAAGTTCCTATTTCTGTCTCTTGTCCATTTATCATTAAGACTATTAAATTAATCTTAATTGTAATATTAGTTGCAAAAATGCTAAAACCAAAATGAGGGCCTGTCCATGTGAGAGAAAAGTGACCCAGACATAAAATAAAGAGTTTTTGGGGTGCCTGGGTGGTTCAGTTGGTTAAGTGTCTGACTTAAGCTTGGGTCATGATCTCACAGTTTGTGGGTTTGGCCCCACGTCAGGTTCTGCACTGTCAGTTCAGATCCTGGTGCCTGCTTTGGATTCTGTGTTTCCTCTCTCTCTCTCTGCCCCTCCTACATTGGTGGGCAGATTTTCTCTCTCTCTCTCAAAAATAAACATTAAAAATTTAAAATAAAGGGGTGCCTGGGTGGTTTAGTAGGTTAAGCATCTGAATTCGGCTCAGGTCATGATCTCAATGTTTGTGGGTTCAAGCCCCTCATCCGGCTCTGTGCTGACAGCTTGGAGCCTGAGCTTGCTTCGGATTCTGTGTCTCCCTCTCTCTACGCCCCTCCCCTGCTAGTGTTCTCTCTCTCAAGAGCAAATAAACATCAAAAATTGTTTTTAAATAAAGAGATTTGGGTTGTTAGTTCAATTAGGCACTAACTTGCTGTGCAATCTTGGACAAGCCAGTTAACTTCTCTGTGTCTCATTTTCTTCAATTCCAAAATGGAGTAATAATGACTATTTTATTTTCTTTAACTAATAATATTTCTATAAAGTTCAAATAAGACCCTTTCCAAGTACTTTAAAAACAAAAGAATTCCATGAATTGAGCCTGCTTAAGATTCTCTCTCTCACGCTGCTCCTGTCCCTTGTTCTCCCTCTTGCTAAAATAAAAAAAATGAGATGTGAGGCAAAAGCAACTAATCTCAAGAAATATTTGCACAAGTTCAAAAACATATATGTGTATGTTTGCATGCATGTATATATACACATATATAAAGATGTTTGATGTAGCATTCATTATATTTGAGAACAATTTATATTCTCATATTTATTAATATCAAGTTGATTGATATATATTTCCACTGAAATACTCTGTAGTCACTAAAATGGAATAAGATCAATCTATATCTGTTGAACAAGGAAAGATGTCCAGGATGTATTAGTAAATGTAAGACATTAAGTTGTATGATCATACATATTTAAGATAAACCATAATATGTGAATATATATATGTATATATATATATATATATATATATATATGAAGTATGTAGGTGAAATAGATTATATAGTTATATATATTATTTGTCCATATTTTTATATTATATATGTTATATTTAGTATTTAATCTAGATCAGCATTCATCAAATGACAACCTATGGGCCAAATTCAGCCCTACCTCTTGTTTTTGTAAATAAACTTTTATTGGAAAAGGCCATGACCATTTGTTTATAAATTGTCTCTGACAGCGTTCATGCTAGAAAACCTAAAATAGTCACTACTTGACTCTTTACAGACAAAATTTCCTGAGGCTGACCTAGAGAAATGTTTGCTGTACCATTAAGAGTTTTTACCTCAGAGTGATAAAACAACGATGAATACTTCTCTGAGGCATATTTCTTCAAGGGAAGACTGTACTCTTCATCTGATTTCCTTAATGATTACATCTTACATAATTAGAGTATTGATATCAAAACCAATAATTTGACATTGGAAAAATGTATTGTATAGTTCTGTGTCCTTTTATTGCATGTGTAGATTTGTGTAATCATCATTACAATCATGACACAGAACTTTTCCATTACTACAAGGATCTCCTTTGTATTGCTCCTTTATAGTTAAACCCAGCTTTCCTCTCACCCCATTATCTCTAACTCCTTGAAACCACTAATCTTTTCCCCATCTCTATAATTTTATTTCAAGAATGTTATATAAATGGGTAATACAGTATATAACAATTAGAAATTATCTTCTTCCATTCAATATGATGCCTTTGAGACTCATCTGAGTTGTGTGTATCATCAGCTCACTATTTTTGTTGCTGAGTGGTATTCCATTGTATGGGTGTGTTATAGTTGATAGTTGTTTACACATGGAAGGACAATAGATATATTTAATTTTTCCAGTCTATTCAGAATTAATATTTTAACACTTTGAGTGTAATGTAGAAAACTTACCATCATACAGGCCCTTTTACTCTTCCTTTTTATGTTTTAGTTATCATATATATTATACTTACATACATTGAAAACTCCACCAGATAGTAAGTATTATATTTTTGCCTTCAACCATAATGCCTACATTAAAGAAATTAAAAAGAGAAAAAGTATCTATTATATTTACACAGATATTTATATTTTTGTTGCTCTTTCTTCATCCCTAGTATTTCAGGTTACTCCCCAAAATAATTTGGTTTCTATCTAAAGAGCTCCCTTTATCATTCCTTTTAGAGCAGGTCTGCTGGTGCTACTTTTATTTTTCATTCATCTGAAAATGTCTTTATTTCAATTTCATTGCTAAAAGTTATTTTTACTGTATATAAAATTCAGGTTGATGTCTGTCTCAGTACTTTAAAGATGTCTCCTTCCTCCAATGGTTTCTGATGAGAAATTTCCAGTCATTGACTCTGTTTCCTCATATCAATTGGTTTTCTGTAACTGATTTCAGGATTTTCATTGCTTTTGTTATTGTTGTTGTTGTTACCTTTGGTTTTAGCAGTTTTTTTAATGTTTATTTTTGAGAAAGAGAGAGAGAGAGAGCCTGCGGGTGGGGAAGGGGCAGAGAGAGAGGAGGGCAGAGGGTCTGAAGCAGGCTCTGTGCTGACTGCAGAGAGCTTGGCGTGGGGCTCAAACTCATAAACCACAAGATCATGACCTGAGCCAGAGTTGAATGCTCAACCAACTGAGCCACACAGGCACCCTGGTTTTTAGTAGTTTGATTATGATGTGTCTAGATGTGGATTTATTTGACTTTATCAATTTGAAATTTGGCTGAGTTTCTATAATCTGTAAATTTATGTCTTTCTCCAATTTGGGAGTTTTCAGCCATTATTATTTCACACATTTTCCCCTATAACATACTTTTTCTTTCTGGGACTCTGATAACACGACTATTAGACCTTTTGGTATTGTCACATACTACATGAATGTCCACCCATTTACTCTTCTTTAGAGTGGATAATTTATATTGCCCTGTTTTCAGGTTTACTAACTCCTTCCTGTGATCTCCAATCTAATATGGAAAGTTTTTTAGTGATAGTTTTATTTTAGTTATTGTATTTTTCAGTCTAAAATTTTCATCTGGTTCTTTTTTATAGCTTATATTTCTCTGCTCAGATATTCTATATTTCCATTAATTTTTAGTATTCTTCTTCACTTCTTGGTTATAATCGATGTTTAATTTTTTTTGTTTGTTTGTTTTTTGGATCATTGTAACATCCAGGTCAACTCAGGATTGGCATATTCTGATTATTTTTCTTTAGAGAGTTGACATTCCTAGTTCTTTGTATGTTGAGTGATTTTTATTGCAGACTGAACATTTTAAATATTATGTATGAGACTCTAGGTCTTGTTCTGATTCTATTGAGAATGGTACTAATATTTTGCTTGTACTTGCAGGGTTCAGTTCTCAGGTTCTAATCCACTTTCTATGGGTTGTGGTTTGAATACCAAATCAATTTTCAAAGCCTTTAAAATACAATTCAGATCTTTCCCGTGTGTCTACAGTCCATGGATGTACTGGCCCAGAGGCCAGTCTGGGACACAGGTAGGAGTCTACTGTATAGTTCAGTTCTGCATGCCTTTCATGATTGTTTTAGGGTCAAATCTTCACATGTGCAGCTTGGGAGTAAGCTCACAAATTCATAAACATCTTTATGTTGGCCATTTCATGAATTTTCTCTTCTTTGTGATCAATTTCACACTTTCTGGTTCTTAGATATCTCTTCCTGGTCTTCTGGCTAAAAGCCGGAGTTTTTGGTATCTTCACTAGGCCACACACTTCCTATGACTGAGTCTGCCTCCAAGCTCAGCAATTGAAGAAAAGGCAATAGATTTCCTCCTACATTCTTTTGACTGCAATTATTTTGCTCAAAGTAAAGGTGTCTTCTCCCTAAGAATTACAGTTTTTAGCCTGTCTATCAATACTGTTTCCCACACCATGCCTTTGCACCTTAAAAGTTGGAGCTTGCCCGAAGGTTGGTGATAGAAAGAAAAATAAAAACAACAGGGAATTTATTCCATTTTATCTCTGTAACTGTTATTTCTGGTATTTGGGTCAACAAAAATGAGGGCTTTTCTTGTTTTTTTTTTTTTGTTTTGTTTTTTGTTTTTTTGGTCTACACTTACTGTGCAGTTTTGGACATTACGATGCCCCCCGAGTCCAGAATAGAGACTATAAAAGGAAAAATCTAGGAAATTTATTGGTGTATTCCTTCAAATTTTTCCACATAATATTTTATTGTCAAATTGTTTTCCATATAACACCCAGTGCTCTTCCCCTTAAGTGCCCTCCGCCATCACCACCACCTCTTTTCCCCCCTCCCCCTTCCCCTTCAACTCTCAGTTCATTTTCAGCATTCAATAGTCT